>NW_006440654.1:306208-330701 GCF_000325575.1 Pteropus alecto
GTCCAGACGCTGCATGACCTCACAGGGTTCAGGACAGAGCCGATCAAGGAAATCACGGAACAGATGGATGTGGCAAAAGAGGCAGGGGTGGAGGGTCTCAAGATACGGAGAAATTCAGGAGCTAATGACAGCACACCAGAGGAAGTAACAGAGGACATCTTGATGGAGGCGAGTGCTCCCGAGCCAGCATCAGGCGACGAGGAAGATGCGCAGGGAGCAGCGCCAGACAGCAGACGGACACGGGCCGCCGGGCGGAGGCGTCGGCTGCTCCTGACGCTTTTCCAAGGCTGTCTGTGACGTGGGCACTGGAACCACAGCACGCGGCGGGAGGAGGAGTGGAACCGTACAGAAACATTTTGAGAGAAATGAAGAAGCAAAATGTAGCTCCACAGAGTGATGCCAAGTGCGCCTCCTCTCCCGCCTCTGCCCGGGTCCTGACAACGGGACCGCCCTCCATTCCCCTCCCTCTGCCTGCTCCTCGGCACGAGGCCGCCGCCGCCACTGACCTTCACGATAACCCACGTCCGCTCAGGGGACAGTAAGTTCTCACGACGCATGGCTCATGAGCTCACCTGGGGTGTGTGCCTGAGTGTCCCGTGTGGAACCCAGGTAAGCGAGACCAGAGCTGTGGGGCACAGCCCAGGTGTCCACCGGGAAGTATCGTGCATGGCATCACCCACGACGCTGGCGTGGGAGTGGACAGCCGGTTCCTACGTGGGCACGAGGTGAGTGATATTTAATATAAAACTAATAGCCTGTGAGCTTTCCCAGTTTTATAACTTTGCCTTCAAATAATGACATTGCCATTCGGTATGCCTCTTTCATAATTAAAGAATCTGTGTACCAGCCTAGCGTCACAGGTAAGTGGTTTTTAAAAAACTCTAACCATGTTGCCAATACTGTATTATGAGTATGACTAACATGTACGCCATGTAAATTTTACGATTCATTCACCAGTGTACAGGCGAGGCTACCGTGAAGCAGCCTCGTCGAATACACTAGGCTGCCATAAAGCAATCCCATTGCTGCTTCTTCATCAATGTGAGTCGTTATATCTGTCAATAAATAGGACTTTTTCACATTATCTTTTCATTTTCGACGCCTACTGTTAGTAACACGTGTAACATCTATCGTGTCCTGCATCACGTGAGACAGTGCCGATGCAGGCGCTCAGACAGATGACTCATCTGGTAGACAAAGTAAACTCACGGTATCAATAAACACATGCAGTACCGTAGATGTACTTTCTCTTCCTCATGATTGTCTTAATGTTTTCTTTTTTCTAGCTCGCTTTATTGTAACAATATAGTATATAATACACATAACATATAAAACGTGTGCTAACTGACTGTGTTATCTGTAAGGACTCCAGTCAATAGTAAGATATAAATAGTTAAGTTTTGTGGAGTCAAAAGTTATACGCGAATTTCTGACTGCACAGGGTCGGCGCCCCCTTGTCCTCCATGCTGTTCAAGGGTCACCTGTGTATACCAGTATGGCGGCTACAGGAAAAAACTTCAGAGGAACACACATAAATGATCAACAGTAGTTACTTCTAGAGTATTATAGGAAACTTTCCTGCATTTCCGCCTTGTTGAAATTTCGTATAAATGCGTTACGTTTGCCAGTAGGAGAAATACTTTTTAAGCGTACAGTTCGTATTATTTTGATGCACTGGGCAAGGAAGAAAGAGGGAAGTACTTCGTGAAGCGGAAAAACTCAGACACAATCTGAAAGTGGCAGAGGAGCGTGGGCAGGCCACGGGGACTCGTGGGCACACGCGTCCACTCACTGGGCTGGAAGGCCAGGCACGAGAGGTCCTTGTAACTTCTACCACTCCCTGTGCTGGGGTGATGGGGGCCCCATGTTGCCAATACTGTATTATGAGTATGACTAACATGTACGCCATGTAAATTTTACGATTCATTCACCAGTGTACAGGCGAGGCTACCGTGAAGCAGCCTCGTCGAATACACTAGGCTGCCATAAAGCAATCCTATTGCTGCTTCTTCATCAATGTGAGTCGTTATATCTGTCAATAAATAGGACTTTTTCACATTATCTTTTCATTTTCGACGCCTACTGTTAGTAACACGTGTAACATCTATCGTGTCCTGCATCACGTGAGACAGTGCCGATGCAGGCGCTCAGACAGATGACTCATCTGGTAGACAAAGTAAACTCACGGTATCAATAAACACATGCAGTACCGTAGATGTACTTTCTCTTCCTCATGATTGTCTTAATGTTTTCTTTTTTCTAGCTCGCTTTATTGTAACAATATAGTATATAATACACATAACATATAAAACGTGTGCTAACTGACTGTGTTATCTGTAAGGACTCCAGTCAATAGTAAGATATAAATAGTTAAGTTTTGTGGAGTCAAAAGTTATACGCGAATTTCTGACTGCACAGGGTCGGCGCCCCCTTGTCCTCCATGCTGTTCAAGGGTCACCTGTGTATACCAGTATGGCGGCTACAGGAAAAAACTTCAGAGGAACACACATAAATGATCAACAGTAGTTACTTCTAGAGTATTATAGGAAACTTTCCTGCATTTCCGCCTTGTTGAAATTTCGTATAAATGCGTTACGTTTGCCAGTAGGAGAAATACTTTTTAAGCGTACAGTTCGTATTATTTTGATGCACTGGGCAAGGAAGAAAGAGGGAAGTACTTCGTGAAGTGGAAAAACTCAGACACAATCTGAAAGTGGCAGAGGAGCGTGGGCAGGCCACGGGGACTCGTGGGCACACGCGTCCACTCACTGGGCTGGAAGGCCAGGCACGAGAGGTCCTTGTAACTTCTACCACTCCCTGTGCTGGGGTGATGGGCGCCCCCCGCCAGCACCGCCGCCCCACACCACTGTCACCACCAGGACTCTGACCCCTACTACTGTTCCAGGAGCGCCCAGCACCCCCGCCACTGCTGCTGCTACTCGTTCGTGCTCTCCCTGCCTCAAAAAATACGTGAGGCGAGACAGTCCTCTCAGGTACCCTGCAAACCTAGGATTTACGGTCCGATGAAAGACGGAGTTCCACTGAGCATTCACGGCACGCCCACGACTCCGCCGCGCGGACAGCGACCTGCCGGGGACGGCGCCCTCTCAGAGCTCCAGAGACACACAAGGTACCGGTTTGCTCCCCAACTAGATGTTTGACATTAAACAACTACTGTTCACATTTTGGGGTGTGATAACGTAATCTGCTCAGCAAAGTCTTGTCTCCTAGTCTATAGTTTCATTTAAAAGGAAAAAAAAAAAGACTTTATTTTAGAGATATATAGTGAAATACTTGTGGAAGGAATGACATGATATCTGGGATCTGTTTAGAAATAACCCACCAGGGATGCTGGGCAGGAGTCAAAGGTGAAAGGAGTGGCCGGAGTGACCGCTGACGCAGGCGCCAGGCACAGGGCATCATTACAGCTCCCTACTTGGTGTGTCCACACAGCAGACGGTGCTGACGCGCACGTCAGGTGAGTGGGATGTGAGGGAGAGACAAGCACAGACCCCAGGCAGACCGTGCTCCAGGGGGAAGAAACACAGCACCTTTACAGAAGCCTGTGACTACTAGACGTCTTCTCTTATTTGTTTGGAAACGAAAAGTGCCCTATGCACGTGGACGTCCGCCACCTACACAGATGGAGCAACAGGCCTCGGAAAGCGGACATCCTACAATCCTGCCGTGACTGAAGCGCGTCCCTGGACCTCAAGCCTGCGACTGGTCAGTGGCGAGACGAGCAGGCCCAGTTTGGGGTCCCACGCAGTTCTCAGGGACAGCGGAGTGCTGCTTATTCCAGAGCCCTCCAGCAAAAATGTCTCTTGGAAAGCCACTTTTTAAATCAAATTCCAACTTGCAGACAGGCAGCCCACACTGCTCTATGCGAGTCCCACAGAACAGTCAGGAAAACTGTTCCCCCACAGCCAGATGACAGGGGTTTCCCAGTGATGGCGGACAACAAGATGTGTCCGCATCAGCCATGCCACCCACCCCAAACCATGTGGGCGTGGCAGATTTTACCTGTTCGGTCTTTCTTGCAATGAGATTGCCAATGGTCTTGCTGAAAAAACTGGCGAGCAGAGGATTGAGAGGCGGCTCATGATCCAAGAAGTCGTAGAGAAGGTTCAGCAGCGTCTCGTCCCCTCCCAGTCTGTCGTTGATCTGCGGCACGTCACAAGTCAGCAGCTCGCAGGCCGTGTTCGGGTATCTAAAAGAGCACAAGCAAGCAACTGGAGATGAAATTAGACTTCTCTAGCTCGCAGGCAGCTGCCTAGACCACCTGCCCTGAGGAGGCAGAGCCGCAGCGAGAACGGACACCGCTAGGCCTCGGAGCAGAAGAAGAGCACGACTGTGACTGACCGGCGCTGCTGGACTCCCAGACGCTCAGGGTATCCACCTGCCTCGTCCGGCCCCTCACACCCGCACTCTCTCTGGCCTCCAGGCTCTGTCCTTGTCCACACCTGCCAAGTCTCTCATTTCTTGTGACCAGCACAGTTACTGAAGCCAAGTTCTCCAGCATGTCTGTCCTGTCCTGTCCATGCCCTTCCTGTCCCTACATATCAACAAGCATAGATCCGGCTTGTCCCTAGACTGAAAAAACGCTAAGTCAGCAGCTTACAATGCAACACCAGGCCTGAGGTGCTACGCAGGCAAACCATTACCAGGGAATACCGGTACACGTAAATGACGCACTATCCATTTGATAAAAACGCCCAGAAACACACTAAGCCTCATCATTATGCGTAATCCCACGTCAGCAGGGCTCCCTGCCTTCCCATCTGACAGACGCAGCTCACGGCCGCACCCAGGGACAGGAACGCCTACCCAGCAACTGCCGTATCCAGGACAGAGCCCGCGACCGCAGTGCCCGTAACTGCCCAGTGGCCTATCTGGGTAAGTTTCTGGGAAAGCAGGTGAGGGTGCGGGACCCAGAGGAGGCAGGAATCTGGTGGGGAGCACACTGTGGGGCTGCCCGGAGCACACCTGGCACTCCACAGGGCAAGCTGTGCAGCCTCAGGCCCAGGACCGCACCTCTCTGTGTTGGGCCTTCCTCATCTGAACAAGGAGGCGCCCACAAGTCAGTGTAAAGCAAAGCAGCGCCCGGCACGCGGGAAGCCTTGGGACCCTCTTGCTCCTGGAGCACCAAAAAAAACCCAGGTGGCACTGGATCGGCGCAGAGAAGAGGGTGCCTTTGAGCTCAGAGAACAGGGCGGGGGAGTGACATCCCTTCACTGGGAGAGTCCAGAACGGCAGGGTTAGAAAAGGACCTCAATGCCCCCATGGAAGGAAGAAAACAGGTGACACACAAAGGGCCCAGAGGCTTGTTGTATCAGACCAATGAACAGCAAGGCGGGAACTCGAAGACGAAGCTTCAGAATTAGAGAATTCCAATTCCTGTCCAGAGCCCCAGGGCAGAGGGAGCGGGGCCAGCACACCAGGAAGAAGGGCCGCTGCCACACAGGCCTGACCCTGCCCGCCCCCCTCGCTCCTGCTCAGGAAGCTGCCAGGGAACAGACCCCCATGGGAAGGAGGCCGAGGAGGACCAGGTCCCAGCACACGGGAGCGGGCGCCGCGTGACCAGAGCGAGGACGGAGGCTCTGGGTCGTAGTGCAGAGACCCCCGCCCCCTCCTGCCGCCTCTCTGGGCGACGAGACCCGGCACCCTCCTTTCCGCTCTGCCCTGTACCTGCACAGCAAGGTTTGCGGGGGCTGGCGGGGGCTGTGCGGCCTGCTCATTGGGTGAGCAGTTCTGACGCCGAGACTTGGGGTGACAACGCCCACCCACAGTAGCTCACGCGTAACGACTGGTGTCTTGGTTTATGTCTGTGGACTCTTCGGTCGGGTTTCTCACAAAGTCTAAAACTCAGCAGGCAAACCCAGCAGGACCCTCAAGGAAGAGGCCAGGGTGTCTGCATACTTGGGCGGCCCAGGGGCCCCTGGGTAGGATCAGGGCTGCTGCCAGACCTCAACGCCCCCATGGGCAGCTCCCCTTGACTGGGCCTGGCTCGGGCACACTCCCCTGCAGTCGTGGGGCTGAAGTGATTCTAGGGGTCCTGCCCCACCAGGTCGATGCAGGAGGTGCTGCCACCCCATCAGCCCGGCCAAGGTCAGCAGTCACTGAGCCTTGAGAAGCCCGGACACTAGTCCCCGTAAACCAGGTGGACTGGGACGTAGCCACACCCGCACTCCCACAGAACTCAGCAGCCACAATAGGGATATCCTGGCCACAAAGCCCGAAACACCTAGATCTGACTGTCACAACTCACGACTCCTGGTCCACTACCCACTGGTACCCTCCCCACGTCTGAGAAGTCACCGCGACCCCATTCCTTCCTGGATCTACTACCTCATCTACCCGCCCACTGAGTCCTTTTCTCAAAAAGGAACTTTTTATTTAATTTTAATTAAAATCAAATTAATTAAGATGCTGATTCATTGGTTGTTCAATAAGTGATAGGCACATGCGTTTTACAGATGGGACGGCAGGGCGGGGCTCACGGGGAGAGCAGCCTCCCGTGTCCCCCTCGGGCTCCGCGGAGACCATCACGGTCTCAGCAGTGCTCTCTACTACACGCCCTCCACGTGTGTGAACGAACCCACGCACTTCCTCCTCGTTGACCGACTTCAGACACGGCAGTCGACTGTCGACTCACCGCGACGGACAAGCTCACATTGGTGAGCTCGCAGCGCCCCGCCCAGCAGCGGCGCCCACTCTTCCGACCCACGCCCAGGTCTGCCTGCCCATGGACGCGCCAACTGCTCACCCCGCTCCTGCCCTACGCTCAAGTCCCCCCGTGAGCGGTGCTGCCACAAGCTGCTCGCCTCGCTCTGTGCCGGTCGCCACTAACTTCTCCCAAGCCCTCCAAAGCAAGCTCTCCCGGCTCACTGTCGCCGCTCTGGGGTCCCTCGGCCCCACCCCAGCTCTCCTCTCGTCACCTCTGTCACCAGTGCCCTCTAGACAGAGACCGTAGAAGCCGTCACCAAACAGGACACATGTGAAAGTGAGAAGTAAAAGGGGTGGGGGCTGTGAATGGGATGCTGAGGCCACGGGCACTGACCGGCACATCCCACGCATGACGGCCTCTATCTGAGCCTCCGCAGACAGTCGCCGCGGCCTGAAGGCCCTGCCCCTCTCCAGGGCCCGCCCGCAGCACGGGCACGACCCCCGCACCAGAGGCCCTGCGGACCACCCACACGAGGTGTGGCGTCTCCCTGCCACAGGCCCTTCCTGCTGCTCTGCCTGATCTGCTCCCCTCCTAAGACGAAGGGCAGCAGACCCGCGGACGGCCAGAGAGCCTAGACCCCACATGGCCCGGGCCGCAGCCACAAGCTCTGCCCTGTCATCTCAAACAGGTAAGTGTGCTTGTGCTCCAACAAGACTACTCGTGAACGACGAAACGTGAATCTGCTGTCATGTCCACGTGTGACGAGATATTATTCTTTTGACTTTAATCAACTATTTAGAAACACAGACCCATTCTGAGCTTGCAGGTCCCATGGAAATGGGGTTCGGCCTGGGGCCGCGGTCTGCTGACCGTGTTCTAAGACCTGAACGCCACGCACTGGCTCCCCACAGGACCCGCAAGCACTGAGTGCGGCCTGGCTGTGCTCACGAGCCTGCTCAGGCCCCAGAGGGCACCCTAAGAGCTGGAGGCTGGGTCCACTCTGTCCTTCCTGTCACCCAAGGTCCCCGCTTCTTCACACTCCTCGGCTACCCCAAGCCCGTTCCCTCTGACATCTCCTAACGTCATGGCCAGCTGCTGAGTGGAACGTTTTAGGAACAACTTTGAGAATGGTCGCTACTGACACGACACATTTCTACGGAGCCCTAGACCCTGGGGAGGAAGCACTTCCCACACCTCCTAACCGGCCACCCTGCCAGGCTGGGCCCCGCCTGCAGCTCAGTCGTGCAGTCCGCCTTCACCTCAGACACGTTTTCACTCAAAAGACTCCCACACGGTGTCACTTACTAGCATTCAGAACGAAAAATCACACAGGAGAGATTCCGAAGTCTTACACGTCACAAATGCAACCCTGAAGAGCGGCTCCTAACTCAGGAGGGGAATGCGTGAGGCCGACTTCTCCGTCAGAAAGCCCTAGCTCCGGCCATTCGCAAACACTGCCCGCTGCCTCCCTGCGGCACTGCCCAGCGCCGGGCCCCGGCCAGGGCCTCAGTACATACTTGAAGCGGACCTTCTCTTCCATGTCCAAGGGCGGGTCCTGGGTGATGAGGCTCACCAGCTCCTCCATACACTGCTGCCTGCACAGGAAGTCCAGCAGCTTCCGGTTCTGAGCCTTGCACTCCTGCAAGGTGTCATCTTCGTCCATTAACTCACGCAGCGTCACGTCCTCCTTATCCAGCAGCTTGTCGACATGGGACGTGGTATTCAAGTCAAACTTCCAGAACATGGTGATGGCCACAGAGCTGCGAGAAAGAGGAGAGGGTCACATCTCCCCACCTGTGCCAATCTGCCCTCAGCAACTCTGCACTAAAGTCCAAGATGTGCGTCCCCAACATGGGCCCGGACTGCAGAGGACGCTCTGACCAGATGGCTGAGGGTCAGGCCCCCCAGTCGACAGGTCGGCCCACTCCGTCACAGCTCAGGACCACCGGCTTCTCTGGGCTCCAGCTGACCGCCTCCCTGACTCCTCCACCCACCCTACACTCCATCTGCCCCAGTGCCCACTGGCTTCTTGGCCCCCTGGGAGATGTGTCTCCCATGTGTCAGACCAGGATGCCCCTCCACCTCAAGAAAGTTAAAGACTCACAAGCCCCCTCCCCAGGGCCTGTTCCCTCTCCCCAGTGAACACTGGGCATCTGTCCCCAAATGTCTCTGCATCACATGTACTTTTAGCTTTCTATACATCATGCTTTCACATGTTAGAATGCCTTTCTAGATGGAGAGCCACTGTCCCTCCTGGGGCCAGTCACCCCTTAGGACAGCTAAGGGCCCGTGCCTGCCTGCACCCCCATAGCACAACTCCTCCTCTGTGGGCTCACAACACCACAGGAGGCGACATGCCAGCTTTCTCCATCCCAGGGCTGGGCAACTAGGGACCACCCCTGCAGCTCAGGGCCACGCTGCTGTTCAAACTAGCCAACTCGCACTGTTCACCTGCCCTCCTTTCCCATGGAAGCCCCAATGGAGGCTGTGGCGCCTAAGCAAGCCGACTCCTGGCTTCTGCCTCCCGGCACCCCTGCAGCTTCCCCCCCGCGGCCCTGCACGAGGACTGTCCTCCTGCCTCCAGGACCCACGAGTGTAACAACTTTTCTTGAGCCTCTCCTGTGTCTTCTCTTGGGGCTGCATCTCACTGACCATCTCATAAAAGAACATAAAACATCTCACAGACTCGAAGACGACTTGTTCTGCTTGACCCTCTGCCCCTCCGCCACCCCCGCCTGCCCAGCATCTGCTCTCACGGTGCCTGTCTTGCAGAATAACTCAGGGTTATCCTTGAAGCCACCTCTTCCTTGCCGTCTGCCACTGGACACCAGGTCTTGCCACAACTGAGAAACTGTTACCGACGAGACCCCTCTGCGTCCCACAGCACTCCAGCCTCTCACTGGCTGCTGCCTGGACTACACCAGGCCTATCCCACTCCTGTGGGCCCCAGCTGGTTTGCAACAGTTTTCACTGTTTGACACAAAATGAAAAACTGAAAGCCTGGCTCTTTAACAAAGTAAACCTGTATTTTGAGATTATAAATCTTTTCAATGTTACAAGAATCATTATTTGCAGAACTGTGGTCACAGCAGAGGGGATTCACCTTATCTGTACTTTACTTACATGGGTAAAGACTGCCCCACACGACATAAACCCCAGACTGCCTGCACGTGATGCCCCAGGAGCCCCTGACACGGGCTCCCTGGCTGTCCAGCTGCCCCCCTTCACCTCTGGCTTTTGCTGCAGACTCACTTTTCCGAAGCACAGGTATCTGCGCATTTCTCTCATCTCACTCCAAGACCTCCGGTGGCCCCAGGCACCTGCTGCTCTCTAGGCTGCTCCTACGGCATGCCTCCAGGTCCCCCAGGTACTTCCCACTGCCTGCCTGAGCCCACCCCCACCACAGGACACCATGTCTTTCCCCCAACGCTGTCCCACCTTCATCCTCCACACATTCTTGTGTTCACAGTCCTTCGTCGGATAAAGTCCCACCCAGCCCGCCAGACTGCGCTGGCAGCACCCACATGCGCTTCCTGGTCTGCAGAGGGAAACCAGAGGGAGACCCCACCTTGCCAAGGCTTTTTTCCAAACAAGAACTTGCGAGACAGGACAGCTAGAGGTGGCTTCTGTATGTTCTACTTCCAGCCACAGAATGGGTGAGTAACTGGGTAGACCACAAAATCCCGTCCAACATATGGGACAAGTTTTTCTAGCAGGACTCAAAAAAAGGACTGCATTAAATGCAAATTGATTAATAATTTCAATTAAACACAACAATGTGCAAAAACCTTTGGCAATAAAAAGTCTGTTATTCACCTGCAAGCAAAATAATAATAATTTCAACTAAAGACAGAAATGGTCAGACTGGATTTTAGGAAGCAAGAACTAACTTTATGCTGAGTTCAAAGCCTTAAATAGAGACCCAGGTTACAGGAATGGAGGAGGACCCTCCACGCATACGCGAACCAGAAGTCCACGGTCCCACTGCGGTGCCCGGCTGCTTGGGCGTCAGTGTGATGTCCTCTTCACGAACCCTCTTGGGAGAGACCCGCTTCCTCCACTTCCGAGTTTACTCAGGGTTGGTCTTACTTATCCCTAAAATGTGACAGAATTCACCAGGGTGTAATTATGGTGTTCCAAATTATGAATCTCATTTCTTTAATAAGTATTTTCTACTTGCTTCCATTCTGGTCATCTGCGCTGCTATAGGAATCTGACCACGTTGTCCAGACTGAGTGAAGTACCGGCATGCAGCTGTTCAGGATACTACCTTGCAACCCCTTCCACGTCAAGCAGAGTCTGTGGCGTCACCTCTCATTCCACATAGTAGTATCACCTGTCCTTCTGCCTTGTTTTCTTCATCAGTGCGACTAAAGGTTTATTAATTTTATTGGTCTTTTAAAGAAACAGCTTTCAGTTTAATTTTTTTTCTCTATTATTTGTCCGTTTTCCGTTTCGCCGAGTCCCTCTTTTGTCTTTGTGATCCTCCCCCACTGCACACCCTGGGTTAATCTGTACTTTTTCTAGCTTCCTAAGAGTTAAGCTCAGATCACTGATTTTCAGACTTTTCTCCTTTTCTACAATAAGCATGTAAAGCTACAAATTTCCTTTAAGCATTGTTTTAGCTGTATCCCACAGATTCTGATAGTTCTAATTTCCCTTGTGGTTTTTTTCTTTGACGTATAGGTTATTTAGAAGTATAATGCTTAAATTTCTAATTATTTTGGGACTGTCTAAATATCTCTGTTAATGATACGTAATTTTTGTTTTGCTCAGAGAGCAGGCTCATGGGATTTCACTTTTATTGGTATTTGTTTTATGGCCTAGCACAGGAGTCAATAAACTTTTTCTGTAAAGAGCTGAACAGTAATTATTTTTGTGACGTAGGCCACGCGAGGTCTCTGTCGCATGTTCTTTTTCTTCTTCTTCCTAACGACCCTTTAGAAACATAAAAACCATTCTGGCTGCGGGCCGGGTGGGGGCCATGGGCTGCGATGCAGACAGGACCATGGCCGTGACCAGAGCTGCTGCCCAACATGAACTCGCTGGAGCAGGGAGACCTCAAGGCTTTCGAGAGGACACTTACAACCTGCCACTCGACGCTGGAGAATGCTGCTTATAGCGGTGACTGAACAGTTACGGGGGCCTGGAACTGGTTAATAAAACCTGAGACACAAAAGGCGCCCTCCCTCACAGCGCTGCGGAACTGCCCGCTGCCCCCCGGCAGCTTATCCCTGACAGGCCTGCTCTCCGCCGGAACACACGGGAGCGGCTCCACCACCCATCACAGCTGCTCCACGTCGAACTGCACTGGCAGAGTACGCATCTTCCGACAGGACAGGACAACTAGTTGGAAACCTAGACTGTCATGTTCAGTGACAGTCTGCACTCAGCATTACGGGACCGAAAACAGCCTCTTTCAAATAAGTGGTACAGCAGAAAGCCACACAGGGCCCCTTTTACAGCTGGAAGGTGACGGCGCCACACAGCTGACGAGAAGTGTGCAGCATTCACCCGGAATCGTGAGGGCGATGGCGCATGTCGTTGGCGCTTTGGCACCTTTGGTCATCTGTGTTTCGGTGTTTGTGTCACTTCAGTACTTCGGATCCTGCAAACATTTTTGCAGATGAAGTGAGTCTATTACTGAGTTAAACTGAGAAACAGAACCTCGTCCAGTTTTTATAATGTATTTTTGCAAACTACTATAAATAGCAAATCAGTGCCGGTGTTAAAGAGGAAGCGTCCTGTGGACGGAGATCTCCTGCTCCAGTGCGTCAGGAAGCTCCGCTCGTCACCCCCACAGCTCCAGAACCGGCCGCCGTGCGTGGCTGTGCCTTTCGCTCTCACGCTCCTCACTTAATCACAATGCAGGAGAAACGTCAGACTGAGCTTGGACTAAGGGAAATTCATCTTCGTCGTGATGTAAGAAATGACAGATGTTTTGAGAAACAATTTTTGTTAAACAAGACAGTGAGCTTCAGCCACTATTGTGGTGATGTTTCATGTTCATTGTTTTCATTTCGTGCTAAATCTACTTTATATTTTTAAAAATAATTTTAAGAACACTGCAATGGCTTCTACATATACCAGATTAGTTGTAAAGTGGGTACTGTCTGGGAATGTGATGGTCATTGCTTTAGAAAACTGGACTTTCTTCCTGCTGTGGCAGACATGCTGGCACACTAGTACTGCACGGGTGTGACAGACCAGCCACTCCATCACCAGAACTCAGGAGCAGTGCCACACACTAGTCTGCAATTCTCACTTTGTAGAGAGTGTTAAATTATTGACATGCTGTGTATGCACATTAGTCACATGTACTATAATAACCCTTAAAATTAAATGGCTAGGATTGTTGTAAATATTATTACAAACTGGAAGTGACTTTTACCTGTTTATTAGAAGATTCTCAAAAGGTTTAAATTATTCCATGAACAATCTTTAAATTTCATTTAACATAAAGCTGAAAATTCAATAACAGGACAAAAACTTTTTAACAAAGCTGCCATTTAACTTAAATGTCTTCATCTTGGCTTTCATGTGCATAAAATTTTATTCTTTGAACTGCAGCAATAAAACCCTCTGCTTTAAAAAATGAAAGATAAAAAAAAAAGACATAAAAACCATTTTTAGTCTGCAAGCTGTACAAAACAAAGCAGTGGGCTAGATTTCCCCACAGACTGCAGTTTGCTCACCAATAGCCTATGGCATGCTCTATCTTGGTGAATATGGCATGTGTGGTGGAAAACAGGTTTTACTCTGCTGCTGTCTGGTGGGTCAGTAAAGTTGGTTGACAGTGACAACGATAACTGACAAAATCAACTGACAACTGATTTTGTGTCTACCTGTTACATCAATTACGACATAGGAGTGTTGCAATCTTAAACTACAACAGTGAATTTATGTGTCCTTTTGATTTTGTAAGGTTTTTTCCATGTATTTTGAATTTCCTATGTGGACACATTGAGAATTTGTCTTCTTGAACTACCTCTGATCATTTTGAAATGTCCCTCATTATCTCTGGCAAGACAGGCACGCCGTGCTGCATCTCTCTCAGCAACACTGCGTATTTTACAGATTGACGGTCTGTGGCGACCCCGTGTCCAGCACGTCCAGCGGCACCGTTTCTCCCACAGCCTGAGCTGACTCTGACTCCGTGCCACACTTCGGTGACTCACGACATTTCACACCTTTTCATTATTACACTCACTATGGTGACCTGTGATCAGCGACCGCCGATGTTACCTCTATACCTGCTTTAGGGCAGCGGTCCCCAACCTTTGTGGCCTAGGGACCGGGGCTCCTGTGAGAATCTGGTGCCTGGGGACCTGCGGTGGAGCTGAGGGGTGATGCCGGCACTGGGGAGCTTTGCTCATTCACCCGCCGCTCGCCTCCTGCTGTGCAGCCCGGTTCCCAACAGGCCACGGATTGGTACCGGTCCGCGGCCTGGAGGTCGGGGACCCCGGCACTAGGGCACCGCAAACGGCACCCACAGGAGACGGCGAACTTAACCGATAAACGCGGGGCGTGTCCTGGCGGCTCCGCCGACCAGCCATCCCGCTCTGTCCCCCTCTCCTCGGGCCTCCCTGTTCCCCGAGACACAGCACTGAAACCAGGCCAGCGAACGACCCCACAGCGGCTTCTCAGGGCTCACGTGAAAGGCAGAGTCCCGGGTCCCTCACTCTAAATCGAAAGCCAGACACGACTCAGCTGGGGCGGGAGGGGGCCATCGAGCGCCGGGACAGGCGAAGGCTCGGCTCCTGGCGACGAGAGCCGCGCTGCGAACGCGAAGGGAAGGCCCTGCAGGGAGCGAAGAGAGCTGCTCCAGCGGACACACGGCCGGTAGCAACGCGGGACGCCTCGCTGCTGCCGTGCAGAAGGTCCAGCGGTCTGGACGGGAGACCGAACCGGCACGGCGCCCCTGACACCAGAGCCTCGTCCCGCCGAGGCCCGAACACGCTTCGGCTCTGTGCGGCTGAGAGGTGAGGAGGCTACGGAGGACGGCGAGGCTGGCGGAGCCGGGTCCACGAGGTCCACGGAGGATGCCGTCTTCGTAACGGCGACACGCAGGTGCGGCCGCACGTGTGGATGGAGACGCTGCGGCACGCCACCCAGAAGGGCCAGCGCTGAACGACAGATTCTCAGTGCAGAAAAAAACAGCCCTCTACCGGAAGAAGATGCCACCCGGACTTTCCTAGCCAGGGAGGGGTCGGTGCCTGGCTTCAACGCGCCCAAGGACAGGCTGACTCTCGTGCCAGGGGCGAGCGCAGCCGGCGACTTTCAGTTGAAGCCAGTGCTCACTCACCATTCTGACCATCCTAAGGTCCTTAAGAACCACGCTCGATCTGCTCTGCCTGAGCTCCGAAAATGGAACGACAAGCCCAACAGCAGCACATCTGTTTACGATGTGGTTTACTGAGTGTTTTAAGCCCACTGAAGAGACCTGATGCTCAAAAACAGATCCCTTTCAAAACGTGACTGCTCGCTGACAAGGCACTTGGTCCCCTAAGAGCTCTGATGGGGATGGATGTGACGAATGTCATCTTCATGCCTGCGAACACAGCACCCACTCTGCAGCCCCTGGACCCAGGAGTGACTGAGATTCGGAAGTCTTCCTATTTAAGAAACGCATTTCGTGAGGCCAGAGCTGCCGCGGACAGTGATTCCTCTGATGGAGCTGGGCAAAGCGAATGGAAAACCTTCCGGAAAGGATTCCGCACTCTAGATGTCATTAAAACATTTGTGATTCAAGAGACGAGGGCAAAACATCGACACTGGCGGGAGCTGGGAAGAAGCTGACTCCAACCTTCTCAGACGACCGAGGGTCTGAGATCAGTGGAGAAGGTCACTGCGGACAGAGTGGAAACAAACAGCACGTGACTCAGCGGTGGAGCCTGAAGATGCGACTGGACCGCCGCCACCCATGACAGAGCTGGGGCAGGGGAGGAGTGGCTTCTTGGGACGCGCAAGGAGTTCTGAGACAGAAGCCACTCCTGGCGAAGATGCCGGCAAGATGCCGAAATGACAGCCAAGGACTGAGGATGTCACGTAAACGGCTGATGAAGCAGTGGCAGGGCTGAGGGGACGGGCTCCCACTGTGACGGACGCTCTGCTGCAGGTGAAACGCTGCCACCCGGCATCGCGGGCTGCACAGAAACCGCTGGAGACAGGAAGCGTCACTCGATGCAGCAGACGTCACTGCTGAGGTCAGAAAACTGCCACAGCCACCCAGCCTTCGGCGACCACCACCCTGTCGGGCAGCCATCACGTCACCGACACCGAGGCAGACCCGCCACCAGCAAAAAGACTACGACTTGCTCGAGACTCGGACGACCGTTAGCATTTTTTACCAATTAAGTATTTTTTCATTAAGGTACATACGTTGTTCAGACATAACGCACACTTAATGGACTATAGTGCAGTGTAAACGAAACGTTTATACGCATTGGGAAACCAAAAAATTCGTGCGACTCACTCAATCGCGACAGCTTTTACTGCAGTGTCTGGAACCAAGCCCACAGTCTTGCAGTCTGCTTTGTCTGACGTTGACTGAACATTCCATTCTTGTGGCTCACGTTTAGTATGTCAGTTAACATTCTTCCACTGTCAACTTATTTGTCTCTTTATACTTAAAGTGTTTCTTTTGTAAACAGCTTTACCAACTGGGTCTTGCTTTGTTATTCAGTCTGTTTTCCTCTGCTGCCTTCTAATTGAAATATTTAGACCATTTACACTTAATTATTAATACGGTTGAGTTTGAGTAGTTTGAAAAAGTACAACACCCTTTCACGATAAAAACACTCAGTAAATTAGGAATAGAAGGGAACTTCCTGAACCTGACAGAGGGCAGCTACTGAAAAACTCACAGCTATCGGCACACCTGATGGTGAAAAGCCTGCGTGCTTTCCTCCCAAGACCGGGGAGGGGACTCCTGCCAGGGTGAAAGGTGGTGGAGAAGGTCCTGGTAGTACCATCGGACAAGAAAAACAAATAAAAATACATACCGACTGAAAACGAATAAGTAAAACCACCTTTACTCACCGATGACATGATTATGTAAGCAGAAATGCTCAAGAAATCTTTTAAAGACAAAAACTACCAGAATTAGTGAGAATGAACTCAGTAAGCTTACCACGTACAAGGTCAAGCTCCAAAGAGTAACTGTGTTTTTATATGCTAGCGATGAACAAGTGGGAAATTAAACTTTTTAAAATTCTACTTAGGATAACATCCAAAAACATGAAATACTTCAGGATATTTTAATAAAGTATGTGCAAGACCCATACACTGAAAACTACAAAATATGTTGAGAGGAATTTAAATAAATGGAGAAATATACTATGTTCATGAATTGGAAAATGGAAAATTAAGACATCAATTTTCCATAAACTGATCTATTAAATACAATGCAATCCCAACCAATTCCTAGGAGATTTTTAAAAATAGAAACTGACAAGCTAATGCTAAAATGTACATGAAAATGCAAAAAGCCTAGGATACCCAAAGCAATTCTGAAAAAGAAGATTAACATGGAGTACTAACACTGTGATCGTTGGGGGGACTGGGGGCGCCTCGGTTCTTTCCGCCAACGCAGTAAAGACCTACAGACCAGCAAAATTTAGGAAAAGTAAGATTTAATAAAGTATGTTTCAAGAGAGAAACGGGCTATGCCAGAGACGGCCGCAGCACCGCAGAAGTAAGGAAGTCTGCATTACGTTTGGGCCATGATGGGAGGGTACAGGGTGATGCTAGATGACTGGCATGTGAGGTCATTTTGATTGACAGTTGGCTGTTATATAAGCTATACTCTACCGTGCATGTCCTTACCCAGAATCCAGTGTTATAATTAGATTCATGAACTTCTGGGCATATGTATAATATTATAATGATGGTATAATGAGGCTGAGGTGAAAGGTCAGAGTAGTCTTCACTGCACAAGTATTTATGGCCAGCTTAAACTGGCTGCTGTGTTATGGTCATTTATGGTACTCTAGGATGCAGGCATTTTTAACTGAAGAATGGGTGTTTCTGGAAAGTCCTAGGGGAGGCCTTTGGGTTGGGCCATCATTCCTCTCGTTCCTATAGCTACAGACCTGGGCCTTCGCTTCCTCCTCTCATAGCATCCTAACTGTCTAACACCACCTGATTTCAAGACTTAGTATAAAGCGATATTAATCAAGACAGTGTGTTCTAGCATCTCGACAGAACAAAATAAAGAGTCCAGAAGAGGACCGACACATAAATGCTCGACTGACTTTCAATAAATGTACCAAAGCAATCCAATGGGGAAAGTATAATCCTTTTCACCAAATGGTACTGGAAAACTGAATATCCACCTACAAATAAAATGAACCTCAACCCTTACCTCATACCACGCACAGATCACAGGCTTAACCATAAATAAGCTAAAACTAAAATTTCTAGAAGAATACTTAAGAAAAAGTCTTTGTGAACTTGAGGTAGAGAGACACAAGAAAACAAATTTTTGTTTAAACTGATAAAGAGGACTGTAACAAAACTGAAACATCTGCTCACTGAATGATACTATTAAAAAAACAGATACATCACAGACTGGAATCGTATCTATTTCCTGGATAGCATTCATATCCAGAACATATAAAGAATTTTCACAATGCAATAAGAAAAAATACTCAATTTTTAAAAATGGGCGAAAGATTTGGGACACTTCCTAAAAGAAAATATATGGACAGCACACAATGAACACATAAAGACGATCAACATCGTTATCAAGAAAATACAAATTAGGACGACAGTGAGGTCCCTCTACATGCCACTAGAAAGGTACAATGAAAAGGCTGTGTGCTGACAAGGGCACTGGACTGCCACTCCCACACTCGCACAGCTGTTCTGGAAAAGTCTTCCAGTTTCTCATAAAGGGCGCACACTTGCCAAGTGACCCAGCAATTCCAATCCCGGGCATTACCCTAGAGAAATGAAATCATGGCTACACAAAAACTTCTTGTAAATGAATGTTCACAGCCGCCTTACTCGCACCAGGCAAACCCTGGACACAGCCCGAGTGTCCATCCTCAGGGGAACAGATAAACGAGTTACAGAGTCGCCAAGCGCGCAGCACCACTCGGCAGAGAAGCCAGCGTAACACAGGTGGCCTTGTGAGCACGGTGAGTAAGCGGAGCTGGTCACAAGAGTAAAACTGAACAATTCCAATTATATGAAATTTGAAACAAGGCTAAGCAAACATGTGGAGACAGAGACTAGTGGTCATTATGGTCAAGGGCTGCAGGAGGGAGTGATTGCAAAGTGACATGAGGGAATAAGGGTGATGCAAATGTTCTACCTCTTGATTGTGGTGGCATATTTGTTAAAATGTGTAGAACCAGAAACATAAAATGCGTCCATTTATTCCATGTAAATTATATCTCGATAACCTTTTTAAAAAACATGGTAAACGACAAATAGAGGTGAAGAAATCAGTAAAACAATGAAGGCTAAATAACTGCGACAGAACAGCTACAAAGCTATGATACAGAAAGCGTTCATAAATTTGGAGACTTACTGTAAAATCACCGGCTATTGAAAATTCACGTTTTCAATAACAACCACGTTTTCAATAACAATGAAGGAGAACACGGCCCTGCCAGCCCGGCCCACCCTGGGGCCGCTCTGCAGACTGACCCGCAGTCCTCACACATGTGCGGGCCTCGCCCACCCGACCACTGCTGTTCAGAATCCTGCCTTCCACGTCACTGCTCTTGACAAGCTCCAAGTTCTCTGTTAATGTCATAGGGAATACTGACATACCTTTAAAGCACTGATCAAAGTTTTCAACCAGAGCCAAGGTCAGAGCTCTGCAGCGTGTCCTCGGCCCGCGGCTGCCCTGGGCGGGGCGTCCCCACACCACACCACACACACCCCGATCCTACCCCCCCGGGGTCTTATTAGAAGGAGCTGAGATACTGTTAAGCTTAAAAAGTCAGAATGAGATATACCCATGACAAAGGGTCTTAATTTTAGGGGACTCACCATAAATACATAAATACAACGTGTAACTTTTAACCAGGGATAAAACAAAAATGACATATTCGATGGAAACAGAGATATAAAGGAGAAGCGAAAACAAAAGAAAAAGTATTAGTAAATAGAAAATGAGATAAAATGGTAAAAATTAGTAATAATATAACAATTTCAATAACTGTACATGGGATAAATTAATCAATGAAAAAAAGTTCTGATTCTTTAAAAAACAACATCCAACAATTGGTTTACTACAAAAGACAAACTTTTAAAAAACCAAGAAAGGTAGAAATAAAAACACTGAAAACCACGCAAGGCAAATGAATGAAAAGAAAGTTGAGCTACAATCTTAACATCTGACAAAGTAAAAGCTAAAAGACAAAATGAGAGGCAAAGGAGGATGTTATAAACAGATGAAAGGGATGAGAGGACAAGATGACACAACCACCGTAAACGGACGTGCACCTGAGAGCAGTCTTCAACCTCTATAAGCTTCACTGCAGCAACTGACAGAAATCCAGAGAAGAAAACCGCCTTGGCCCTGGGCACTTTCTCAGAGAAATGAAACCTAAGTTTCTGTCAAACCCTCCACATGAACGCTCATGGCAGCTTATCTGTAACGATGAGAAACTAGAATCGGTCCAGCCTCGCTCCGACATGTGGATCCTTAATGGAACCGCCCCCTGCCACGGACACTGCTCACAGTACAAGCCCCAATACACGCGCCAACGCGGGCCTCCGGGAGTTACTGCTGAGCAGCAGAAGCCAATCCTGAGATTCCATGCTGCATTATCCCATTTATATGTAACATTTCTGAAATGACAAATTGGAGAAATGAAGGACAAATTACTGGCTGCTAGTGGTTAAGGATGAGGAGTGGGGTAGGTGGCAGGAGGTTCGTGAGTGTGGTTTTAAAAGGGTGACATGAGAACCCTCGCAGCTTTGGAACTGTTGAGCATCTTGACTGTGATGGTGGATACAGCACGCACAGATGACAAACCGTACAGAACTAAGCACATGCACGCACACACGCACACACACGCACACACAAGTACCAACAAAACTGGGAAATTATGAATAAGATCGGTGGATTGTATCACTGTCAATTCCTGGTTGTGACATTCTATAGTAATTTTGCAAAATGTTACCGATGGGGGAAACTAGAAAAGTGTACAAGATCTCTCCGTAATAGTTCTTACATTTGCAATGTTAAAAAACGTGAATAGTATTAATAAGCTCAAGCTATTGAGAGAGAGATAAATTTCTACACCCAAAGGACAATACAAATTCTTTTTGAACATACCAGGTGACACTGACAAATATAAACCACATATTAAATCAAAAAAAGAAGTCTCAGTATACTCTAAAGGACCATTACCTTACAGACTGCTCTCCAAACACAATAAAGTATAGAAATTAATGTCTAAAGGAGTTTTAAAAATCCTATATGCCAACTGACAAGCTGATCCTAAGACCCATATGAAAATGCAAGAGACCCAGAATAGACAAAACAATCTTGAAAAGGGACAAAGATGGAGGACTCACACTGCCCGATTTCAAAATTTACTACAAAGCTAGAGTGATCGAGCCAGTGTGGTTGTGGCATAAGGAACACACGTACCAGTGGAACAGAACTGAGAGCCAAGAAATAAACCCTCACATTTCCAGTCAATGGATTCTGACATGGTGCAAAAACAATTCAATGGGGGTAAACATATGGTCCTAGAACAACGAGATACCCTCATGATAAGAAAAATGTAGACCCTTACCTCACACTACATACAAAGATCTATTCAAACTGGATCAAAGACCTAAATTTAAGAACTTAAACTATAAAATTCTGAGAATAAAATGTAGAGGCAAATTATGACCTCGGATTTGGTGATGGCTTCTTAAATATGACACCAAAAGTCAAAAAAGCAAAATAGATAAATGGGATGTCATCAAAAAAAAAAAAAAAGCTTTTGTGTTTCAAATGACATCTTTAAAAAAGTGTAAAGACGACCCACACATTGGAAGAAATTTTTACAAAGTTTTTCAAATCATATATCTGATAAAAAAAAAAAAAACTTGTATATAAAATATATGAGAAACTCTTACAACTCAATAAAAAGACAAATTTTAAAATGAGCAAAGGATTTGAGGAAACATTTCTGCAAAGACAACACACAAATGGCCAATAAGCATATGAGAAGGTGCTCAGCATCCTCAGCCATCAAGGGGACACAGGTCATAACCACGGCCAGGACAGCGAGAACCAAAAAGACTGATAACAACAAGCATTAGTGAAGATGTGGACAAATTGGAACTTTCTTGCATTGTAGGTGGGAATGCGAAATGGTGCAGCTGCTTTGAAAAATAGTCTGGCAATTCCTGAAACGATTAAACACAGGGTTCCCATGTAACCCAGTAATTCCACTCGTAGGTATACACCCAAGAGAACGAACACACACCTGTCCACACAGTGACTTGTGCAGTAATGTTCACCACAGCATTGTTCCTAAAAGCCAAAACACGGACACAACCCAGATGTCTATCAAGGGATGAAGGGATTTACAAACATGCTCTTTCTCTACAATGGACTATTCGCCATTCGGCAATAAAAGGGATGAAGAGCTGGTAGGGTACCGGGGGCTGAACGGGCCTGGAAAACATGACTCCAAGCGAGAGGAGTCAGTCACGAAGACCGCTCACACACGCCGCCGTCCCCGGGGAACGTCCAGAGTGGCAAATCAATGGGTGGCCGCCCAGGGCAGGGGGAACGGGAGGGCTGGGGGGACGGGAGATAACCGATAAAGTGCAGGGTTTCTCTTAGGGAGACGACAACGCTCTAAAATTGACTGGTGATAGTTGCACCGCCCTGTGAACACACTGAAACCCGCTGAATTGTACACTTTACACAGGTGAACGTTATGGTTTGTGAATTACATCTCAAAGTTGTTGAAAGAAGCCCTACGTGTCTATAATTAAATAACATCCCTTAAAAAAAAAACACACTTAAGTTAAAGAAGTGATGAAGAAATATTTACAACTGAATAATGAAAGCACTATATGTGAGAATCTGTGAGACACAGCTACAAGCGGTACTACAGAAAAAATACATAGTTTTAAATGCATTTACCAGGAAATAAAAATGGTTCAAATTAAAGAAACTAAGCAATTAACATAAGTTAGAAAAGATCACTGAAACAAATCAAGAGGAAAAAACCTGAACCAATAAAATACGAACTTTAAAAAGTGAGATTCAACTAAACTAAAAACAATACCTAGTCTCACTTCACACCTGTAGGACTGGCCGGTCCATCGGAAGTGTCTGTGGACGGGCAGCGGGAGGAACCTCACACTCCTGACAGAGAGAAGGCGGTGGCCACTGTGAGCGCCATGACAGCACTTCGCGAAATCAGGTACGGCCGTCCACTGGCCCAGCCGGCCCACTGCTCCCTACACATCCCAAGGGAACTGGAGGATCATGTAGGAGCATGAGGTGGCCGGGCGGGAAGCAAACGTGGTGACTACGGCACAGAGAGAGCAGCTAGACCGCGACACGTATCTCAGCAGGACGGGGCTGAGTGGAGAAAACCTCAGAAAGAGTCGGGTGCAGAACAGTCCGTTTAATGTGAAACACACGTACAGCAAAGGCCACCGCGCATTTACAGGAGCACGGCACAGAGCACGCAGACGCTAAGCACGCCACAGTGACCGCAGAGCGAAGGGGTGAGACCTGAGGACAGATGGCCGCCGGCCAGCAGGCTCCTGGGGGCTCCTGGCTCCTGGCAGCTCCCAAGCCCACAGGCTGTGGCTCCGGGAGCAGGGAGCAGGCGGAGCTCGGCAGCAGGGCTCCCCCGGGCGCGGCCGGGCCAGGTAACAGCCAGGGGCTGGCCGGCAACCAGGAGTCCCCCTCAGCACTGTCCTAGGAGGCTGGGCTTTTAAGTTTTGCATTGTTAATGTACTTGGGGGAATCCGCTAGTGCCTAGCAGCCGAGGGCAGCACAGTGAGCCTGCACCTCCGTCTGCCTCACCCTCCGTCAGGGCATGCGTGGCCCCTCTTCCCTCACCCGACTGTCCCCCACTCAGGCCACTGGGAAGTACACCCAGCATCACCAGCATCACCAGCATCACCACATGCCTCCGCCCGGGCTTATACCTGTGTTACCACTTTGCCACCAATTCTGTGCACGTCCCCTCCATAGAGAGCTGGGGTTTCCCCTGATGAGCAGCATGGGAGACGTCTCCCAGGCAGCGCTGCTCCAACACACTGAGGTGAACACCGCCACTGTCCCCCGCTGCCTTGAGGGGCCATCGGTGCTGCTGTGTGATGTCGCACAGCAAACACAGACCTGGGTCCGGACACACCAGCCGTGACCACAGGTTCCTCCATAGCGAGGACGGGTCACATGTTTTATGTATTTCATCACAGACCAAACACAGAACCGTCTTGCATGACAAATCAAACTAAAATTAAACCCAAATTCTAATCACCGTATTACTCACTTATTCGTAACCTTTGTAGTTTAAAACAATACGCTCAGTTAACATCTACTTATTTACCCCTAAATTACAGAACAGAAAGTTTAGTAAGGATACCCGCCCTGCAGAAGAAGAGTAAGATACTCAAGGGCTTCTGAGAACCGTCGCATTTGCAGATTCCAGCATACCAGCTCACCTACCCAGGGGTCGCGTGCCAAGGGACCTGTCTGTAAAAGCTGGCCGGCTCACTAGTTCCAAGACACTGGAATTCTGCAGGCCAGTAATTCTTCCTTTAATTTAGAAAACTAACAAAGGGTTGCCCACTTCTTAACTTTGTAAAGCAAGGAGGAAAGAGGGAGGGAAA
>NW_006440654.1:330736-344979 GCF_000325575.1 Pteropus alecto
GAACCACGAATGGGAAGGAAAAGAAAGGATAAACTATGCTCTGCAATTACCTTAATTTCAGAAAACGATGACTTTTAAAATGTCAAAAAAAAAAAAAAAGGAAAGCTATAATCTTAGGATTGAGGATAATGTCGCACTTTGAAAAACCATAGCTTTACAAAAAACTCACCTCATTACATTTATTTTGCTCACTTCACCTGTATTACAGACCAGCATCTGAGAATCTCTATTTACATTACATTGACACTTGAACTAAAATTCAGTTACTCTTCAAACCACTAATTTGGAGCATCTGCCTCATAAGCTCCCACCCGTACATTCTGCTACGCCATTAAATCAAAAGTCTCTGCATGACATCTGTTTCCATCAGCGACTTGTGCATTTTAAGAAATTCTTAAAAATGATCGTCTCAGCGGCAGCCTTTAAAAAGTTCATCACGATGGCACTGGTTTAGTTTGCAGCTAATCTCACTGTCAAAGGAACTTTTCTAAGCCGGTTCTAGAACTTCTGCTCAGATAATACGGCGTACTTTTTTCTCAAACGTTCTTCATAACCTAGCAACTCCTCACAGCTCCCACGGAAACCCCGCCTCTTCCGAGCTGGCCCGCGCCCATGGGCAAGGCTCCCACTCCGCTTCCCCAGGTGACCCAAAGGCCCAGCACTGACAGCATCCGAAGCACAAATCGCGGCTCATTGCTCGTAGTCGGTGTGTTAACCTGAGAGGTCGGGATCCCTGCCACACCCTGAAATGCCGTCTGCCCTCCAGTCTACTAGAATGTGGAGCAAAGAACCACCACCATCTTCCAGACGCTATCCAACAGCCAACGCAAGGGACTTGAAGCTCTGCTTCCCTAGTTCCTTGTCCCAGTTAGCATAATCCTCTGACAGAAGGTAGGTTCCTAAGGGAAATGGTGCCCATATGATCAGTTCCATGAGCAGAGCTCTTCACAGAAAAACATTCTGAGGTAGAGACTATTGCTAAGAAAAGTCAGAATCTGAAATGCATCTAGTACCAATATGGCCGCAGATCAGTTGGGTTGGGTTTTTTTTTTTTTAAGATTTATGATCGAAGTCCTGGATCTGCTATGTGACCTGTGGCCAGTTATGTGACCTCTTGTGCCTTGGTTTCCTCACCTGTAAACTGGGACCTGTGAGCATCCCTGTCTCAGAGCTGCTGTGAGGATTAACTGAGTTCTCCCATAAAGAGCCTAGAACAGAGGCCGGCACATTTTGTCCTCAAAGATCCTGACTGCAAGAAGAGAAGGAAACACAGACAAGGTCACCTTGCTGCAGAGGACGGGCACAGCGCTGGCCGGACTGGCGTGCACGGCTCCTAAGAGCTGACTGTGCCTCCCCAACCCCTCCTCCGGGGGCATCAGACCGGAAGCTTAGGTTGGATGTGACAGACAAATGTGCACTGTGGAAACTGAGACGCCACAAACCAGGAGGTTTTCTTCCTCCCTGCGAGGCCCTGCGACCAAACAACTACCAGTGCACCACTGGGATTCCGACCCGAAAGGAATGGTGATGTGAGTCTGGCAAGCAGAGACTATCTAACAACTGACCTATCAACAAGCCAGACCGTGTCTGTACTGGGCGCAGTCCAATGCGGGGGTAGAAAGACCCAAAAAAAAGGCCTAATTCTAAAAAGGGCAGGTGACCACAGTGGGAGGACAGATAAATGAAAATGCAAAACCAGAAGTAGAAAGAAGAAATGACCACGAACACAGAGGTAACCTAAAGGATTATAAAACAGTAATTTACACAAGCCGACGCTCACGCATTCAAAGCAGCGTGAACCATCCAAGGCTGCTGGAAACGTACCGTCCACCAAGCCCTGTGCAAATGCAAAGCCAGCCCCTCAGAACAAGGCCTGGCTCCCACCCTGAGGGCTCCACCTGGACGACCATGCGTGCGCCTGTTGCCAGCACAGACCGTGAGCTCCTTTAGGACACGGCGCTCCCTCAGCCCCTCGTATCACTGGGTCGCAGCTCCAGGCCTGACGTGCAGGCCTGACGATGGCATCCTCTGAGGTCTCAGCACATCGACCAGCAGATGAATGTGCTGAAGTTCCACAGCCAGCAGTGTGGCGCGGTGGGCGGGCAGGGCCAGGGGCCGCGCAGACGGAACGCGGGGCCTGGGCCCGCACCTCCCACCTGTGTGACTCGACAGGCGTGGGAGGGATTCTAGCTGTCCCGTTTTCATCCTCCCCTTCTTCAACAGCAATAGTTTTAGCTGGGTGCTTGGTGCCTCCCGGAGCCTAACTCTGCCAGCCACCCCTCGCAGCCAGCCATAGTCACGTGGCTGAGCTCTGGGCAAAGGGGTGAGCATGGAAGCGAAGCTGGAACCTCGAGGCCTGACTAGGGGTGCGCTCCTGGGTCCCTCTGGCCCTCCTCCCTGCTGGGAGATGGCGAAAGCCAGAGCAAGCACAGGTGGGGAAGGCCACTGCCAGACCAACTGCTCAGGCCTCCGTCCTTCAGGACCCTCTGCCACAGGCTATACCTTAACACAATCTGAGCAGGTTTCTTAACCTCCCTGAGCTTCAGCCTTCTCACCTGTAGAATGGTCACATTGTCTTCAAAAGGTTACAGAGCAGTTAAGTAACGCACCTGACATATGACAAGTTCTCAACCAATATCTGAATTTGCTGAATGAAGAAAAAATGTCACTGACACACATTACAAGCTCGACAAATGTCTGTGGCCTCCCCCTTTAAAATCGGTGTTAGTGCTTGGCCTCTCTTTCCCAGTGGTGGGAAAGCAGAGGCCCATAGGGCTGCTGGTCTTCAGCACAGCAAGGAACGGGGGGCTAAGCGGGCTGGATGCTGTTCTCCCCTGCGGGAAGAGTGGCCACCGAACCCACCAAGAGCAGAAGCATGGCCCCCGGGGCAGGCTAGGGCTCCTTCCTGACCACCATGTACTTACTTACCAGAGAAAAGCAAGCTTTCTCCACCGTCGTGAGATGCTACTCCTCGACTTGGAGTTGTGTATTGGTAAAAATACGAGTAACTCAAACAACAACAAAACACAAAAAAACTAAACAAGAGTGCATCAACCCTTTCCAGAAAATAGCAGAATGAGGCTTCCAAAGAGACTCGTGATGAAAGGGCATGCGATTAGTAACGAGACCAGGTAGCCCAAACCCAGCCTGACACGTAACCAAAAACATAAGACATTCCATTTGGTTCTTTTCCAAAGATGATAGTTCACCTTTCATAGTTTTCTACAGTTATGCTTATTTCTTTAGGAATAAAGAACAAGCTTGTTTTCTACTCTGTTTCTCATCATTCCAAAATCTGAAGTCTTGGAGGCTCTATTTCTTGGTTTTCACGTGTGTGCTTTATTTCCCATGTGCTCGGTCAGTTTTGTCTGTGTACTAACCAACATCCTTAAAAGACCTGTAAGGATTTTTTTTCACATTAGGACAAAGTTAACTTCCTCCAGAGAGGTTTTGTTTGTGGGATGCCTAAAGGCATTGCCAAACCAGAAAACTTGCAACAAAACTCACGCCTGACTGCCCTGAACTACTAGACAGTGCGAACCTGGACTATAAATCCTCACGGAGGCTAACCCAGAGCCACAGACGCCGCCCTCAACCCCGACTTCTTCCTGCTACATTTAGTAAAGACAATGAGGTGGGGGCAAAGACAGACAGAGGCAGGCCTGCTTCCAGTTCACCCTCTCTCTGATACAGACACAGCCCTTCAGGGACAGCCTCCTTCAGGATCTCTGCTTCAAGAGGACTGGAGACCCCAACTGTTCTTACTCCACCAGCCTCTAAAATCCCGGTCACCGAATGCCCTCAGGGAAAGGCAGACTCCATCCTATGGTGCTTAAATTACCTTTCTGGGTTCTTATTGTTATATTTTGGTCTGGAACTTGCTTGCTTCTATTGTCAGTTCTTTGAATTTTATTTTATTTTTTTAATCACATACAGCACCTGGTCTTCCTAGGTGGTCTCTCATCCAAGTACTAAGCAGGCCCGATCCTGCTTAGCTTCCGAGATCAGACGAGATCGGGCGTGTTCAGGGTGGCATGGCTGTAGACGATTTTTTGTTTTAATCTAACAATTTTAGTTGCTTTCCGCAACAGGGGAGGGGAATAGAAGATAGTCTAAAAAACCTAGCCCAACACTATCAAAAACAGAAGACACTGCTGTTTTTCTTGCAAAATATACGTGATTCACAATTCTTTACAGTGAAGTTTATACTCCCTCATCATTTTGAAGAATGAGTCCACTCCCTATTGGCTTCTATTCATGCTAATAAGACACCTGTTGTCCATCTAGCAGATGTTCCTTTGTGGGTAATCTATCTTTTATCTCTGGTTTAAGATCTTTGTCTTTGATGCTATACAATTTCAGCATAGGGGTACATGTTTCTTCTTATACTTCTTGGGACACAGTGTGCTTCTTAAACCTATGTATTTATATCTTCATTAGTTTCTGTCGAAGTTATTAATTCTTTCTACAACACCCCTCTTCAATTTTCTCTATTTTCCATTCTGGGATTCCAACTGCACATTTTCATTCAATCCTCCATTTTCTCGTAATCTCATTTTCCATTTTCCATCTCTCAGCGATGTACACGGGGTAAGTTCAGATACGTATTCCAGTTCACTAATTCTATTTTCAGCCATGTTTAATCCATTTAATCCACATATACTGAGTTTTTAATTTCAACGTTTTTTTCATTTCTGAAAGTTCTACCTGGATTTTGATACTTAGCTTTTCATTACTAATTTTCACTCTACTTTGTACTTCATCAAACATGTCACGTATTATTATATGTACTACATCTGATTATTCAATACGTGCAGGCCTTGAGGCACCTAATTATGCTACCTCTTCCTCATGACGGTGTGTGCACTGACTGTAAGCTCGAAGGCTGCTCCCATGTAATCTCTAGGACCCCCGAGTGCCTCCACTGTGCATGCTTTCCTCTGAAGAGGATTTACGTTTTCTTCAGCAAGGAGCAAAGGCGTGCCAGCCCAAGGCCTGCTGTTCCTTTTTCTTTTATTTTTCTCTTTTAGCCTTTGGAGAGTTATCTGGATTGCAATGCGAGAGCTCTTCAGGCGCATCCAATGCAAACCCCTCTTCCCTTGCTGATTGTCAGCATGGTATGTGTTCTGGATGGCGACCATGACAGTGCCATGCCCTATCGCATGTGTGCCTCACTACACATGCACAACTGTCCCCATTTTATGTGGACTCCACTTTGGCTTGGAGAGACCAAGTAAGTGTTCCACAACGCAGCGCCTCAAAAGCAGACTCGGGGATCAAAACACAACCAAAAGACAATGGACTATAGGCACCCTTTGAAACTAAATTTTTGCTGTCATCCATCTTTGAACTTCCACTTATACAGTATATTTGCACAAATTACACAGGAAAGCAGAATCAAAAAGAAAACTACCTTACCTTCTGTGGAAATTTCTTGTTTAAATTTTATATTCAGGCAAAATATGAAAACATTTAGGGTTTTTTCTTGGAGTATATGCAACTTTAAGAAAATTTTTTTCATTCAGTATAAGGTTTATAATTTCTTCACCTGAAAAATAAAAGGGAAAAAACTTATTTTAAGTTCTGCCTCTGTAAAGGTAACTTACCAAAATGGTAGAGAAGAGGAAAGCAAAAATCAGTACCTTTATTTAGTATTCAAATGATGAGAACATTTCATGATTAAGGAACTAAAACTTTGCTTTTCTGGAGACTGGGACCAACAACATACACCCTTCTGCATCTGGTTAACCAGCTCAGTGGTCAGAACGCCACACTAAAGACTTTGGGGACGTGAGAAGGGTCTCCACGAAGTTGTTCGGTTCCACAACTATACACTATCACCTCAGGAAAGGCATATCCCTGGTCACGCGGTGACCGGTCACAAGGTGACTGATAATCCAGCACAACTTCTAAAAGAAAAGAACCTAAAAGTGTTCCAGCTGTGATCTCTAAGCACCATTTCCAAACAAAGTGGTCAAAGTGATCAGTACTCCTTGGTACACGACTGACGCCGAGGTCTACAGCCAAATCATGGACAGGTGAAGCCTGGAGCTGACCGATCACACTGTATTTGCATGAAGTCATGATTTTACCTTTGAAAATTATACTTTAGCAATAGAAAGGAGTACTGTTCTAGATTATAAAAGACTTAAGACACATGATCATCAAAAGTAATATTTAGATCCTGTTTGGTTCCAATTAGAACAAATCAACTGGAAAACATTTTTGAAGATGCTGGGGAAACCCAAATATAAACTGGTATTAGATGATATGAGAAATCACCGTGCATTCTCTTAGTTGTAGTAACGAAATGGTAGCTATGTTTTTAAAAGCTAAAAACTTCCCATTATTAGAAAAAGTGAAGTATTCATGGTGAAATGACTTTATTTCTGGGATTTGCTTTAAAAATACTCCGTCAAAAAAACAATAACCAAACAAATTTTAAAAGTGAGAAGGAAAGGGACAGATGAAGAAAACTGGCTGATCACTGTTGAAGCCGGGCGATGAGTACATGGGTGTTTATTATAATGCTTTCTCTATATTTGTGTATTTTTAAATTTCATGTAAAAATCAAACAAAAAAAGGCAATAAAAGTTGGGCTGGTAAGCCAGGAATAAGTCAACACTGTCACCTTCCAAAGTAGGTAAACTTGTTACATCCAACAGTTCATAATTCAAAATTAGCTTTCTAACACTTTATACACAATTTTCAAATGAGGACGTATTGCTGTGAGGCTGACCTCAGGCCTGTTTCCTTCACCTCTGAACCAAGGCTTTGATGGCGGACAGAAAGAAATCTCCTTGACACACTCCGCTCAGCAGGAGCTGGAGGAACAGTGGACCTGTGGCCCCGAACAGCAGAGACATCGGGAGGACATGCAGCCAGGGAATGAGTGATGCCCTCTCAGTAACAAGCGCCTATCCTGAGCACCCCAGACGCATTCCCTGGCAATGTCACCCTCTCCCGCACCTTTCCACTGCAGGACACAAGCCTTCTGTCACCTGTGTCCTCCAGCCCAGACCCTGTCAGTCACTAATGGCGGGTCTGTCTGCTTACCATGCCCTCAGGATCTCACTCCTAGCTCTGCGTTTCTCTACAGAACCTTTCTCCCAAGCCCTATCACCATCTCCTTCTCTAAACACATGAATTCCCTCGATGCCCACCCAGGAAAAGGCCATGTGTGCTCTCTCTCCCAGGCACCCCAATCGGAAGGGGGTCAGTATTCTCATGGGTCCCATGGCTATTTTAGAGGCCACCTTAAACCTTCATTCTCAAACCTGTTTCTGATACTTTTGCTCTTGGCCAAGATAAAACAACAGAGAGCAGATTTACCTTCCCACCTGCAACTAAAAAATGAAAGGATAAAACATAAGAAACAGTTTTCAAGACACTAGGTGTCAGCAATGAAGAACAGTGATCTCTGATGGAGGGGAAACAAGACAGGCCCCCTAACGGCCCAGCTGTCTGCCCAAAAAGAAGTTCCGGCCCCTGAGGGGGAGTGGGTGGAGTCTCGCCATCCCCCGAGCTGAAGAAACAGAGCTAGGAGACCCGGGAGGCCAAGGCACTGGCGCTCAGCGCAGAACACGGGAGGGGACAGCGCTGCGCTGAGACGTGGGTGAGGCGCACAGCTGAGCCAGGGGAAGTACCACTCAAAAGGGTCAACGGGGACGATCCTGGGAGCCCACACGGAGCCGGGGACACTATTTCCCTCCCAGTCGCGGTGGAAAACTTCCTGATTCTTGGGGCAAGGGACAAGTACTCAGAAGACTTCTACCTCGGGCTGGAGCAAAATTAGCCCTAGACTAAACAGTACTCTGGTCCCACCTGACAAAGCTTAAAAGCAAGACCCACCAGCATCAAACTTTGAAGTAATTTAACTACATCCCAGAACAAAGGTCAAGAATGTTTAGAGAAATACAAAAATCCCTAGCATCCAACAAGATAAAGTCACAGTGTCTTGACATCCTACCAAAAATTACGACACATTCCAGGAAGCAGGGAAACACAAACTACGATGAAGAGAAAAATCAATGAAAACCAACCCAGAAATGACATAGGTGATAGAATTCGTAGGCAAGGACATCTAAACAGTTGTAATGACCGCGCTCCGTATCTTCAAAAACCCAGAGGCAAAGCAAGATTAGACATGTTAAATGGAGATATGAAAGATACGCGAAGACCCAAATAGAATCATAAAAATACTCAATCCAAAAAAGGCAGAAAAAGAGGAAAAGGGAACAAAGACCACACTGCACTTTTCCTGGACGCCTCCACATTGAGCGGGGTTTCCTCTCCGACCCTGACTCTCTCGGCCCCTTCTCACAGACAAGCGTCTCAGGGCTTAGGCCTCTGCCGGGAACACCTCTTCCCACCTGCCCTACTTGGCAAAGTCCTGCCTGCTCTTCAAGTTCAAAATTCAACCACGACCGCATGTGTCGAACTCTCCTGTTCCTCCCCACGCTCTCAGCAATCTGTTTACACCTCTGTTCGAGAATCACATTATAATAATCTGGTTCCAAATATATTTTTTTATTTTGAATTATAAAAAAAATTTAAATATAAAAAGGTCCAGAGAAGAGTATAATACCCATATGTTGAGATTTAATGATTGTTAACACTTGTTCACCTCTTCTACTTAAAAAAAAAATTCAAATACATTGAGGAACCCACCACCCACTAAACTCTTCCCCCTCAAAGACGATCGTGAACTTGCAGTGTCCGTACTTTCACTTCTTTCACTACTCGTGTATCTATAGGTGGTGTATTGTTTTAAGAATATATTTAAATACTTTTAAAACATACACAGACACTCTCCAATCATTGTAAGCTCACTTTAAATACGGTAGGCACTATTCCTTTATATAAAAAGGTATTTTTTGCCCACTTCCCTACCGAGGTACTGTGAAGATGTTTCTGATTTATCACCACCGCAGACTGGACTACCTGAACATTCTGCATATGCACCCTTTAGCGCAGTGTGTTTCTCAGCTTTTATTCGATGGGGAAGTGCTGGGTCACAGGACAGACACCTCTAAGGTTAGCACGCAGGATTCAGCCGCCCTTGGGAGTGTTCCACTGCAAGGCTGTACACTCCTGCACGAGCTCAGGGCACCTAGCAGGGCAGGCAGTTAAGCACCAACCCGGTTCACCAGGACTGGCCCAAGGCCACAAAGTTAATCAATGTCCGTTCTAGAACTTGGACCCAGGTTGACTGACAGCAAAGTCACTGTTCTCAGTTTCCACGTGACACCAGATTCTGGCCCAGTCAATAAAGAAAACAGGTATGAAAGGAGATGTAGAAGAAATGATGAAGACGGAAGACGACGACACGAAGGTACTGCCCAGGGAGGGCCACCTGGCACAGCAGGGAAAGGGACAAGAGCTGGGTCTTGTCTTGAGAGTAAATGAAGCCCTGAGGTGCAAGTCTTCAAAATGCAGCAATGGGTTTCTTTGTGGGGTGATGAAACGTTGTGGAGTTAGACAGTGGTGATGGCGCATAAACTTGTGAATATACTAAAGGCCACTGACCTGTATGTACACTTTAAAAAGGTAGATTTTATGGTATGTGAATTGTACCTCGATGAGAGAAAATGGAGCAGTCGGTGGGCTGACAGGTGGGAGTCAAGTTCCCGAAGAGCTCGGAAAGGTCTGAATGTCGACAGCAGCCCAGATGAGGCCACCGGGCCTGGTCTATGCCACAAGGAGCAGAGAGAGTGGGACACACACAGTCCCGCCCAAGGAGCCTGACCCCAGCGGAGAAGACAGGTCCTGGAGGGGCCGCCCGGGCCGCCGTGAGGGACACGCCCGGCAGTGCATGGGCCCAGGGCCTCCTCTCCACAGAGGACAGGGCGGCTCACTGGCCTGGGCCTTGGGGCATCCCTGCACACAGGGATGAACACACTGGCCTCCTGCGGGGAGGCGTTGGCCGGGGCCTGCCCGGGGGACCTCCTGTAGTCGCAGAGTCACACAGGAGAACCGGCCTCTCCTCCAGATGCAGCTGCCTGGCCCGGAGCTCAGCCCCACCTCCACCAACCTCTGCGTCTCTGCGTGTGCCGCAGGGTCGTGTGAGTGTCACACAAGATGTCGTATGAAGCAGAGTGCCCGATAAACGTTCGTGACTGGGTCAGGCTGCTGCACCAGAGAGAAAGCTGCTACGCGCAAGCCGGCCTGAAAGCCACTCGTTTCCAGTCACTGGCCACGAACCTCAGCTGAACGCTGAGCACAGCCTCGCGGTCCTCCTCTCCCTCCAGGAAGCCAGCTTCCCTCTCTTAGGACAACTGCGACACGCTTGAGACGAGCACAAGTGAAGTCTCTCTGCCTATCCCACGATTCCTGTGGCCTGCTGGAACCACCGGCAGGTGGCAGAGGGACACGTGCAGTTCTGAGCCCCAGTTTCGAGAGTCTCCAGAGCTTCTAATCTCACCCTCTGGAACCCTGGGACCAATGTGTGAAGCAGCCCCCCTCCCCGAGGCTCTGAGGTTCTGAGGATGACAGAACCATGGAGAGAGGCCTGAACATCCAGCCGAGGCCCCGGTCGTCTGAGGGAGCCAGGCTGACGACCTGAGGAGCCAAGAAGAGCCACTGCGGCTGAGCCGAGCCCGAAGTGGACTCAACCCAGACTCATGACTAAACCAAAGACTGCGGTTTTGAGCCATTGGCCACTGGGCTGGTCTTTTAGGAAGCGATCAGTAACTCATGCGACCACCTTGTTCCTTCTACTGTCCTCAGCCCTCCAATATCCTCAGCCTCTGAATCCACACACGGAGCAAAAGGTCTCAACTGGTCACTCTCCCGCCTTCCTGCCCTCCCTCCCATTACTCGAGGCCCGGCCCCGGCCCTGCCGTCCAGTGCACTCCCGTCTCTGGGCACGCGCACACACCCTGTCCCACAGACACTTCCCCATCCCGGTTCACAGCAAAGCCTCCTCGAGGACCTGCCTGCTCTTATCATCCCCAACCCCTCCCCTCCTGTCCGGCCTCTCTCCCCACCCTGCCACCAAACTGCTCTTGTCAAGGAGCCCAGGACCGCCAAGGACTTCCTCTCTGTCTCACCTCGTCCAGCACCCCAAGGCCTCTGGCTCCTTGACGGCCCCCACAGCTCCCATGCCCCTCGCTCAGCTCTGTGAGCAGCATGCCCAGCGTCCAGACCTGGTCTCCTCGCCCTCCCTCGGACACACACGATGCAGGGCTTAAATCCCGGTCTGCACATTCTGGGTCCAGACATGGAGGAGCAGCTAGGTCAGGCTGGTAATCACAAACTCGGGACAAAACACAGAAAACAGCAACCTAAGGTGCTAGAGACCAACGGAACGCATGCAGAAGCTGGAGGGAGCACAAGCCCTGGACAGAGAGCGAGCTGCGAGCTCTGCAGGGCCCCGGCCTCCCAGCTGAGGCCCCCGCAGCCCTGAGCCAGCCTCCCTGCGCATGGCTCACCGGTCTCACAGCAGGAGGAGAGCGACGTCAGGCTTCTGGCTACAGAATGGCTGAAACTGAAGGGGAAAGCCCAACATCGAAGGGAAAATCCCCCAAATCTGTACTAAATTCTTCTCAAATCCTTGGCTGACCGTGAACTGCTCGTGGTGGGATGACACCAAGATAGCTAACAGAAAATAAGTCACACCCGTATAAACAGAGCAGAAAGTGTCTGCCAGGGACTGAGGGCTGGGGGTGGGGCGGGCAGAAAGAGGCTGGTAAAGGGCGCAGACACTCAGCTACGAGATGAATAAGGTCTGAAGACTGGATGTAAAACATGGGCACCGCAGCTGACGACGCTGCATTGTATAACTGAAACCTGCTTGACTACGACTTAAAAATCCTCACACAAAAAAAAGAACATATGAAGTGATGGACGTGATAATTAACTAAATGGAAAGAATCCTTTCGTAACGTATTCGCGTATAAAATTATGACGTAATTCAAATATCTTATATCCTATTGGTCAATCATACCTCAATGAAGCTGAGAAAGAGGGAGGGAGGGAGGCAGAGGAGGAAGGAGGGAGGGAAGGAGGCAAACAAGCAGCTGTTATGAGGTGAAAGAGGAAAGCAAAGGTAAGCAAAGGTTTCAGCAGCTGTCCAGCACCGGGGAGACAGAATTTGGAGTTTAAGTTCTGCCAAATTAGAAGAGCTTTCCATTAAAACTCCAGAAGGGCCATGCCTGAGGAGTAAAATCCATGTTCCAGAACTAAAGGCTATACCCTAAAATTTGGGGGAAAACCAAAACAGATTCCATAGAAAAGCTTCTATGGAATCAAGATGATCTCCCAGTAACTGCACAACTACCCTAACAAAACGTAACACTCTTTAAGGGAAGATAATCTGAAACAGTCTCTAGAATGCACCATCCACAATGTCCATTACACAATAAAAAGTTACCAGATATGCAAAGCAAAAAAATGTCACGTCACCCATGATCGAAACTGTGGGACGATATCAGGCAATCTAAAATAGATGCCATGGGAGTGCCAAGAGAAGAGAAGAAAGAACATGAGGCAGGGGAAATATTTAAGAGGCAATAGCCAAAAAGTTTCCAAAGTTGATTAAATACATCAATCCAGAGAGCCAAGAAACTAAGTAAACCCCAAAGAGGATACATACAAAAACATCAAACTTAGAAAATTATCATCACACTGAAAGAGAAAAAAATAGAAATAAAGAGTTTATTTACTTACTAAAAATAAATAAAATACATTAAACAAAACAGGAAAAAAGATGTCAGGTGAACAACAGTAAGAGTGATAGCTGACTTCTCGTAAGAAACAACAGAAGCTCAAAGACCATGGGGTAACTTCTTTAAAGAGCTCAAAGGAAACTGGCAATCCAGACTTTTTTATCCAGCAAAACACTTTCTGACACCGAAGAGTGAATAAAGACCTTTTCAGAGAAATGAGAGGTGAAGGTATCTGTCCCCAGCATACCCACAATGTAAGAAATAATGAAGAGCTTCATGCTGAGGAAAACGATCCCATATAGAAATCTGATCTGCAAAAAGGAATGAAGAACTTCCCAACTCACTGCCTAGGCCGGTATTACCCTAATACCAAAACCAATGATATCACATGAAAAGAAAGTCATATGCAAAATATCTGTTATGAATATAAATGCAAAAATCCTCAACAAAACACTAGCAAAACAAGTCCAGCCACTCTACACCAAGGGGATTTAGCCTAAAATTGCAAGTTGCTCCAACATCTGAAAATCAATTAATATAATACACCATGTTGATAGAATAAAGGACAGAAACCAAATGATCACCTCAAAAGATGCAGAAAAAGCACTGAACAAAATCCAACACCCTTTCAGGGTAAAAACATGCCACAGAATAGGACTAGAACACAAGGCCCACTATCACCATCCCTATTCGACATTATACTAGAGGTTCTAGCCAGTTTCGAGAGTGCAAGAAAAAAGAAAAGGCATAAAACTTAGGGGGGAGTAAAAATAAGACTGTCTTTATTCACAGATAATGTGATTAAGTTGACAGAAAATCCAAAGAATGTATAAATACACTATGAGAACCGATAAAGTGAAACACACTATGAGAACCAACAAGTGAATTGAGCAAAGCTGCAGGATGCGTGTTCAGTACATACAAACCGTGTTTTTGTACATTAGCAACAAAACATTGAAAAACGATATAAAATGTTTTGAGTAATATCAAAAATACCATATACCTACAAATATATTAAATGAAAAAAGTGTACCAGCACTCTGAAAACTACGAAAAACTGGCTGAGAAAAACTGAACGTTTAAATAAGTGGAGACATATGCCATGTGCATATGTCTCAACGTTAATTCAATTCTAAACTTAAGCTGTAGATTCGACGTAATCCCAACCAAACTTCCAGCAAAAACTTCTGTACAAATTGAAGAGCTTATTCTAAAACTGGCAGGAAATTCTGTACAGGAATAAAGGTGAAGGTGTTACACGACCTGATTTCAAGACATACCATATTAAGTTACAGTCATTAAGACAGTGTGGTGTTGACACAGAATAGAAAAATGACCAAGGGAACATAACAGAAAGCCCAGAAATAAGCCTGCACACACGTTCGATTAATTTATAACAAAGCCTCCAATGCAATTTAACGGAGTCTTTTCAACAAATGATGCTAGAATGATTATGTAAACAACCCCTATGGAGGAAAAAAAGGACCTTGATTCCACCTCACCCAAAAAATAATGCAAGACGGGTCATTCAGAAGGAAAACCAGTATTTACTTGGAGATGGAGAAGCAGGAAAGA
>NW_006440654.1:345260-349602 GCF_000325575.1 Pteropus alecto
GTGAGGGAGGGGTCTCAAAGGGGCAGGAAGAAACTGGGAGAGGATGGATAGGGACACTTCTGACTGTGGAGACAATTTCACACGTGCACACATACATCAAAACTTATCAGATTTTACACTTTAAACGTGCGTACGTTATTGTACATTAACTATCTCAAGAAAGCTGTTAAAAAGGAAAAGATGAACAATAAACCTAAATAAACACAACCACTGTAAAGCTGCTACCAAAAAAAGAAAGAAAAACATTGACAAATTTTTACCTCATCCAAATTAAAATTTTCTGTTCTCAAAAGATACCATTAAGAAACAAATAGGCAAACCAAACAGGAAAAAATATTCACCCCTCACTTCTCCTCCCCCTCCTACTCCCTCGCTGTATATGTACAAACATACGCAAACATCATAAAGGACTCATAACCAGAACATATTTTTAAAAATCCTAAAAATGAATAAGAAAAAGATAAACAATCCAATAAAAAGTAGGCAAAAGACCTGATGCTTCACAAGAGATACACAAAGGGCCAATAAGCACATGAGAAGTTGCTCTCCATCATTATTCATCAGAGCAATGCAAAGTAAAACCACTGTGAGATCCCACTACCACCTGACTGGCTAAAATTATAGACTGACAATACCAAGTGCCAACATGGATGTGGAGAAACTAGAACTCACATACATCACTGGTGGGAGTATAAAATGGTCCTGGTTTGGAAAACTTTGGCGGCATCTAGAAAAATTAAACACATATCTATCTTTGACTCAGCAATCTCATTCCTAGATATTTACCCCCCCAAAATAACAGATGTCCACAAAAGACATGATTAATAATCTTCAATGATTTTAGTCACAATAGCCAAAAAGTAAAAGCAATGTCCAAATGTCCATCAACAGGAAAAGAGATAAACAAATTATGATATTTTCATGCAAAGGCATACTACTCAAATAAAAAGCAGGAACTATAGAGACATCGAAATCAATACATATCAAAAACATTACAATGAGCAAACGACAAGCACAAAGAGCATATACTTTATGATTCCATTAACGTGACGTTCAAGAACCTACAAAATTAATCTATATTGATAGAAATCAAAACAATGGTTGCCTTGGAATTTTGGAGGGTGGTGTAATAACTAAAAAAGGACACAAGAAACTTTTTGGGGTGAAAGAGTCTGTATCTTGACATGAGTAATGGATACAAAGGTGTATGTATTTGTTAAAATTCATCAAACTTATATACTTAAGATCTGTACAATAAATTGAGTGTAAAACATTTAATAATTTTTAAATAGCGGAGTATTTTTAAAGACATAAAAGCCTGTCCAGCTGCATATGCTGTGTTACAAAGGAGAGGGCTGCTTGCTGTGCACAGCTATGACATGCTCTCCAAGAGGAAGAGGATGGCTGAGGGACAGGGTGACAGTGAAACTGACTTCACCACACAAACTTTGGTATTTGGGGAATTTTGAGTTCAGATTACCAGGTGCATGATGCACCCACTGAGAGCCACAGTGAAACGCACAAGGTCTGGAGTCTGCCCACCTGAGCTGAGTCCCAGCTCTCTTTTATTTACTGTGACCTTGGGTGTGTTACTTAATTCGTTTGTGCCTGTGTTCTCACATGAATATGAACAAGAATATTAAAAGTAACTATATCATTAAGTTGTTTTAAAAATTAATGATTACTGAGTTTGATGTCAAAATGTGCAATTTAGCACTGGTTTTGAGTCTCCGGTTTATAAATTCTGCGCAAGTCACGTATCCACTTTATATGAGAATGTTATATCTCACAAGGGTACAAGAATAATGAAAAGTAAAGCATTTTTTAAAATAAGAACTGAATGAGATGATATACGTAACACACTTTAAAAAGTGCCAAGGCTTGTTTTTCTAAATAAAATTTATTGGAAAACCTGTGTGCACACACACAAAAGTGCCTAGTACGTAATAATCAGCTATCAGTACCATTTAAAATTTCAAAACAGTATTTTAAAAGTTAGGCTTTCCTTAACCAAAAAAAAAAAAATGGTGGGAGGGAAGGCTTTAGTCAACCTGCCTCGGGTACAAACCCTGGTTATTTGTTGTATACCTATTTGTTGTATAGCTCAGTGTCTTCATCTGTAAAACAGGGAAATAACAGTTCCTACACCCTAGGATTCTTGTGAGGATTAAATGAAATAACTCGCATAAAGCATTTAATACAGTAGCACACAACAGACGGCCAATCCACCGCACTGTGAGTGTGTAAACAGCCATCCCCACAGCTTGAACCGTCTTCCCCGACAGCCTGGCCTCTTCTCTGGGCTCCAGATTCTTCTGAGAGATAGATACCTCCTCGCTAAGGGTCCTTGCACTTGTCAGACTTCTCCCACTACTCTAAGCCAAGAGAAAGCCTTCCTGTCCACCTCCAACCCGGCAACCCCCGCACCCGCCACCACCCACCTAGCTTCCCTCTTGCAGGAACGGTGCCTCGGTCCGCCCCTTTTGTTCCATCAGGAAGCCCAGAAAACTGCCCTGAGTCCTCTCTTCCCCTCCTCTAATCCAGGGGTCCCCAAGCCCCAGGCTGCGGATCAGTACCGCTTCATGGCCTGTTAGGAACCGGGCCGCACAGCAGGAGGTGAGCGGAGGGAGAGCAGAGAAGCCTCGTCTGTATTTGCGGCCGCTCCCCAGCGCCAGCATCACCGCCTCGGCTCCGCCTCAGGTCATCAGGCACGATTCTGGTAGGAGCCCCGGGCCCTGGTGCCAACAAGGTTGGGGACCACTGGTCTAATCCATCAGCAAGCCTCAACAACTCCACCTCCAAAATCTCCCCGAATCGACCACCGAGGTCTATACAACATCAACTACACCCACTCCCAGCACCTCGTCTTGCACCCGCAACTCAATCTCCAGCCCAGGTCCCCTCCCGACTCACGGCCTGCAGGGAACTGCATGACTGGAAGCCAGTGCTCTAATCCGAGCTCCTGTCTATCTCCCCCTCACCCTGGCCGCACATCAGTCTTATCGAGGTTCCCCAAGGTCCACCTCAGGGCCTTTGCATGTGCTGTGCCCGCAGCGTCGAAGGCTCTGTCTCCCAACCTTCTCACAGCTAGCTGCTTCTTGCCTTCCAGAACTTAGCTGACGTGAGTTACAGAAGCCAAAAGGGAAGAGAAAGCAGAAAGGAAGAGACGTGGAGAAGAGGCGAACAGCTGGCAGTGTCAGTGATGGCCCAGGAACTGAGAGGCCAAGGGCATGGCAGAAGTTGTGGGGGGAGGTGACAGGTGCGGTGAACGAGTAACAGGCTGGAGAAGGCCACAGAGACAAGACAGGTGGGTACAGTGACAAAATGGGGGAGGGGTGCAGTGAGAGGCAAGACACTAAGCAGAAGCGACAGACTGGGTGAGCTGGTGGTGACGAGGCAGGGCATCAGTAGCAAACTGGGAGAAACAAGTGGGTGGACGATGCGGGTAGTCAGGTGTGCAGAGGACATGGCAGTGACAGGCAGGGGATACATTAAAGGGGGCCAGTAAGGTCCAGGAGGGAAGGGGACAGGTGTGAAGGAAGAGATGATGGGTACTGAAGAAGAAATGGGGCAGTGAGGGGTAAGGAGGTGGCCAAGGAAGGTGACAGAATGGGGTAAGGTGACTGGAGACACTTGGAGCTGTAATGGTGGTGGAAAAAGGGGTCACTGACGAGACAAAAGGAGTGATGACAGGGGGCACTGAGGGGAGGACAGGAGTGGCCCACGCAGACAGGCAGGAGAGGGCAGTGTGGGCACTCGGAGGGGTGGCACTGGCAGGCGGGCGCTGGTGGGAAGGGTCCCCAAAAGGGGGTGATGACAGGAGCGGTGAGGAGGGCACTGACAGGCTGGGGAGGACTGACAGAGGGGACCTCGACGGGAAAGGGGGTTACTGATTGGGTGGTCCCTGCCTTGGGGGGCAAAGACATGGGGGACACTGGCAGCACGGACGGAGGAGGACACAAACGGGGAGGGCACTGATGGAAGGAGGGGCACGTGACACTGACAGGCCAGGAGGGCACCTGGGGGTCAGTAACATGGGGGACACTGGCTGGGAGGGCACCGGGGGGGGGGGGGACACTGCCTTGGGAGATAATGAGGGGGGACTAGGAGGGAGCGGGGCACAGGAGTGGGGGGTGAGTGGCATGGGGACGCTGGCAGGGTGGACATTGCCTTGGGGGTACTGACGGAGTGGACACTGACAGGAGAAATATAACGGGGTGAACACACAGGATGTCACTGAAGGGAGGCCACTGACTGGGGGAGGTGGTCACCGACGGGTGGACGCTACCGGGACACCGGGCGGCGCGGGCTCTGAGGCGCCTACGGGCGGCCGCACTCACCT
>NW_006440654.1:349882-359782 GCF_000325575.1 Pteropus alecto
GCGGGGTTACGCGCTCACGTGGGCACGCCGGAGGCGGGGCCGCGGGGCCGGCAGCTGTGCCCGGAGGGAGCTCCCGGCGGGTGGAGGCGGCTCTCTCCTTTTCCTTTCTTTCCCCTCTGAGGTATTGCTGAGTTTCTCCACGAGCATAATTAACTTCTTATGGAATAATGCATTTGCGGTAGTAAGTTTCCTACTGCAACGTCAGCTACAGAACTTCTCCAGCGTCCTGAAAGGACTGGGGCGGGTCACACACCTGGGGCAGGGGTCTCCCCGTTTTCCGAGGGCCTTCTGCTCTGGCTGAAGGTCTCTCCCACCCGGCAGCTGGGTGTCCTCTGAACCCCTTGGGCACGTGGCATGTACATGGCCAGAACAAGAGGGAACCGTGGTCAGCCGCCTATGTGCCGCGCGCAGGTTCCCTCGACGTCCCGTTTCCTAGCTGGACTTGGAGGGCCTGAGCCACAGCCACCACACTTACTGTTTTTTCTGGGCGCCCCATAGGTATAATGTATTTTACACTTTAAAATAAGTGCCCATTTGCATTGGTTGGAATTGTATGATTCCATGAAACTAATTTCTATAATGAGAATTATTATTTCAGTTGTCAGTGTGAACCGTGGGAAAGTGTTGGAAAATGAAATTGAGCAGTGAAGGAATATCTCCCACTTAACGCCAGTTACCAACTTCCTGCCTCGGTGGCAGAAGCGCTGGGGTCCCCTCTGCGAAGGCGGACCAGGGCTTGCGGGTGCCGAGCTTTGTCGCGAGAGGGCGCGCGAGCGTTTGTCCTGGGGCTCGCTCTGCGCGCCGGAGGCACCAGCTTCAGGCTGCCGGACTTCCCCGCGTCCTGCTTCTGGGGCTCCAGCTTCCCCAGCAGCCCCTCGCGGGCTTGATAGTAGAATGCCTCTCTCTGAACACCTGTCCCCAACACCTCGCAGGGCAGATCTCTCGCAGGTTTTGTAGGGTGAACTTCCACGAGGCGGGGTTAAAAAAACATCGGCTTACAAACCGAGACGAGAAGCGCCCTGCAAGCAGAGGCCCCTCTCCGCAGAGGCTGGGGTGCTGTGGACTGAGCTGCAAAACCGGGTCTCAGGGCCAGGAGGTCCCTTCCTGACGAAGTTTAACATCGGGCCAACTGCGAAAGAGAAACGCTTACAGGTCCGTTATCGCAGAACAGGCAAAGAGAGGAGGATTTGGAGCTGAGGCCATAAGTGGAAAATGGCAGAGTCCAATTCTCTGGACGGTCAGCGTGGGTACGCACCTTTTCAAACATACCTGAACTTCCACACAACAATAAAACAATCTATGTTTTCACCTAATGAGATACATCCATCCTTGCTGCAAGTGAAGACGTTCTCACTCTTTCTTTCCCCAAAATGAGCATATGCGCAGGCCCAAGAGTCATTGTGTTCGTCGTTGGCTACATTAATTACTTCTCAAATTCTGTCACTGTTTCACTTAATATTCTCTTATTCTCTTATCTTAAAACTAAATAAAGTTAACTTCTGACAACTTGCATATATTTAAAAAATGGAGAGAAAAGAAAATGGTTTGTATATGCAAATAAACACGTTATAACATGCAGAGCTACCACAATTCCTGTTTCTGTAATTGGACACAAGACGTGGGCTCCTTAAAAGATTTCCCTTCCAAACTGCCTTGTAGGGTACACGAAATGCCTAAAACAAAGCCAAGCTGAATTCAATATTTCTGACACAGAAGGACCAAATAAAATTAATTCTGTCATTAAGAATACCAAGTGCAAAATTATTCACCAACAAATATAAAATGCATGCTGCCTCTGGAGTGCCATTGGAGCAGAAAGAAGGGCCCTATTCTCTTCAAGAGCCCCCACAGTGTGGCAGGGCACAGGCCAGGGCATCAGAAGACCACTGCTCCATCAACCAAAGAGGGCACACAGGGAGAGCCACAGCTGGGTGCACCATAACCGAATTCCTGCATGTCAGAGACAGAGAGAAAAACAACCCACCATGCGAAGGAGAACGATGATGCATTCACTGGCTGGCTTCTCATCAAAGATGATGGAGGCCAGAAGGCGGTAAAATGGCATATTTACAGTTCAGGAAAAAAAATAAAATCTGTCAATGAAAAAAATTCTATACCCAGCAATACTATCCTTCAAAAATGAAGTTGAAAAATAATGAAGGTGAGATAAAGACATCCCCAGACAAACAGAACAGAAACATCATTGCTAGCAGATCCAACTTACCAGAAATGTTAAAGGGAGTTCTTCAAGCCGAAAGGAAATAACAGAAGGTCACTCAAATCAACAGGAATAAAGGAAGAATGAAATTCAACAATACCTACTCATGATAAATACTCTCAACAAACTAGGAACAAATGGAAATTTCCCCAACTTCATAAAACATATCTAGGAAAATCTATAGCTAAAATTAAATCTAATGGAGAAAGATCTAATGCTTTCCCTCTAAAATCGGAACCAAGGCAAGGATGTCTGCTTTCACCACTTGAATTCTAGTGTAGGATTCTGCATGTAAGGAGCCTGGAAGTCGCCACTCCACCCTAACGAGTAAGAGGCGGAAAGGTCAGCAGCTCTTCTAGGATCTGTAAGAGAAGGGGGCGCACAGAGCGGACCGTTGCTCCCAAGACTGGAAAGAAACATGGCCAGGTGAACACAAGTCATCACAGCTCCCGGAGCCGAGACTTGGGGACAGAAACCCCCAGGGCACCTGTAAGTGGCTCAGAGTGGACAAGTCTGAGCGTTAAAAACTCCAGGGGATCAGCCATGAGGGGGCCCGCAGTACCGTGACACTCACCTCCAGGAGCACGACCAGGTTCCTGCGGGGAGCATCAGAGGGGAGCCCCTCTGTGGGAAGAGGAGCCGTTTTAGGTGCCCAGAGCCCTGTGTCCTTAACCAGCCTGCCCTCGGGAGGGAGCGTCGGCCAGAGCCCAGCCTGCTGGGGAATCATCGGAGCCCCCAGCTCCAGCCCCTCCAGTCACCCATTCCAGCGAAGGGGGAGACGAGAACGGAGAAGCATGCGTGGAGTCAGAGAGCAGGGCGCGGGCTCGCTGAAGACTGAGCCGGGTGGTGGGACCACGGAGCCCCCCGCCCCACGCCTGACGCCATGTCACCAGGGTTAGTCACTGCGGCTCCTTCCACCTGGTACTCCACGTCCGGCTATCAGGAAAGATGACAAGGCACAGCGCACAGTTTGAAGAGACAGAGCCGGCATCAGAAGCAGACGTGGCAGGGATGCTGGACCTGTCACACGGGACTCTGATGAGCGAGGGCGTAGGGTGACGCAGGCAGCATGCCAGAACACACGAGCGTGTGAGCGGAGGGCGGAAACCCTCAGAAAGAACCAGAAACAGACGCTAGACACGGAAACACTGCCGCGGAAATGGAGAATGCCTTTCGCGGGCTCATCGGTGGACGGAACACGGCTCGGGAAAGACCTCTGAGCTAGAGGGTGTGTCAGCAGAATCACCAGAAACCGAAAAGCGAAGAGAACAAATACCACGAAAAACAAAGAATATCCAAGACTGTGGGACATACAAAAGGTGTGACATACACGTAATAGGAACACCAGGAGGAGAAGAAAGACAGACAGGAACAGAAGGAATATTTGAAATGATTCTGCATAGTACTAAAGGATCTAGCTGCACAATAAGGCAAGGAAAACATTAAAGTCACACAGATGAGAAAGAGAGAAGCAAAATTGTCTCTATGCACAGACGACATGATCACGTGTTTGGAAAATCCTAAGGAATTCACCAAAAAAAAATCTACTATAAATAAAACTAGTTAAGGTCACAGAATATGATATCAATATACAAACAACAGTTATATTTCTATATACCAGCAACAAACAATCTGAAAATGGAATTAAGGAAAAAATTCCATTTACGACTGTATAAAAAAATACTTAAGAAAATATAACAAATAAGTGCGTACGGAAGAGTCGATGCAGCGGGCCGATGGCTTATCCTTTAAAAAACCCTGCCTACAAAGTTAGTCCTTGGCTGTCACCTGGAAACCTGACTTCAGGGGAGTTGCCGCCATTCCCGGAAGTGACCAGAGTGGCTCATGATGCCTACGCTGTTCGTACAAACGATATGATTTATGCTCAACATCTGCTTTCTCCCTGGTTGCCTGAAATTTTGGCAGGCACCAGGCAGAGACAGCCTATCTGACCAGCTGGTAGTGGGTGGCCCCTCTCAAAACACATATCCACCCAAAACCTGTGAATGTGGCCTTCTTTGGAAAAAGGGTCTTTGCAAGCGCAATCAATTTAGAATCTTGAGATAGAACATCCTGGATTGGAGGGGGGCCTCAATCCAATGACAAGTATCCTTCTGAGAAAGCGGAGAGCACACGGAGGAGAAGCTGATGGAAAGACGGAACGCCAAGGACAAGAAAGGCAGGGACGGATTCTCCCTCAGAACCTCAGAAGGAACCGCCCTGCTGACTCCTGGCCTCCCAGACAGCAAGAGAATGAATGTCTGTTGTTTTAAGCCACCTGGTTTGTATCAATTTGTTACAGCAGCCTTAGGAAAGAAATACAAAGTTCTGATAAAAATCTGGGTGCTGAGTCTGCAATGAACTTCCCTGGCCAGCAACATTTCACACTCAGTCACAACTTTCTGGGACAATTAAGCGCCTCCCACGTGATCCCATGCAGAGCAGCCCCTGTGAGAGCTGGTGCCCGGTCTCCCCAGACTTTGCCCCATGAGCTTTTCTCCTTTGTTGACTTTACTTTGTAACCTTTTACTGAAACAAACTGTAGCCATAAGAATGACTACATGCCTCCTCCTATGAGCCCTCCTAACAAATCATCAAACCCGGGGGTAGTCTTGCAATTCCCATGCAATAAAGACTACGAAAATAATTGCTGAGAAAAATTAGAGAAGACCTAAATAAATGGAGAGGCACGCCACGTTCATGAACTAGAAGACTCAATATTGTTAAGATGGAGGTTCTCCCCAAACTGATCATATAGGTTCAGCGCAATACTTGGGAGTATTTCAGCAGGCGATCCTGTTTTGTTTCAGTAGAAATGGACAAGCTAATACTAAAATTTATATAGAAATGCGAAGAGCCAAGATAGCCAAAACAATTTTGAAAAAGAACCAAGTCGGAGGACTCACACTACTTGATTTTGAAACGTATTGTAGAGGCTGAGCAATCAAGACCGCATGGAGTTGGCATAAGGACAGGTATACAGGTCGATGGGACAGAATGGAGGAAATAAACTCACAAACACGATCAACTGATTTTTTTGTGAAGGTGCTGAGTCAGTTCAACAGGGAATCAATCTCGCTTTTTCCGTGTCCAGCACAGCCATGGCTCGTGGGCTCAAAAAGCATCTGAAGTGCGTAGCAGCGCCAAAGCATCGGATGCTGGATAAACTGACAGGTGCGTTTGCTCTGCGTCCACCTATCGGTCCCCACAAGCTGAGAAAGTGTCTCCCTCTCATCATGCTCTTAAGGAACAGACTGAAGTATGCGCTAACAGGAGATGAAGTGAAAAAGACCTGGGTGTAGCGGTTTATTGAGATCGATGGTGAGGTCTGGACTGACGTGACCTACTCTGCTGACTTTATGGATGTCATCAGCATTGACAAGACCAGACAGAATTTCCTTCTGGTCTATGACACCCAAGGTCGCTTTGCTATTGATCGGATGACACCTGAGAAGGCCAAGTTCAAATCGTGCAAAGTGAGAAAGATCTTTGTGGGTACAAAAGGAATCCCTCATCTAGAGACTCATGATGCTCGCTACCCCGACCCCCTCATCGAAGTGAACGGCACCATTCAGATCGATATCATTTGATTTGGAGACTGGCAAAATTACTGATTTCATCACATCATTTGATTTGGAGACCGGCAAAATTACTGATTTCATCAAGTTTGACACTGGTAATCTGTGTATGGTGACTCGAGGTGCTAACTTGGAAAGAATCAGTGTGATCACCAACAGAGAGAGACATCCTGGCTCTTTTGATGTGGTTCATGTGAAAGATGCCGATGAGAACAGCTTTGTCACCCGGCTCTCCAACGTTTTTGTTATTGGCAAAGGCAACAAACCATGGATTTCTCTTCCCCGTGGCAGGGGGATCCGCCTCACCATTGCTGAAGAGAGAGACAAGAGACTGGCAGCCAAGCAGAGCAGCGGGTGAAGTGACCTCTAGGTGACATGATTGGAAAAGTCTTTGTAACTAATGAAAGCTAAACATAGCGTGATTAATTGCCAAAAATAAATAGGGACTTGATTTCTTTTTAAGTTAATGATATTGGAAAAATTGGTTATCTATAAGCAAAAAAAAAAAAAAAAAGATAATTTAAACCCTTAACTTCACACCATATAGAAGATTAATTCAAAATGTGAGAGCTGAGACACTTCTAGAAGAAACATAGGGGAAATCATTTGAGTTAGGAAAAGATTTCTTAGATACGACATCAATACATGAGAGAAAAAAATTGATAAATTAGACTCCATCAAAATTAAAAACTTTTACTCTTCAAAAGATGCTGTTAGGAAAAATAAAAGGCAAACCACAGCTGGAAAAAATAATTTCAAATCGTATAAATGATAAAGGACTTGATCCTAAAAAACGAATTTTTAAAAACTCTTACAACTCTGTGATAAGATGAACAACCCAATTTAAAAATGAGCAAAGATTTAAATGAACATTTCACCAAAGAAGATAATACGAACTATATATGAGCATGTGAAAGATGCTCAACACCATTAATCATCAGGGAAATGCTAAATTTACCGACATAAGATACTACCACAACCCCTTGGATGGCCATAAATAAAAAGTCTGACAACAGCCATGTGTGGGTGATGCTGTGAAGAAAATGGAATCTTCCTCACTGCTGGTGAAAATGAAAAATGGCTTGACAATTTCTTAAAAAGTTGAACATAAGCTTATACCATACAGCCCAACACTTTCACTCTTAGGTATTTACCCAAGAGAAATTAAAACACGGATCCACACAAAGACTTGCATACAGATGTATGTAGCAGCATTTTTTGTAAGAGGCAAAAACTGGAAACAATCCAAATGTTTATCAGTTGGTGAATGGATAAAGAAACTGTCATATACCTAGACAATGGAAGACTATTCATAAAAAAAGGAACAAACTACTGATATAGGCAACATGGATACACCTCAACAATATTATGCTGGGTGTAAGAAACCAGACAGAAAAAGATTACATATTGTATTAGTTTCCTAGTGTTGATGTAACAAATTGCCACAAACTTTGTGGCTTAAAACAACACACACCTATTATCTCACAGTTCTAGAAGTCGGAAATCTGTAATGAGTCTTCTGTGGCTGAAATCAAAGTGTGAGGAGGCCCCAGGGGACAATCTGTTTCCTTGCCTGTTCCAGCTTCTGGAGGCGCCTGCCTTCCTTGGCTCATGATCCCTTCCTCCATCTTGAAAGCCAGCAGCGTGGCATCTTCCAATTTCTCTCTGATTCTGCATCCAAATTGCCTTCTCAGACTCACCCTCCCGCCTCTCTTGAAAGGACCCTTACAGTAGGCCCGCTGGGATAATCTAGGATGACCTATCTCAAGATCTTTAATTTAATCATATGTGCGAAGTCCCTTTTACCACACATAAGGTGACATCTACACAGGTTCTGGGGATTAGGGTGTGGACATCTTCAGAGTGATTATTCAGCCTACCACTTGTGCAACCCATTTATATAGAAATTCTGAGAAAACACAAAATTGCAGAGACAGAATGCAGGTCAGTAGGTGCCTGGACTGTGGGTATGAGCAGGGAGTGACCGAAGGAGGCACAAAGGAGTGTTGTGGGGTTACTACAGGTCACCGATTTTTGGATGCACTTTTTTCCACAATTTAACACCTGAAATCAGGATACATCTTACAATTGATGGCATGCAATAAGCTCATGAAAAAATGCTCAACATCATTATCAGAGAAATTCAGATGAAAACCACAATTAGATATCAGTACCTACCCACTAGACTGGCTAAAATTAGGAACACTGGCAACACCAAATGTGTGCCAAAGGTGTGGTGCAAACAGAAATACGCCGCTGTTGGTGGGAATAAAAAAAAAGGCATGGTTCCTTTAAGAAAAAGTCTGGTGGCTTCTTTTAAAAGCTAAATATGTATCTCTATGACTATTGCTATGACTCAGCAATTCAGTTCCTAGGTGCTTATCCAAGAGAAATAAAAACGTACCTCCACAGAGTCTTGTACAGGGTTTTTCTTGTACAGGTCTTCTTAGCAGGGTTTTTTTGTTTTGTTTTGTTTTTTTTTTGTCATAACTAAAAACTGGAAAGAGCCCAGATGTCCATCAACAGAAGAATGACCAAACGAGTTGCGGTCTGTTCACAATGTAGCAGAGCACAGAGCAGGAAGAAAGGAAGAACTCATGAAATACACCACAAAATGGATCTCAAAAACTTTGTGGGTGAAGAAGCCAGACACAAAAGACTACATATTGTACAATTCAATTTTTATGAAGTTCTAGAACAGAGTAATCTATGGTGCAAAGGATCAGAATACTGGATGTGGATATGGAAAGTGACGACAGAGGCATAAAAAGAACTTTCCGGGGTGATGTTTATGTCCCATATCTTGCTATAGGGCACAGTCGTGTCTATTTAAGAGTCATGTATTCCTCTATATATGTTTTACCCCATGCCCCCAAAAGAAAAAAAAGACTAAAAACAAATTAATGATACACATGCTTAAGTATTTAGAGGTGAGGGCATTCATGTCCGCAACTGTCTTTGGAATTGACCTAAAAATAAGACGAACTGAGGGATGGATAAAGGACAGATATAGAGATAAGGCATAAGACATTAATTAACAAAGTATTAATTATTGATGTATTTTCTAGGTCGTAGGTAATGCGTGGTCATGGAACAGCTCATTTATTTTTTGAACATTTCGTAATAGAATTTTAAAAAAATTTCATTGCTCATCACTGTGTAATTAATGGCAGTTTCTTTATCTCGGTGATTTATAAAATAATGGTATCTTAAATTCAACGGCAAGGATCACGACTTAGTGGATCCCGGAATACTCCTACGTCTCTCATTTCCCAGACTCCCTTGAAGTTAGATCGGGACCATATGACTAGTTTTGGCCCCTGGGCTGTAAGCAGAAGTGACGTATATGTCACTTGGAGGCCAGGGCAATTAACAGCTAGCAGGCCTCATTGATCTTTCTCATTGCCAGCGACCTCGGCGGCCATGTGAGGTACAGCCGTGAAGCAGGGCCACCGGACTCTCCGACCAGCCCGCTCACGAGTGAAAGGGCCGATGACGACGGAGGCTGTCACTCCAGCCCAGCCTAGCCTGACTAACTTTGAAGTGGGGAGCTTTCATTAAAAACAAAACCAGAAAACCAAAGCATATGTCACGTCTGTTAGATTACTGTCTCGGCTCCGAACTCGCCCTTCTGCGCCCGGTTGTGACACCGGTGGGGCCACGCTTCTCCACCGCGTTGGGAATGGCCGAAGTGGCTCGCACCGTATGCACGTGTTATGCCTGGTTTCCGCAGGAACGCCGGGGACCGCGCGCGGGCAAGGCGGCGCCATGGCGCACAAAAGAGGGGCGAGAGTGCGGACCCCAGAGGCGGAGGGACGGGCGTGGGCGCATCCGCCCGCACTGACGACCAGGTCGTGGTTGACAACGACGCCCGGTGTGCAGACACGAACCCAAGACGTGGAACCTCTGCGGGACGCACACCAGAGGCCCCCCGAGGGAGGGAGACGCGGAGACGCGGAATCGCTGGGATCAGTGTCTGATGGTTGGTGGAACGGGAGCTCCGTAACGATGACATTCTGTTAGGACAGCGGGCCGGGCAGGGCTCCGCCAGCCCCCGGTCCTCGCCGCGGCCCTGCTCGACCTCCAGTCTGTTCGCGCGACGAC
>NW_006440654.1:359823-360024 GCF_000325575.1 Pteropus alecto
CGACTTCCCGGCCCCACAAGGCCCCGCCGGAAGTCCCGCCTCCGGGCTCTGGGCCGCTCTGGCCCGCACGCGTCCTTCTCACTGGTGGCCTCGGCGCCTCTGCGCTGCACTGCGCTCCTCCGGCCGCCAGGGGATAGGGAGGCCACGGAAGGGCCGCTCTGGTCCGCGATGGTCGCTCGACTGCTCCGCGGCCAGTCCCGA
>NW_006440654.1:360115-372940 GCF_000325575.1 Pteropus alecto
GCGGCCGCCTCGGCGCGCAGTCCGCCGGGGCACGGGCTCCAGCGGTGCCCTGGGCGCGCTTCTCGGCCTGGCTGGAGTGCGTATGCGTGGTCACCTTCGACCTGGAGCTGGGCCAGGCACTGGAGGTGAGCCCGGCGGGGCGCGGTGGTCGGAATGAGGAGTTGTCGGGTGGGGAGCGCTGGGCAGGCGCGCGGGGGGCGGTTGCGAGCTCCCTGCACATGAGGTACATTCGGGCAGACACCCCAGGTGGCCCGTCTCTCCTACGAAACCCTACGCCTGTCACCTCCTGAAAGGTGCTCTCTGCAGCAAAGGAAAGAAAAGGCCTGTCAGGGTGGCCTCTATGCTCTGGAGGAGATGGGAGCCCTGCACTTTGCACAACCAAAGAGATGCTCTCGATCTTCCTCGGTAAAAACCTGTCTAGTCTCCCCGCTTTTCCCACACTAGCTGTGGCACCTTCTCCCCTCCGTTGCTCCAGCCAGAATCCTAGGGGGTCGCCCTTGACTCCTTCTCTTCATCAACTCTCCATGCCATCCTTGGACAAGGCTGAAGTTCCACTGGCAACAAGGATCTCAAACCCACACGCTCTGCTGCTGTGCCACTCCTGTCTCCTAAAGCCCAACTTTGCGGCTCTCCTGCTTCCCGTTCAGAAATCTCTCAACACCTCTTTATGCACTTAGAATCGGATCCAGAGCCCTGTGGGTCACCTTCCAGCCATCCGGTCATCTTCCTCTACGCCAGCCGCACCTCGCTCCCTGGACCTGGGGTGTTCCCACTGCCTGCAAGGCTCCTCCCTGCCCCCACCCACACGGGCAGCTTCTCTTCCTTGGGTGTAGGTGACTCTGGAGGGATGTTTCCGCAGGCCTGTCAGGGTGGCCTCTATGCCCTGAAGGCCGTGACACAGACCAGGGAGCTGACAGTGCAGGAGAGGCTGGAGGTCCTTAACCATATTGACAGAGGGACCTTGTGAGAGCCAGGGAGCCGGTGTACCCTGTGACTGCCATTGGCCAGATGAGGCTGCACAGCCACTGTAGAAGCCGCTTCAGTGTCTGGATGAGGGACATTTTGAGGCCTTGCTGAGCTCTAAGAGGCCGTGGGAAGCCCAAGACAGAAAGGGCTGACACTTAGTGAGGACTCTTGGGTCTTGGCACTGTGCCCGGTTCTGTGGCATTCCCATTCCACCATACTCATCCCCACCAGGTGTGCGTTATGGTGACAGCCCCACTCGATGGAGAGGCCCGAGCACAGAGAGGTGAGGTGATTTGCCTAATATCACAGAGCCCACATTCTTACTGTCGCCCATAAAATCACAAGAGAAGATAAAAGATTCTTCTGTTTCCTTAAAGTATTCTCATGTGTGATTTTCTAGAACTTAACTGTTCAGAAAGCTAATTTTACACAAGTAGTGTGGAAGGATCCATGTGCTTTGGGCTTCTGAGTCATTGTTGAGGACGCACAGCTTGGGGATTGGGTCGGAGACCCAGGGCCCCCCCGGGTCATCAAGTCTGTGCAGAAACTGGGCTGCAGGTCCATCCAGAGCTCAACCACAGAGCCCTCATCAGGTTTGCCTCTTGTCTTTTCTCCCTCCCCTGGAAATCGTGGGGAAGATCAGTGGTCACCCCAGCTGGACCCACAGGCTTTCACAGAGCACCTGCCCCGTCCTCACTTAGTCCCACCGCAGCCGGGCCGAGCGCTGAAAGGCCCAGGCACTGCTGGTGCCGGGACACGGGCCGAAGAGCGAGGGGCCACTTCCAGGAGCTCCATGAATGGAAGCAGCTCAGAGGAAGGAACGGGGCTTGGCCAATCTCGGAGGATGGGAAGGCCATAGCTGGACAGGGAGCAGGGGCTATTTCAGGTGACCCCTCACCACGAAAAACCAGCGAACGCAAAGGCAAGGTGCTGTCGTTACGCGCTCAGTAAATCAAGTATTGAACAGCTGCCACCAGCCAGGCCCTGCAGTACCGGTGCTGGACACGAGGACACGGAGTTAAACAAGAAGACCAGCTCTCCAGGGCTCATACTCGGTGCCTGAGACACAGAGAGGTGCGTCAGGACCCCATCGCACACCAGTGTGTGGGGGTCCCACACTCGTGGGCGCACCAAAGCCTGCGGGCAGCGCGTGGCCGGGACAGGCCTCTGCAGACCAGCTGAGAAAAGGCCTGAGGCCACCAGCTCCGCTCGCAGAACCCCACCTCTCACACCGCAGCGCAGCGAGCCGGGGAGTGAGCTGCAGCCGAGGTCCCAGAGAACCCCTCCCTGCAGCTCCCACTCTGCTCTGCCTCAGGAACCTAACCTTACATCTCAGAAATTGCCGGGACCTCAAAGAGCTCTTTCGTGGCTCTCAATGTTCACTAGAAACTAAAACTAAGAAATTTCAAAAATATTTATCAACCCATTGTAAGAAACAATACCGTATGTATTAGCATAAATTTTAATATTTTCTTGAGAACAACCATATTTTCCAAAATTAAATTTGGTAAGAAGAGAGACATCATTTGACACTTTTACAAACCTTTTTAACATCTGGCCAGATAGAAAAGCGGCTGGATTCTTATGTCAACTTCTGCGGTCAGCATCCCGCGACAGTCGGTGTTGTAGCCTCGGGCAACTGCAGTGCACACGAGCGAGGAGATGCAGACTTCAGCGCTGTCCTAGAGGGCACCCAGACTTCAGCTTAAGAAGCGCTGTCCTAGAGGCGCCATCTCAGCAGTTTGCTGCCTCTGTCCCTGTGTCTTCCCCCAGGGACGACCGGGTTACAGGAGCCACAGCTTGTGCAGGCCGGCTCATGACAAGAGGCCAGGGTCATTGTGCAGCACAGCCCTGCGCTCTCTGCCTCCCTGAGGGTCCACTGCATTCCTCCCTGCATCGAAGCATGGCCCGGCTCAGTCGGCCCAGCCTCCAGCCTCTGCTCCCAGGAGAGGACGCTCTAGCCCCTGAACATGGTCCCCACCAGGTGTTCTGATGGGGTCCTTGGGATTGGACGTGGAGCTCGCAGGCCAAGGTGGCCCGCTCAGATGCTGCGAGACTCCTGTGGCTGTCAGACCGGGTTCAGATGGCTGAGCTCAGCACAGAGGGTCCACTGTGGCTCTGCCCCGGCCGCCAGAAACCTTCCTCTCCTTGGCCCTGCTCAGCACAGACACGAGGGCATGTCCTAAGTGGTCCTGTGGCCCCTGCCACTCTTGGAGCTATCCCCTGCCTCTGTGGGTCCAGCCCACAGACAGATGCCCTTGGCTGCCCTCCCTCCTGGCCCCTCTCGGTGTCTCCTGAGCTGACATCTGGAGGTTTCCATGTGACCCCTTGTTCTATCACACCTCACAGATGTGCCGTCACCCTGTACAAATACATATCTGGGGGTGTCTGCCTGACACCTGACATGCAGCACAAGAGATAGACCAGGAACACAGTATGAGTCCCAGGGCACAGCCCCTCGTGCCCTCCAGGGGCTTGGGGCACACCCCAGAAGCCGAAACCCAGCTCGTCCTTGGCGCCGGAGGTGGGCAGGCGGAGCGCGGAGGGGCTCCTGCGTGGAGGCCTCAGCTCCTCGCGCACTGCGGGCTCAGCACGGCCGCCTCCTGGGAGAGCTAGCCCAGGCCCCGGGCATAGCTGGGGCTGCCGTGGGCCAGGGCACGGCAGCTCCTCAGGAGACGCCTCGGGGCCTGGCGGGAGCAGGGACTCCCTGCCTGTGGTGTCCCCCGAGGAAGCCCATCGTGGCCACGCGCCTGGGCATGGGTCTGGCTACTGCCTCCTCTAGCACCACCTGTTGCCCAGATCACCCAGAGCCCGTCGCTTAGCGTCTGTGCTGTCACTCACTGTCCACTCCTGGGGGGTGTGGCTTGTCTAGCTGGTCACACTCACTGGACACGGGGCCCAGGGCACTCTCCTGGGGCTCACACTCCAGGTAGGGCACAGGCCAGAAGCTCCCAGACCCCTGACTAGGGGATGGGGGTGAAGACGCCCAGGTTGCTGGGGTGCCGTGGAGAGGCTCGGATGCGACCTTGCCAGGAGCCCTGTCAGCGGAGACGAGATGAGGCCGGCCAGCCCGTCTGGGAGAGCAGCAGAGGGGCACAGCCTAAGACCCCTGGCTGGGTGGGGTGGGACCAGCAGGCAGGGCCCTGTGACCACTCCAGGCGAGAGGAGGCCACCACCTCCTTAAGCTATGGGGACGAATGTCAGGATGGTGGAGGCAGGGAGGCCCAACCACAGTCTGGGCAAGTGGCCTCAAGGGCCGGGGTGCAGAGAGGGTCTCAGGGAGCTCACCCAGGCAAGGGAAGGCCGGCGTGGCCTTGTGCTGAGAAGCCTGGGCGTTGGGGGCCCCGGGGGAGGAAAGGAGAGTCCGCGGGAGCTCCCGGGGAGGGGGCAGGAGGGTCTGAGCCAATGGAGGTGTGCTCCAGGGGGCCAAAGGGACGCCTGCAGCCCAGCACTGTTCCCGCCCCGCCCTCACCGAGTGCTCTGTGTCCCCTGCAGCTGGTGTACCCCAGCGACTTCCGGCTCACGGACAAGGAGGTGGGTCCCAGCCCTCTGGGGAGCAGATGTCGCCCAGGAGCGAGCCGGTCCTCACTGGGTTTCGTGTGTTTCAGAAAAGCAGCATCTGCTACCTGTCCTTCCCTGACTCCCACTCAGGTAGGTGACCCCAATCTCCCCGCTTGGGCCGGGTGGTGACAGAGGAAAGTGGGGGTGAGGGTGAGGCCATCCGGGAGCCCGGTGGCCCAGCCGGAGGCGTCGTAGTCTGTAAGCGCCAGCCCCACTCCCCGGCCGTGGAGACACCCCGAGCCCACGACGTAGCATTGGTGGCCAGGTCACCCCTCATTCATGTGGCGAGAGGAGTCTCTGGGCAGAGGGACCAGCGAGGTCTGGTCTTTACCGCACAGTGACCGCTCCCAGGGCCCAGGTGTCCGGGCCGGCTGAGCCCGCCCACCCCAGTCTCCCGACCGCCCCCTGTGCTTGCACTGTCGCTAGTGCTTCTGAATGTGTGGACCGCTCGGGAACCCTCAGGTGCAGCAGCTGGGACCCAGGGCCTCCTCTGGGAGACCCAGACCCCGCGGGTGGGGCTTCCCCTCAGGGCCCCAGCCCTGATGTGGCGTGGCGGGGCTGCCCCCCTTCCCAGGCTGCCTCGGGGACACGCAGTTCAGCTTCCGCATTCGTCAGTGTGGAGGACAGAGGAGCCCCTGGCCTGCCGATGACAGGCACTATGACAGCGGGGCCCCCGTGTCACTGCAGGTGAGCGTGGGCTGCCTCTCCCCGCAGGCCAGTGCTGGGCTGGTGCAGCCGTGACAGGAGGCGTCGCCACCTGCTGCAAGGCCCATGGTGCCTGCATGGGGATGGGCCAGTCCTCCTGGAGACGCCCGGAGGCCCCTGGAGCTCTTCCCAGCACTGTGCTTGTAGCAGGCATGCCTGGGTGAGCCTTCAGGGGCTCCCAAGCCTTGGGCGCTCACCTCTGTGTCTGCGATGCGCCCCCTGGAGGTGCAGCCCACCTCCCACCTCCAGGCCCCAGGCCTGGCCCCCAAGGCTGGGGAGAGCATGGAGCAGCCTCTGCGGGTGGCCTGGGCGGGCAGGGGCGTGGCCTGGCTGATGGCCCCTTCCAGAGGGAAGCGGCACACTACCTCGGCTACGTGTACTTCAGGCAGGTGAAGGACAGCTCCGTGAAGAGGGGCTACTTCCAGAAGGTGAGCCTCCTGGCTGCTCTGGGTGGCACTGCCGAGGGCGGGGGCTGGCGGCCATCTGGAAGGACAGGTGGGCTAGGGGTCCTGAGCCTCCGGAAGTGCCCACTCCTGCAGCCTGCAGCCGCTGGCGCTGGGTGGAGCACACTGCCCTGGCCCGCCAGGCAGCGGGCAGGGGCGGGGGCACCCAGCTCTCCAGGACCTGGGCCCGCTGACCCTCCCTCCCCTGGCGCAGCACCCGCAGCCTCACTGTCTGCTCCTCGCTGCTGGCCCGAGGGGGCCTCGTCACACTTTCAGGATTAGAGCGGCTTCAGTCTCGAACTGCTTGACCCCTGGGAGATCATCCCAGAAATCTTGGCCACATGCATTTCCCTCCGAAGGCCCGGGTCCCAGCCCGTCCCTGAAGTCACTGGGATTCTCCACACTGTGTGGCAGGCTTGGAGTTTTCTTATCTGATAACCCTGGGGTCCGAGGCCATTCCTGGGGAGACTTGTCCTGTGGAGTTGCTGGGACACATGGCCCCGGGTGAGCCAGGCCTCAGGGGTCCCTGCAGGCTCCTGAGTGGCTGAAGTGACATCTTACTGGCCCTGTGGGCCCTGCAGTCTCTGGTGCTGGTGTCCCGCCTGCCCTTTGTCCGGCTGTTCCAGGCACTGCTGAGCCTGATTGCCCCCGAGTACTTCGACAAGCTGGCTCCCTGCCTGGAAGCAGGTGAGCGGCCATCGGGCCAGGCCAGAAGGTCTCGTTGACCGGCCACTGTACCCAGTGGCTTCGGCCAGCAGCCTTTGCTCGGCACAGGCTGCTGATGCCTGCCACCTCTGTCCACAGTGTGCAGTGAGATTGACCAGTGGCCAGCCCCTGTGCCCGGGCGGACCCTAAACCTGCCCGTGGTGGGCGTTGTCCTCCAGGTGAGCATGGGCGGCCGGGGCCGGAGGGCCCTAGGTGCGTGAGGCGCCCACTCCCAGCTGGCAGCCACTCCCTTCGCCCCCAGGTCCACATCCCGTCCAGGGCGGACAAGCCCGAATCTACGTCTCTGAAGCAGCGTGGCCATGAGGTGGGCCTCCTGGGCCTCCCCACCCCACACGCTGGGGGTCGCGTGGGGTGGCCAGAGCCCAGGCCAAGCCAGGGAGAGTCCTGTGTCTCCATGCAGGGCTGGATGTCCCCCACCGTCTCCTGTGCTGTGGGGCTGGGGTGGGCAGGCGAGGGCTGCCGTCCGCAGGGCCCTCCCGGGGCGGGAGGTGCTGCTTGGGGCTTGCAGGGTGGCGGCCTTGCCCTCAGCCTGATGCCACCCACCCCTCCCCTCAGAACCTACTGCCGGCCCCGCTGGTCCTTAGCAGTGTCCATGAGCTGGACCTGTTCAGGTGAGTGCCATAACCACTGCCCGCTGCCTGCATAGACCCTGAGCGAGCCCACAGGCGCAGGCCGGGCAGGGCTGGCCCACCCCGGGGACTGCCCGCCGGGAGCTAAGCCCCGGCCAGTTCCGTGAAGAGGAATTGTACGAACAAGACACCCTGTGCCTGGTGTCTGCACCCAGAGGAGATGGGAACTGTGGGCAGGACGGTTCTGGAAGGCAGTGTGGGGGGAGGGAGGCTGTGTTGGGGACACACTCCTGCCTGAGGCTGCCCATCTCTGGGTAAGTCTACAAGGGAGCAGGGCTTTGGAACAGTATTGCCCTGGCCGGCCCTGCAGGGGATGGGGTGCCAGGCCAATGTGGGTGGACCGTGGAGGTGGGCGACCCTGGACATCTTCAAGCTGCCTTCCTGCTGGGGGCGGGACCTGGGCCCACCTGGGAGGTGGGGGCTGAAGCAGCTGGCCCCAGCCAGCCCCGGCCCCCTCCCACCCGTACCAGGTGCTTCCAGCCGGTGCTGGCCCACGTGCAGACGCTGTGGGAGCTCATGCTCCTTGGGGAGCCCCTGCTGGTCCTGGCGCCCTCGCCCGCTGTGTCCTCGGAGATGGTGCTGGCCTTGACCCGGTAGGCCAGGCAGCGTGGGGGAGGAGCATTGGGGCAGGATGGCCCTGCGTGCTCACCGCCTGCTGTGCCCACCCCACAGCTGCCTGCAGCCCCTCAAGTTCTGCTGCGACTATCGCCCTTACTTCACCATCCACGACAGCGAGTTCAAGGAGTTCGCGACGCGCACACAGGCCCCGTAAGCGCCCGCCCGCCTCCGGCCGCGCCTGTCCCGGGCCGCCGCTGCCTCTGCTCCCTCTCTCTCTCCTCTCTCTCCAGACCAAACGTGGTCCTGGGGGTCACCAACCCTTTTCTTATCAAAACACTCCAGCACTGGCCCCACATCCTGCGCATCGGGGAGCCCAAGATGTCAGGTGAGGCTGGCCCGGCCTCTGCCCAGGGATCCTGGGGAGACGGGCCGGGGCGCTCAGAGGCCACGCTCGGGGGCCTTGGGTCTGAGCCTGCGGCTCGGACTCCAGGCCGTGGGTGTTCGGCAGGGGGCCTTCCTAAACAAGTCAAGCTGAAAAAGCCCTCAAGGCTGAAGACCCTGGACACCAAACCAGGTGTGTGCCCCTCAGGCCAGGACCCCACCTGTCCTTCCAGGACCCAGGTGGGGTGCGGGTGGCTGTGGGAGGGAGGTGCCCAGGGCAGGACCCAGCTCTGCCCTCCCGCCAGGCCTGTACACCACGTATACCGCCCACCTGCACCGCGACAAGGCGCTGCTCACTCGGCTGCTCAGGGGCCTGCGGAGGGGGCGGCCCGCAGACACGCTGACCACGCTGCTGCGGGGGCACCTCCTGGAGCTCACGCAGAGCTTCGTCATCCCCCTGGTGAGGTCCTGGGGTGGGGGGCTGGGGAGTGCAGGGGGCTGTGGCCCCAGCTCATCCCCTCCCCCCGCAGGAGCACTACATGGCCGGCCTCATGCCCCTGCAGAAGAGTGTCGCGCCCTGGAAGGTGAGGTCCAGGGCTCGGAGGTGGCCTGGGGCGGGGCGCCTATCCTGATTCCAGAAGAAGGGAGCTCACGGGTGTGGAGGAGACCCCAGGGCCCAAGAAATGGGGGCCCCACGGAGGAGCTCGAGGCCCCCTCCCTGGGGTGTGTCCCAGGCAGGGTGGGAGCCCAGGTGTCTGGGAGCGTCCTGCAGGTGGGTCTTGGGCGGCCAAGGGGCAGGGCCTGAGGGGCTCATGGGGCTCCTATCTCAGACCCCGCCCCAGATTCGCCCCTTCCACCAAGATGACTTCCTGCGCAGCCTGGAGTGCACGGGGCCGCAGCTCACCTGCGTCCTCAAGGGTGACTGGCTGGGCCTCTACAGGTGGGTGAATGGTGGGCAGGAGTCCTGAGGCTCCTGCTGCTGGGGTAAAGGGTGCCCGTGCCCTCCGCCTTGGCACACGGGGCCAGCCCCACAGCCATCACCTCCCATCCCCCATAGGCGGTTCTTCAAGTCTCCCCATTTTGACGGCTGGTACCGACAGCGGCGCAGAGAGATGGCCCACAAACTAGAGGCCCTGCACCTTGAGGCCATCTGCGAGGCGGTAAGGGGCCTGGGGCTGAGGCAGTGAGCACGTGGGCTCAGGGCCAGTGCCGGGCGAGGGTCTTGGTGACAGGTGGCCCCGTCTCCTCATGGCAGGACATCGAGACCTGGATGAAGGACAAGTCCGAGGTGGAGGTGGTGGATCTGGTCCTGAAACTTCGGGAGAAGCTGGTGAGACAGCTCCCAGCCCTGCCCAGCTGGGGCCCGCCAGACAGGGAGGTCCCCTGCCCCTGACCACTGCTGCCCCTACAGGTGAGGGCACAGAGCCACCAGCTCCCTGTGAAGGAGGAGACGCTGCAGCGGGCGCAGCTGCACATTGAGACGGCCATCGGCTCCCTGCCCAAGGACCTGCAGGCTGTCCTCTGCCCTCCCTAGGACAGGGCCCACGGGCACGTTCGAGGCGCCTGGGTCTGGCCGAGCTTCCTTCTCCCCAGTGAGGGCAGCCCCAACCGAGCGTGAGCTCTGCCACCCATACCCCTTGCTGTTCCAGCCCCCAGCGCCACGATCCTCCCGGCTGTAAAGGTGGCATTTGGAACTACAGCCTGGAGCTGACTGTTGGTGGATCACGTGTGTGCCAGAGCCTGACTCCCACCCCCCTCTGAGGGGTTGCAGGCTGGGCCAGGCTGGCTGTGAGCCCTTGCTGATCTGGGCCCGGGGCCACCCCTTCCAACAGGCCCCCATCTGCCAGAGCCCTGCAGGGACCCAGATGTTGCATTTGATGTGTCCTTTAGCCCCACCAGGCTGCCCAGCCCAGGACGGGAGAAGGAAGCTGACAAGCAGACCTCTGTCCTCACACAGCCCACCCCCTGTCTGTGGGGGCTGGGGGTGCCTCACCCCTCACCCACAGTCATCGCCTGGAGGGGGAGAGGAGCTGTGCCCTGTGGCTCTTCTGTAGGGCTCCTAGAGGACAGTGCAGGGCCCAGACTGGCCGGACCAGGGCATTGTCCAGGGTCCCATGCCTGGAGCAGCCCAGCGGGTACCACCTCCACTTGCCCGGCCCATGCTGCTTCTCAGCTGACAGGCGCTCGACCTAATGCCCTTGGTTCCATCTGCTCCACGTGCACCCGAGCAGTTTGGACTCTCGCCCTAGCAGCCCCCCAGCTCTTAGCAGCGTTATGCTCCCCAGCAATGCAAGGGTGACAGTGTCAGCCAGGGGAGGGGTGGGCGTGAGGCTTGGGCCCAGAGCTGTGGGCCTGCGGGGAGGTCTCCCAGCCACCAACCTTCAGACCCCTCATCAGGTGGCATGTGTATCGTGTACATGTCCAACCTCCCTGCGTGGGGTCCTGGCAGAGTGAGCGGGCACAGGTGGAAGCTGTCTCTTCTCTTTCGAAGTCCCCACTCAGGCCATGCCCCGGATGGGCGGTCACCAAGGCCTCCAGTCATCCCCTGCACAGCAGCAAGCGCTGGTCTCAGCTGCTGGTAGCAACTTGTCTGGCCCTGACTGCTGCCTAGGACAGCCTGTCACTGTCCCCATTCTACAGACAGCTGAGCCCAGGGTGGTGTAGGGTCCAAGGACACGACCAATTAAAACGACAAAGGCAGACTGAGGCAGTAAATCTTTTTGCATAAGGAACAAGCTGGAGGCACTGGAGTGAGACAGGTGCCACATGGGCCCCAAATGCCAGTCTGGGCAGCCTGCCCCTGGCTGTGTGGTCTGGAGGGGTGGTCTCCCCACCGAGGGCGTGGCCTCCCCACCGAGGGCATGGTCTCCAAGGGGGCCCACAAAGACACCAGCACCTTCCTTGTACCTGGCTGGTTCTCTCACCTCCACGAGAAGGGGCTGAGGGGGTGGTGGAGGCCCTGCCATCGGCTGCCCTCAGGGCCCTCCACCCCTACTCCTAACCCCTGACCCCAACCCCTAACCCTAACTCCACTGGCTGAGACAGTGCCAGGCCCTCTCACTAATATGAGCCCACCGTGAGGGGTGCGCCCCAAACATCACTTAGCTTGTACTTGCCATGCTGCATGGTCACCTGACTTGGCTTCTCAAGGGCAGCTGTGCACGAGGGTAGGCTGGGGACTACAGGCTGCCTGGGGGGCTGTAAGGTGGCCTCCACGAATCTGCCAGGGCCCTTGGCCACCAGCAGTCCCGAAAGGCACAACTAGATGCCCCTGGTCCCAGCGTTCTCCCCCAGGGACCATTGGCGGCAGAGGCTGGGGGAGGGACACCTGGCAGGGTGGGCACTGTGCCCAGGGCAGAATCTCAGGCGGAAGTGTAGAGGCCCGAGGAGGCCCATCCCCTGGAGTGCCTGGGGCAGGAGGGAGGGTTCTGTCTGCCTCACAGCTGACCCCCTGCACTGCCCAGGGGCTGGGCGTGGAGTCGCCCCCAGAGGCCTACTCGCTCCCTCCCAAGATCGGGTCAGTTCTGGCCTGGCTGAGCCCCCGTCCCCACTATGGAAGGGGACAGTGAGGGGAAGGAAGGGGCAGATGAGTCAGAAGGAGAAGATCTGTCCCCAGCAGAGGCCCTGGGCAGAAGGGCTGGACAAGCGGGAACCAGTTGGCCCAAAAGGGGCCTGTGCCAAGGCCTGGTGGGGTGGCCCGGGTCGGGGCGGGCTGGGCCGGAGGATGCAGTCGCCGCGGCAGCGACAGGAAGGACAGGTCAGCTCCAAGCTTCCTGCATGTGCTCTATTTAGAGATTCCCGTCTAGTCTGATAGTGGCCTTCCCACATTTTTTATTAAAATGTATTAAAATGACCTGTGACACAATTCTTGTATTTTAACTTCCTTTTTTGATAAAAAGTGGGCATCCCTGCCAGACACTGGTAAGTTTTGGGTCTCCTGCAGTGGGGGCTGAGTGGGCCGTGGTGTGGGTACGGTTCAGGGCTGAAGGGGTGGTCTGGCCTGGCTGGTCGGAGTCGGGGGGGCGGCTGAGATGCTGAAGGAGCAACACCTTCCTATCTTGGATTCGCATGCAGGACATTCTCAAGCATTGGGGACAGGTCCTGGAGTTGGGGGTCAGATGAGAGGACCGAGAAGGAAGCAGAGTGTCGGCAAGGAGGGGACAAGTCTGGGTGGAGGGTGGGTCCCCAAAGTGGCGGGGGTGTCCCAGTGTGGGGGCGCTGCTAGGGTTTGGGGAATTGTCCCACACATCCCTGGGGCTCCAACTCCTACTCACCACACCCCTGCCCCGTAACCGGAGGCTGCCCGTGAGGGGGCAGCAGGAGCGTGGCAGCTTCCCCGCCTCGAGTCCAGGAGGCCCCGGGGCAGATGGGGCTGGAGTGGCCAGAGGTAGGGCAAGTTCAAGTCCAGAGCGGAACCGAGAGAAAGGCTCAGTGTCACCGCCTACCTCCAGGCACTGAAGACCGGCTGGTGTGTCCCCGGTGCGGGTCCCCAGGGGCATACAGGGGTGGGGGTGGGGTGGAAGGGCATCTGGGGACCATGGAGGAGTTGTTAGGGGACTCGCAGGCGTCTTCCCTTAGGAGGTTGGGGTGCCGAGGCTCCAGGGAACACGTCGAGGCCCAGCAGTCCCTATCCCCGGAAAAGGCAGGGGTGTGGCCGGCCTGTTCCCAGTCTGAGGATCGGGGTGCTGGGGCCGCCCGCCTCGGAGAGAACCGCGAGGGCGCCGGGGGCCTCGGTCTGGCCCTGAGCACCTCCTGGTGCTGAGGCCTGGGCTCGCCTGAGGCCCGGAGCGCTCCCGGGGTGGTGCCCAGGCAGAGGGGCACTAGCTGCCTGGCGCGTACCTGAGCCCGAACCGGGC
>NW_006440654.1:373519-377410 GCF_000325575.1 Pteropus alecto
CCTCGGGAGCCTCTCGAAACCCCCTAGTTCCCGACCCTCCCTGCCGGCCCATGCACCCCCACTCCCTCCACCCCCTCACCTCCCCCCTTGCGTCTCTCCGGCCTCCGAGATCCGGTCCCAGGGCGGAGATAGCCCCTGTTGTGCAAGAGCTCCGGGCACCCACGCACCTCACCCACCCCGCCCGGTTTTCCCCAGGGGTGGACCTGCCGGCAGGCCTCGGCAGCCCCCACCCCCTTGGGACTCCTTGTGAGGGGGCCCTGGACTGTGCCGGCCGGGCTGTTGGTGGGTGCAGGGCTCCGGGTCGGGACTAGGAGTGCCCAGCACCAGCCTCGGGCAAGCGCGGGTGGCCCAGGCCTGCTTCTTCCCAGGCCGGTGTAGACAGTCTCGCTGTGGTTTGTTGCTGTGGCGTTTGGGTGGACCCACCGGACACAGAAGTCTCAGAACGGGTCGGGGGTGGTGAGGGGGTGTACTTAGTGCTTGGGCCCTGCCCCTCACCCTGCACCTCTGTGTGCCGCCTCCTGCAGGAAGCCTTCCTGGACGGGCCCTTCCTACCCCTCCGCTCGGACTGCTTGACAGATTTGGGGGGTCCGTGAGCTCAAGAGCCCCAGAGCTTCCTGCCATGGGCTCCTCTGCCCAGCAACCTAGAAAAAGAAGGAAGGGGTCTCTCTGCACCCACCATGACCTGTGCTGGGGCTCAGGGCTGGGGTGAGGCTGGGCCCCAAAGCTGGTGGAATGTTCTGGGGCATAATGGGGTTCTCTGGGCCGTGCCTGTTCCGGGGAGCCCCCTTCATGTCCGACTTAGGCCCCTGGCCCTGCCTGCCGGCCCAGGGCTGTGCCCTGTGTTGTGGGAGAGCATGGCAGCCCAGAGCTGGTGGGGCGGTGGGAGGGGGGGGTTACCACCGGAGAGCCCGAGAGCGCCCCTCTTCTGCCCTGAGGGGAGAGTCCCCAGGAGGGTAGGGTCAGCACCCCACCTGGGCCTGCTGGGTATTTTTTTGTGGCGTGACAGCTTTTAGGAATCCCTGGAAGACGGCACGAGCGAGTGGGCTGGCAGATCTGGGCCTCCCACCTCCTGCCACCCCACCTACCGGGGGCCACCTCAGTCTGGGGGGGGGGGCCTGAGTCCTGGCAGGGATTCTTTGCCCCAGGAGGGGAGAGAAGTTACTGACAGAAACAAGGTTTGGAATGTGAGTCCCCCTCCCCCGCCGGCCGCCTGCCAGGAAGGAATTATTTTGGATTATCCAGCCATGTCCAGCCGCCCAAAAAGGGAGGCTGCAGCCTGGGAGAGGGATCCACTTCCGGGGCCGCTGGTCGAGAGCCCCAGGAGGGCGGGACTGGCAAGTCTGGGCAGCTCAGCCACCACCTCCCCCGCTGCTCAGACTGGGTGGGGGCGGGGTGGGAGAGGATGCGTCACCCTCGGGTCAGAGAAGGCCCCAGGTCAGTCCCAGTGGGGCCTGCTGAGCGAGGCTGGGGGGCGGGGGGGTGCTGTGGGCAGGAAGAGCCCTGGCCCTGTCCAAGGCGCCTGGCTGGAGGACCCCCTTCACCCCCAGAAGCCCTCACTCTAGGGCCTCGAGGCCGCCTCCAGAGCCAGGCTCAGAGACACACCTTGGGCGGGTCACTCACACTCCATACTTCAGAGGTGACAGGGAACAGGTAGGGGTGTGACTGAGGCTGCCTGGGGTGGGGCCCTGGGGACTCCTACGGGGCTGAAGCTCACTCAGGCCACCCGCCTGCCCCCCGACTGCCCCCTTGACCAGCAGCTGACGGCACAGCCTGTCTAAGCCCCGCTGAGAGCCCAGCTCTCATCCCTTACACTGCCCCGCTTGGATGTGCTGCCTGTCAGCTGGGCCCACGGGTGGGCGGGCTGAGGCCATGGGTGGGTCCCTGTGAGCAGCCATGTGGGGCGCTGCCTCTGCCAGGTGGGCCGCCTGGGTCCATGCTGTGTGTGCCTGCAGCCATGCCCCCAGCAGCCCCTGCGGGGACCCCACTGAAGATGGTAAGCTGGCATCTGGGAAGGAGTGGAGGAGGCCCAGGGCCTGGCCCTAGCCCAAGCAAGTAGAGCAGAAGAGATCGGGTTGGAAGGCACCAGGGTGGGCTGGCAGCCTGCAGAGGGTCCATATGGCCTGGCTCCTCTCCCCCAGGAGGGCCAGGCTCAGGCGCTTGTGTCATCCAAGGACCTAGGCCATTGTGGGGACGTCATGGTGTTCTGCTGCCTGCCTTGTGCTGTATCCTGGGTCCAGAGCCGACGACCCCCTTGGGACATTGGGTGTGACGGGAACACTGGTGGGGAGAGGCTGTGGGTGCCAGCGTCCTCCCACGTGGCCCCGTCTCTGATCTGGGAAGAGCCACACTGAAGTGCCAGGCCCCCTCCCACCCACGAGCAGGAAGTCCTTACCCGTGTCATGCCTCGGTCCTCCTTGCTGCACCCACAGGCCGCCGGCCCCCCACCTTGGCCTGGTGGGTGGGGAGTAAGCGTGTTTTCCAGTTGAGAGGGGGGCTCCACTCCCTCGGAGGTGGAGGCGGGCTCTCTGCCAGCTAGAGTCACCAGCGGGGTGCAGGGGCTGGGCAGAGCCTCCCCCAGAGGCCGATGGCTATTTGTGTTCGGGGTGGGGACTGGCGCTAATTGTCTTTGGTCTCAAATGACAGACCGGGGAAGGTAGGAGCAGTGGCCTGCAGTCGGCTGGCGGGTGGGGGGCACTGGGGTGCGTGGGGCTTGAGGGAGCACAGCACCTGCGCTTCCCTTTTCTCTCTGGGCCGCGATGTATGTGGTCCCTTCACGTTCTTCCCCTTGGTGGTTTCACATCCTGACAGGCTCTGGCTTCTTTCTGCCCCTGCAGAGACGCGCACCTCGGCCCCTGCTGGGCAAGAACCGGGCCCTGTCCCGGGTCCCCCTGCCACAGGCACAGCCTCAGGCCAGGCCAGGGCCAGCTGCTCTCCAGCCCTCCCCTGCCTCAGGGAGCACAGAGTAGGGGGGCCCCTGCCCTCCGGCCCCAGGGCCCCCCTGTGTTGGGCCTTTGTTCCTCTGCTCTGGTACTCAGAAACCTGTGACAGTGACTGGAGCCGGGCCCCCAGATGGAGCCCGGGTCGCCAGGGACGGTAGCCAGGCTGCTCATGGGGATATCTGCAGGTCTGTCCCGCGTGGGGCCCCACAGCAATGTCCGTGTCACGGCGAGAAGCCCAGGGCTGGTCTGGGGCTGGAGTTTCTGTTTCTCACCCTTGTCGCCCCTGAGCACCCGTTGCACACAGACTGGCCCACCCGCTGCTGTCCTCCACTGTGGCTTCCGCCCACCTGAGTGCCTGGTGCTTCATTGGCTGTGCGCTGGGCTGGGATCAGGGGCGTCTGCAGACAGGGCCTGGCTCTGTGCAGACACCCTCTTTTCGTGCCCCGAGACTGTGTGACTTCTCAGAGCAGGCAGTTCCCCATCCGGCTGCCAGATGACTACCGGCCTGAGTGGGGGGTTATAGGGAGGGGAGGGGAGATTTTGGGGCGCAGCCTGGGTTCTGACCCCAGTACTGCCATTGGTCCTGCCCTGGATGTGTCACTTCCGGTGAGGAGACTGGACCCTGGGGTGCTGTCACTCCTCAGGAAGAGCTAGAAAGAAAAAAAAGTTTGCTGTCTGCCTTTCAGGAGGCACCTGTGTCAACACAGCAGTCAGGCAGAGCATCTGCTCCCAAGGCTGGGGTGGTTCCGGCGGGGCCTTTCCCACGTTGGCCTTCTGCTCCTGTCTGTGACCCCAAGTCAGTGTGCCACCTGGGCAGGGCATGGGCCATGGATTAGATTGGGGCCTTGTTGGGGGGCGCCACAGCCCCCGTCCAGGCACCCTGCTAGAGGCCGAGGCTGCTCTGGGGTCCTGGGAGGCCACAGCAGGACGTACGGCAGGCAGCGTGGGTGAC
>NW_006440654.1:377433-380869 GCF_000325575.1 Pteropus alecto
CTGGTGCTGTTGTCACCCCGTTCTTGGAGTGCCAGGGGAAGGGGTGCTGGGCGGGGACCTGAGGACAGCCCTGGGAGGCCGGGGAGCGTGGGTCTGTCTCGGAGTGTGAGGGGGCCGATGGCGTTCACGGTTCAGAGGCCGTGGGATGGCCACTTGGCCTTGGGGTGACCTGGGCAGTGTGGAGGCCCCACTGCGGGGATGTAGGTTTGGGAACTAATTGTAGGTGGCAGCTCGGGCTGCCCCTGTCCCGCCCAGCATTCGGGAGAAGCCATTTTCAGTTGGGCTGGGCCGGTGGGCAGGGGCGAGGGCTGTGGGAGGGAGGGGCTCCAGCACGGGCCACCCGGTCCCTCAGTCTTAGAGATGCTGCCTGGACTGGCCCGGGGACTTGGGGGGCTGGGCCTCCCCACGCCCGTCTTGGCATCAGGCCCGATTTGGGGGGCCACCTTGAGGTACTTCAGGCCTGGGAACAGATGTCAGGATGGGGGATGGGAGGCCAAACAGGAAGAAGGGGGCGACCCAGACGGGCCTGTCCCCCAGGCCCAGCAGTGCTTCCTGGAGGTGGCCCGGGCCCCACCCCTGCGGGTGGCAGGTCTTCCCTCAGCTGAGTGGTGAAGGGGCTGGGCCTGGCCCCAGGGAGCTGGGGGCTCCTTCCTGTGCAATCCCAGGCACCTTGCTGCCCCCCCGTCATGACCCCCTGGCGGCCCTACTTCACTCTAGGCCAGGCGTCTCCGCAGTGGGAATCTGGCCTCCCTGTCCTCCGGAAGCCTTGCGTGCTTGCCCACTGCCCCGCCCCAGCCTGGCCTCCAGACCCTGCCCAGCAGCCCAAGCACCTGGCACCACGCCTGGACCCCGGCCTGGCCTGCACGGGAGCCTTGCACTGTTCCCCGTGCTTTTCCCTCTGCTCAGGTGGCCCTGCCCTCACCGTTCCCGTGCACGGCCCCTCCCTCAAGGCCAGCTGCAGGCCTGCCCAGCTCTGCCAGGCCTCTCAACCCCTCTGTGCATCCTGAGCTGACCCAGCGCTGGAGCTGGCCAAGACCCCTCCCACCCACAGCCCAAGTGCTCAGGTCCAGGGTACCCCCTGTGGTCTCTGTGTCCTGGGGACACTCTGGGTGTTGGGGCAGGACCCCTGTTGGCAGGGTTCCCATCGACATCACAGACGTGGGCTCCTGCACATGTGTGGTCACGAGTATGTGAGTGGTGGCTGGCATGCCAGCTTGGCACAATGCCCCAGGCTAATTGTGGGGTTCGGCTGTGATGGAGGAGGTGGGGCTGGGGTGACCGCTGAGGCACTGACAGACTGACAGGGAGATTACAGGCCTTGCTCGCTTCTCCCTTGCTTGTGCCCTCACCCATCAGCCCCCCACGCCCGCCCCTGCCTCCTACATACGGCCCAGGAAAGGGGGCTGGTCCTGGGTGGGGGCTGGTCCTGGGCCATCTGCAGTCGCTGTGAGCCTCAGGCTGCCCTGGCCAGCAGCATCCCGCTGGCTATGGAAGGTGAGCCCACAGAAGAGAGGATGGTGGGGGCAGCTCATCGGCGGGGTGGCTGGGTAGGGGCGGGTGCTGATGGGCAGGGCAGCAGACGCCAGAGGCTCATACCTGTCATTGAGCCCCAAATGCCCATGAGACTGCCCCCAGCCTCTCCAAGCTCAGATGTAGGGGTAGAGCACAGGGCTACCATACAGGAGCCTCTGGCAGCTATCCGAACTGCCCCAGAGGGACCGAGGACACACTGGTGCTTCTGTCGCCCTGCCTCGCCCCGCTCCCGCGGCCAGCCCTAACCCAAAGTTGGCCCCTCCTAATGTCTCACCCCTCTTCCTGTCGCTCCCAAGCCGACACGACTATCCACTGGTCAGGTTATCTCGGGAGAGTGTCCACTTGCCTTAGTGCCGGCCCCATCCCTGTCATCTCTTCGTCACATGTGGACTGAGGCTGCTGTACGAGGGCCACTCAAGGGGCTCCTGGACGCTGGCGGGTGGGGACTCGTCCCCGCGTCTCCATCGGGCAGCACCTTCCGTGGCACACAGCACGTTCTCGGGGGCTTTGGGCTGAACAGGTGGCGTGAGCGAGCGGGCCCCGCGTTGGGCGGTCCCATGAGTGCGGGGTTGTCCATGGAGGATGGAGAGCTGTGGCCAGTTCTGACCTGGTCAAGGGCCATGGGCGAGACCTCAGTGGAGAAGCAAGGGAGGGCGCCGTGCCATGCTCAGGTGGGAAGCGTGGTGGCATCGGAGACTGCCGAGCCCGGCCTTCTGTCCTGTAGGCTGCAGTCGGGGCCCGCATGGGTAATCTTTTTTCTTATTAGGAAATTGTTTTACAAACAAGATATTTAAAAATTAATTAGCACATGTCAAGAGTTGGCGCAAACAGACGTAGTTTGGTTCTCGCAGTGGGAGCGTCTGCACGACACACCCACAGCCACGGCCCCAGCCCCACCGGCACGAGAGGTGGCCCCTGTTGCTCCTGCTGCACAGACGGGCTCAGCCCGAGGCCCAGATTCGGTCAGACTTCCTGCTCTTGGGGCTGCCATTCCTGGCTTTCCTGCTTCCGTACTTTTGACACACAAAAGTGGGGGGGGGGGACTACTGGGATGACTGTCTCGCCATGGCACTGACTGGCCTCCTGGAGTAGTCGAGGTTGTGACTCGTGTTATGTTGATACTGCTTGTCACTTCGTTGGCACCCACGTGGCTATTCTTGAACAGAATAATTTATTGAAACTGTGTTCACGAGTTTTTCTAAGCCACCTTGCCACTTTAGACAGCCACGGGACTGGGATTCTGGTCTAGGTTGACACCCACAACTAGAGGCTGCAGTTCTCACAGTGGGGAGCCGGGGCACACGCCTTTGTTCTCAGGCTTTGCCATTGAGCTCTTGAGATACCTGAGGACAAGGGCTGGATGCAGATACCCTGGGGGCCGTGGCCTCAGGCCTCAGACAGAGGAGCCTGAGAGGGGGCTGGATGCACTCTGGGGAGCAGCATCAGAAGCTGGAGGGGTGGGGCTGTGGGGCCCAGGCTGGGGTGGGGTGGGGTCAGGAGGAGCTGTAGTTTTCTGGGCACACTCCCCTTGGCCTTGGGTCTTGGGCCTGCGACCTCACTGCCACCAGCCAGGGGTGACTTTTCTTGCTGGGCCCCAGAGCCCAGACTGTTGAGGAAGGCTGACCAGTCCCTCCCAACCCAGGCAGGGGCTAGGCAGTCTGGCCCACCGTCTAGGCTGGTGGGAGGAGGTGGTGACACCCTATACCTGGGAGGTGTCCTGTGGGAGGCTCTGGTGGCTGACGAGGCTCAGGCTAGGACGTCAGTCGGTCCTTAGAGACCCGCCCAGCCCCACCCTCGGTGGCTGTGTAGGGAGGGCTTGACTTTCCCCCGCGTGAGTCAGGTCGCGCAGACCCAGCCCCGGGTCGCGGGTCGCGCTGGCGGCTGCGGGGCGGGGTTGGCCGGC
>NW_006440654.1:381085-383482 GCF_000325575.1 Pteropus alecto
GCGGTCCCTGCCCACGTGGCCGCCGCCGTCATTGTTGCTGGAGGGCAGGCGAGCCCTGCGCCCCGGGCGAGGTCCTCACGGGGCCCGCGAGCTCCTCGGCGAGACTGCGGCGGGGCGCGGGCGGCGCCCCAGGAGCGAGCGGCCGGTCTGGGGGCGGCGCGCGGGCTGAACTCTGACCCGGGCCTCGACCCCAGCCGGGCAGGTACCCCGTCGCGTCTGTCTGGAGCCCAGCGGAGGCTTGAGGTACGGGCGGCGCGGCTGTTTTGTCTCCCCTGATTTAAGGCTCCCGGCTAATTGCGGATTTGCATTTTCGTCGCTGAGCCGAGGCCCGGTCCCCGGGGCTGCCAGCTGCCCGGCGGGGGAGGGGCGGCTCCCGCCTTCCGTGACTAGTTGCCAACCAACGCGCGGGCAGCCGCTCACCCTCGGGTGCCCTGCGACCTGTCCTGGTGGGGGCGCGGCCTCCACTCTGTCAGGGGTTGGCTCTTTCACTCCCTCGATTGAGGGTCCCTACTGCTCTCCTTATAGCGCTAGGGACCCCCAGGCACACACCGTTTGGGGGGGGTTGCCTGCGGCTGTCCCCACTTGGGCCTGTTCCTACCTGGCTAAACCTTCACCTGTCTGCGGGTCCCTTCCTGAGCCCATGGGCGGGCTGGCCGGGCCAGGGGCAGCCCTGAGGTGGACCGCTCCTCCCTGGGCCTACCTGCTTTCTGTTGTTGTGATTTTAGTGGTAAGAAGTGGCCCGATCTGTGTTTGCTATCTAAGGAACTCCACACTCCAGCGCCCTCCTCCAGAGGGGGCAGGGGCCTGGGAAAGGGGGAACTGGCAGCTCTGGGCCCCGCCTGGTCTGGAGAGGACTCTGCCCTTCCTCTTTTGGCAGCCCCTGTCTACCTTTCCTGCTGGGGTGCAGGGGCCTGGCAGCTCTGCTTAGGAAGATGAAACCTGAGGAGGGAGCCACAGGGGACCCAAGTGCTGAGGGCTCCTGCTGCTCCCTGTGCAGTCTGGGCTGTGGAGGAGGGGCCTGACTCTCCGGAGTCCCCTGTCCCTCATCAGTGCCCTGGCTGGGGGAGGAGACGCCACTGTGTGTGACATTTGAGGATCAGGTGCAGGGAGCACGTGTGCTTTTGGCTCCCCCGGGTATGTGGTTTGCTGGGCTCAGACACACCGGTTCCCAGCCGGCAGATCCTGTGGTTAGACCTTGCTCACAGAGGGCCCGCCAGCAAAGGCCACAGACCATCGAGAGGGAGGGACAGTCTTTCAGGGCCAGGTCGGGATAGGTGGCAGTTTCCCAGGGGACCAGCTAAAAGCAGGTGACACCATGAGCACCTACCTTCTCCGCACACATGGGTTCACTCAATGCCATATGGCAGCCCACTGAGGTGCGTGCTGTTATCACCCCTATGCTACACATGGGGAAACTGAGGCACAGTGGGCTTTGTAAATGATCCACATAACCCAGGTAGAAAGTAATAAAGCTGGGGTTTGAACCTGGTAGTCTGGTTCCAGAGTTCTGTTCTTTGGGACCTGCCCCCCCCCACTCCCCCATGCAGCTGCATTGGGTATGTGTGGCTGTGGGGTGGGGGCCATGGGTGCTCAAGAGAGTGGCCTTCTCAGGGTGGAGAGTGACCCCCTCCTGAGAGCTGGAGGGGTCAAGGCTCGCTTTGGGGGCCAGGACTAGGTTGAGAGCAGAGGCACCCCTGAGTACTTGGCGGCTAAGGAAGGGGAGGCTCCAGGTTTCATCCTGCCGGTCCCTGGTGGGGGTGGCTGTGGGGGATAGGCAGGTGGGCATGTGTAGACTCAAGAAGATGTCCCTTGGAAGAGGCCAGCCTCCTTTGGCCTTGCCTACAACAGACACACTCACCACCAGGAGCCTGGGCCAGTGGAGGGCTGGAGGCTGAGGGGACAGGCATAGGGGCACATGGAGGAGACTGGTATGACTTCCTCTGAGGTGGCGAGCCTCATGCTCTCCCGTTTCTGTGCTGTGGACGCCCTGCGAGCCTCCACCTGCGCCTGCAGCAGCAGCAAGGCCAGGCCGGTCCTGGCTTTCTCATGAGGCTAGTGTGCTGAAGCCCTGTGGTTTGGCCTCTGAGTCCCTCCTTTCACGAAGGCTGCCTTGAGAAAAGAGGACCCCCTCAGCCCCCACTCCCAGGGGTCCAGGTTAACCCTTTCCTGCTCAGCTAGGGGCTGAGGGTGCCAGAGGGGCTTCTCGCCGCAGGGAAGTGCTGCCCTGTGCACAAGTGCCCACCTCCCTGTGCACCTTGCTCCCGCTGGTCCGTCTTAAACCTCCCGTAGGTCCGGACCTGGGTCCTGCCCTCCAGGGAGGTGACCGTGTTGGGCAGTGCGCTGCACGAGGCTGGTGGAACACGGAGGTGGGCGAGGGGGGGGAGGAGGCAGGAACTG
>NW_006440654.1:383579-385780 GCF_000325575.1 Pteropus alecto
AGGGCTTGGGGGGGGCGGGGAGAGGCCATCATTATTATGTGTTTCTCCGTATTTAGTCAAGAATATATAAATATGCTCTTATAAAATTTTGTATGAAGTGGCAAATGAAATTTCTTTGAGGTCCCAGCCCCCTCCTTCCTGCCCCCAAGTTTCACACTACTTCCAGTTTGGATGCAGGCTTCTAGAACTCAGCAGTTAAACCCTGGTGTGCCGTGCAGACGCCTAGAACCCTGTGCCACAGCCGTCCTGCGCCTCGTGGGGGTCAGCACGGACTATTCTGTGGTTTTTCAGAGTCCTCTGGTTGCATGCTGGGTGGTTGCCAGATTTCCACTGTAATAAACTACTGGGAAGTACCCTTGCTGCTGGTATATGGGGGCGTTTATCCAGGAGAGGAGACAATAGCAAGCATTGCAGAGCGCTACAGTGTAACGAGCTCTCCTGAGGCTTTTCCTGAATGAATCATTTAGTCCTTACAAACCCCTGGAGGAGCTCACTATGACTGTCTCCATTTCACAGATGGAGAACTGAGACACAGAGAAGTTAAGTAACTTGCCCAAGGTCACACAGCTAGTAAGTAGAATTGTGGGGGTCATGGGTATATCCATTTCTTGAAAGAAATTTTTGTTTCAATCACAGTGATATGTGTCTAGTTTAAAAAGACAGACAGTGGCAATAGACTTATAATAAGAAATGGCTCATTCCCCTTTTTCTTCTGCCTTTTTTGGGCAGAGGAGAGAGGTGTGTGTCAGGCTTGTATTCTGGGAAGACCAAATGGGTGTGTCTGCACCCCAATGGGGTGCTGGGCTAGGGGCATGAAGAAAAAGAGGAGGTTGAGAGTCTCGTGCTCTAGGATGACAGAGGCAAAATGGGGTCTCATGGGCTGCTCCCCACACCCCCAGACACGGAGCAGAGGAAGCAGGTCGAAGCAGGCCAGGCTTGCGGTGAGACCACTGTCTCTCCTTTGCTTCCTAGAGAATTTCGATGCCAGCCCGGAGCAGAGACTGAGCTGGACTTCTGGAGCCTCGGTGAGTGGGGGCTGGGCCCCACCTGGGGAAGGCAGCGGGGCTACAGCCATGCAGTGAGGCTGGCAGTGCCTTCCATGGCTGTGGTGTGACTGGAGCTCTGGTGAACACGTCTGCCCAAACCCAAGCTCCTTGCCCATGGGCGCCACTGCCAGGCCCCCAGTTCTCTGAGGCCAGGCTTTTCTTGGTGGCGGGGGTGGGGGGGTGCTCTGCAGTGAGACTGGAGTGGTGTTTGTGCACTGGTATGCTGGGTTCTGGAACATTAGGGCTGGGAGTTTGGGCTTGGGGGGAAGGGGCGCCTGTCCAGACGCTTTCCGGGCCAGGAGCAGTCTGGAGTTTGTGTGACTTCTTGGAAGTGCACCTCCACGCTCCAGCCAGGAAGGCGGCCTTCCGATGCCCCTGAGGAAATCCCCGCTGCCTGGTAAGCGGGGGTCCCCGGGCTGTGCTCAAAACAGGAAGTGCCCATTCCAGGAACACCACAGGCAGGAAGCTTTGCTGGCTGTACCTGGCGCCGCCTGCTCTGCCTGCTGGGCCTGTGGCCTGAGCTCTGCCTCTGGTCAGATGGGTCACCCTTTGCTCCTGGGCCTGGCCAAGCAGGTCACCTGAGGCTTCATTTGTTCAGGAAGTGGCGGGGCGCTGCTTCCTGTGGAGTGTGACCCCAGTCCCTCCTGCCAGCAGATGGCCTGGGCTTAGCACTGAGCGTTTGAGCTTTACTCTGCCCACCCGCCTGTCACCCAGAGGGGGGTCCTGCGGCGGGAGCCTGGTTTGGCCCCACCTGCTCTCACTGCTCTCACGGGATGGGCAGGGAAGCTGCACGGTGTCGCCCCATCGCCTTGATTGTCATCGCGCACTCATAGTGTACCAGCGCTGGGGGCCCCTGGGGGAGAGCACAGGGCTGGGCTCCTGCCCTAGGGGACTCGGGTGGACAGTTAACCAGAGCAAGCCCGGAGCATTCTTTCACGCACTGTGATGGCAAAGCTGTGAGCCAGCAGGTTGCGGGAGGGCCCAGGGTCAGAGCCGAGCTTTTTCAGAAGGGGGAGCCACAAGCGTCCCCCCACTTGGTCGGCTCTGGCTCCAAATCCTGGCCGCGCGCTTCCGCCCAGCAGAGCGGCCTGGGCACTGGTCTATCTGGGCTGATGGGGGCTGCCCCAAGGGTGGCCTGGGTTCCGGCGGCTCTGG
>NW_006440654.1:386049-393629 GCF_000325575.1 Pteropus alecto
GCGGGGGGCCGGGGAGGGGCTGCGTGCTGTCCCTTCCCTTCTCTGCCCCAGCACATCCAGCTCGCGTCTGGGGGTCTCTCCAGCTGCGTCGTCCTTTCCCCTAGACAGGCACCCAGGAGGAGTCTGTGATGGTAGGGACCCCCTCCCGGGAGGACTGCCCATCTTGCCCCACAGTCCTGAGGGGCTTGTGAAACCTTCCCGCCTGGCCATCTTCTCCCCAGCCTGGGCACTCGCATCTTGGCGAGGCCTGGGGTCACCCTGGCTCCTCCAGCATGCATCCCTTGGTCCGCCTGCCCCTCCCCCTGGCACTGCCCAGCTTTCTGCCCCCAGACAGCAAGGGGCTCCTTCCCAGGTCCCTGCCGCTGCCCCTCCTGGACACCCTCCAGCCAGCCCCTCCAGCGCAGGCTGGGGGTTCTGTGCAGAGGCTGGAGCTGCCCAGCTGAGGGGGCTTCCTAGTGGCCCAAAAAAGAAGGAAGCTGCCTTGATGTGAGAACCAAGGGTCCCTGAGGAGAAGCCAGCCCGTCACAGTGGACCCAGCTTTGCCCAAAGCCAGAGCCCCGGAGAAGCATCTGCCCTGGCTGTGGACCAGGGCAGACCCCTTTCTGCTTTCCCAGAGGAGAGGGACGCAGGGCAGGGGGCATCTATGGGGACTGGAAAAGTAACCTTCTCGAGGGAATAAGAGCGAATCCAGGGAGGTGACGTATGAGGTGACCGCGAAGGGTGTACCAGGCAGTCTGGATGTGCAGGCTGGCCCGTGCTGGGAGCCTGGGAGGCCAGGGCCCGGTTCCCTTGTTACCCTCTGCCATCCATCAGGGTCTAGCCCTACTCGGCTTGTGGCATGGGCCAGGTTGCCTTGGACATCATGCCAGGCACAGGCACCTTCAGGGAAGGCTGTAGCCAGTTCAGGGGTGGGGGCTCATGCCCACACTGGGAGAGGGTAGCCTGTGGGGCCGGCAGTGGGGGTTGGTGTGGGGGGTTCCGACAGGACAGAGTGGGGTCCCACAGGTGAGAGGGTAGGGGACTACCCCAAGGTGCAAGAGGCCTCGAGGCCAAATGGCCCTGGTTGAGCTGGGGAGGGGGGACGTTCACGTTCTGGGTCCTCCTCCAGTGTGGGGTCGCGGGCCCAGCACAGGCCTTAGCAACGCATCCCTCATACATGTCGACACGCGTGTGGCCCTGAGCACGCACAGGACCACATGCTGAGAGAGACGGCTGCACGCAGACGCCAGAGTTCCCCCTCGCAGACCTGGTAGCCTCGGGCTGCTCACAGTGCGTCCTCACTGGCTCGCCACAGGGAGGGGCCCGGGGCGGGAGGCAGGGCCGGCTGCAGCCCGGCGGTTCTGCTGGGCAGATAGAAGAAACTACGCACCTTCGCCGACCCATGCGGTTGGCCCAGCTCCCTTTCAGCTGCAACTCTGGCTCCCTGTTTCCCGTCAGGTCGCACCGCGTGTTGAGTCACGTGTGGGACAGGCGTGTGGTCCGCTTGTTTGCACGTCTGGGGCCTATTGGTCAGCCTGGGCCTGTGATGGGATTCATCCTCTGGGCACAGTGCCCCTCCGATCACCTGGAGCTCTCGGGGTCATGGGCGTGGGGTGGGCATGTGCAGGAGTGTCTGGGAGACTTCCTGGAGGAGGTGCTCTGTGGCTTTGGAGCTGAGCCTGTGGGTGCCGTGAAAACCTGGAGGTGGGGGCCAGGGCGCAGTCACACTCGTGCCTGTGGCATCAGCTGTGGCGGCCTGGCCCTGGTCATGGGTGAGACTCCAAGGTGAACTTCTTGAGAAAGGCTGGTCAGTGGCCTTGGAGATGTGAGTGGCTGTGTCTGGCCGAACACATGGGAAGGCGGGGAGAGACTGGGCGCTCAGGGCCCGTGGGGCAGCCATGACCCTCCCCGGCCTGTGCTCTGGTCATCTGGGCAGGGTCTCGAAAGAGGATCTAGCGAGACCTTCCTGGGGGGCTTCTTGTGTGGGCGGGTCCTCCAGGCTGGGGCTCTCCTGACCCTTCTCTCCTCCTGCAGGGTGCCAGGGGTGATGGCACGGCAGCTCTGGGCCCTGACCCTGCTGGGCCTGGTGGGCGCGGGCACGGGCGCGGGCCTGTGGCCGGGAAAGCTGGAGTCCTTCCGCAGCGAGACGGAGCTCAACCACCTGGTGGTGGATAACGCGTCGGGCGTGGTGTACCTGGGGGCGGTGAACGCGCTCTACCAGCTGAGTGCCGACCTGCGGCTGGAACAGCAGGCGGCCACTGGGCCGGCGCTGGACCACAAGAAGTGCACCCCGCCCATCGAGGCCAGCCAGTGCCACGAGGCCGTGCTGACCAACAACGTCAACCAGCTGCTGCTGCTGGACCCGCCGGGGGCGCGCCTCGTCGAGTGCGGCAGCCTCTTCAAGGGCATCTGCGCCCTGCGCTCCCTGGCCAACATCTCCACACGCCTCTTCTACGAGGACGGCAGCGGCGAGAAGTCCTTCGTGGCCAGCAACGACGAGAGTGTGGCCACGGTGGGGCTGGTGAGCGCCACGGACTCCAACGGCGAGCGCGTGCTGTTTGTGGGCAAAGGCAACGGGCCCCACGACAACGGCGTCATCGTGAGCACCCGCCTGCTGGACCGGGCCCACGGCAGGGAGGCCTTCGAGGCCTACACGGACCACGCCACCTACAAGGCCGGCTACCTGTCCACCAACACACAGCAGTTTGTGGCCGCCTTTGAGGACAGCCGCTACGTCTTCTTCCTTTTCAACCAGCAGGACAAGCACCCGCCCCAGAACCGCACGCTGCTGGCGCGCATGTGCAAGCAGGACCCCTACTACTACTCCTACCTGGAGATGGACCTGCAGTGCCTCGACCGCGGCGACGCCCCGGCCACCGCCTTCAGCACCTGCCTGGCGGCCTCCGTGGCCACCTCCGGCGCCGGGAGGGTGCTCTACGCCGTCTTCAGCAGGGACGTCCGGAGAGGTGGGGGGCCTCGGGCAGGCCTCTGTCTGTTCCCCCTCGAGGAGGTCCACGCCAAGATGCAGGCCATCCGCGACGCTTGCTACACGGACACGCGGGAGGCGGGCCGCGACATCTTCTACAAGCCCTTCCATGGCGAGATCCAGTGTGGCGGCCACTTGCTGGTACGTGGCCTTAACAGGCTTCCCCCCATAGGCGTGGGTCTGTGAGCGGCTGCTGCTGGCTGGTGTGGCCCAGTCCCCGCCTGCGTGTGAGGGCCCGTGAGAGGGCACACGTGTGCAGTGTGTTCAGTTGGGTCAGCGTGAGCCTTTGCACACACGTGGGTGCCACCTCATTCACTTGCAACTGCCAGCGAGCAGGTCCCTGCCTGTGTGGCCCTAGTTCTTGGGGACGTGCGTGGGGCCACAGAGTGCCGGGGGCCTTAGTGCAGAGAGGCCTCTGCAGCAGCTTGCGGGTGTCTACGCCCACTGTTGACGCCGCGGTCCACAGGGCGCCAGTGAGAGCTTCCTGTGTGGCTCGGAGCACCTGCCCTACCCATTGGGCAGCCGCGAGGGACTCACAGCCAATGCCGTGCTGCAGCGCGGAGGCCTGAACTTGACCGCTGTGACGGTGACCACTGAAAACAGCCACACCATCGCCTTCCTGGGTACCTCGGATGGCCAGGTCCTCAAGGTGAGGCCTGGGGCAGGGCTGGGGCTGGAGGGGCCCCGTCCTGCAGGGGCCATCGGCGTGAGAACGCCAGCCCCACCCCACGCACCCTCACGCACCTGCCCGCGTGCCCGAAGGTGTACCTGGCCCCAGACGGCAGCTCCGCGGAGTACGGCTCCATCCTCGTGGAGCGCAACAAGAGGGTCAAGCAGGACCTAGTGCTGTCTGCAGACCTGGCCAGTCTGTACGCCATGACCCACCACAAGGTAGGCCTCAGGGAGGGGCCTCGGGGCTGGGCCGTTGGCGCGGAGCCGAGTAGCACCAGGGAGCATGGGGAAGGGTGCTGGCAGCATCTCTGTCCTGGGTCTGCAGCGCTGCTCCTGCCTGTCCTGAGGGGAGGGCTGGGTCGGTGCTCTGAGTGGGCCTCCCCCGTGGCCAGATGGCAGCAAGAGGCCCTGGGCAGCCTCTGTGAGCTCAGAGAGGGCACAGGCCAGCCCCGCCCCCCGTCCCGCTCCATAGCGGGGCTGGTGTAAGGGCCCCTCAAGCCAGCTTTGGGAGCACCTGGGACAACCAGTGGCCTCTCATAGGGAGGGGATCAGAGGGCCTGGGCCGGCACAGGGAGGCGCCATACAGGACACTACGGTTTCCTGGGACCTCGCACCATCAGGTCCTGGGCAGGGGCAACCACTGGGCCACTGGGCCAGGACCACATGGAGCCTGGCACACAGCCACTTCCCGGAGCCCTTGCTGGCGAGCCTTGAGTTGGTGTGTGAGGCTTTTAAGGCTCAGAGATACAGGTGGGGTCAAGTCTGGGGTCCAAGGGAGGCCCTCGTGCCTGCTGGCCCGTTGCCTCCGGTGGCCGCAGCCCCGCTCCCTGCCCTGCTGCCCCAGGTGTTCCGGCTTCCCGTGCAGGAGTGCCTGAGCTACGTGGCCTGTGCACAGTGCCTTCGCTCCCAGGACCCCTACTGCGGCTGGTGTGTCGTCGAGGGACGGTGAGCGCCGGGGTCTGGGGGCCGCCGCCCACCCTGGGGCCCTGGGGGGCACAGCCCTGCCCTAGGGCCGACCGGTACGAGGACTGAGGCTGTCCCCTGCCCCTGCAGATGCACCAGGAGGGCCGAGTGCCCACGGGCCGAGGAGAGCGGCCACTGGCTGTGGAGCCGTGAGGAGTCCTGTGTGGCCGTCACGGGGGCCCAGCCGCAGAACATGAGCCGTCGGGCCAAGGGAGAGGTGCGTGATGGGGGTGGCTGAATGCGGGCGAGGCAGGGCCGCTGCTGCCTGAGCTGTGGGGACGGGCCAGAGACCCTTAGTGTCTCACTCCCGGCCTGGGCTCTGTGTGCTGAGCCTAAGGATGGGGAGTCTGTGCTTTGTGGGGTCCCCCAGCCCCTGTGACCTGTGGGGCCCCTGTGGATCCAGGACAGGCCTGTTTCGGGTGCAGGGGTGACCACATAGGGCCTGCTTCGGGTACAGTGGGTGTCAGGTTCTCCGGGGGGAGCATGAGCCTCAGCACAGGCGCCCTGGTGGAGATGTCCTCGCTGACAGCCCCCAGGGCTGGGCAGCGGGTCCCAGCATGAGTCCCACATGGCCTTCCCTAGGTGCAGCTGACGGTCAGTCCCCTCCCAGCCCTCGGCAAGGAGGACGGGCTGCTGTGCCTGTTCGGTGACTCTCCGCCCCACGCGGCCCGTGTGGAAGGGGACACTGTCATCTGTGACTCCCCAAGCAGCATCCCCAGCACGCCGCCCGGCCAGGGTGAGGCCCGACCCTCCAGCCACCGGCTGGCCCTCGTCCCTTCTCCCTCGGTGTGGTGGGGTCACTGCGCCCGCCCGCTGAGCCTCGCCCGTGACCCAGTTCCGGGGCGCGTGCTGAGGAACGGGGAGGGTGCAGACAGGACCTGCCAGGATGAAGCTGGGCAGAGGTCCACGGGCAGTTACACTTCTGGGTGCCCTAAGCTGCGTGGGCAGAGCAATTTGCACTGACCCCCACCCCAAGGTCATCGGCGAGGGTGACTTTTCTGATCCCTTTCATCCTGCTCCTTTGTCACCTTTACTCGGCACCACCTGCGTGCCAGGCCCTGGGCTCCAGCATCTGTGCAGAAGCCCCTTCACCCTCCCCACCCTGTCCAGCTTGAGACAGGTGGGGCCCCCAGTGTGGGCCAGTGGAGGGCAGCTGCTGGTGCAGGCGGGAGCCACGCAGTCACGTGCAGGGACCTGGCAGGTTCTCTGCCCCAGACACCACAGGACCCTGCAAGGACAGCGCGCAGAGCCTCAGGGGCGGACAGCTGAGCCGAGATCAGATAGTGGGCGGCAGGTCGGGCCCCCCCCGCAGCCCAGGGCTCCGTGTCAGCCCCTGGTTCTGTGCTCGATAGCCTGTCGGAAGCCGTGATGGGACAGGGACTGAGGCTTCCTGTCCCACACCCATGCATGCCAGCCTCGTACTCTGTGGCCCGCGCCTGACACTGTCCCCATCTGCTGTCTAGACCACGTGGCTATGAACATCCAGCTCCTCTTCAAACAAAGCAGTGTCTTTCTCACCTCCCACCTGTACCCCTTCTACGACTGCCGGAAGGCCATGAGCCTGGCCGAGAACCTGCCGTGAGTGTCGCACCTGCCTGCTTCCCAAGCACCTCCCTGCCGCCCTGGCTATTGTCCCAGCACCCCTCACGGCGCCCCCCTCCCCCAGGTGCATCTCCTGTGCCAGCAACCGCTGGACCTGCCAGTGGGACCTGCGCTACCACGAGTGTCGGGAGGCCTCGCCCAACCCCGAGGACGGCATTGTCCCAGCCCACATGGTGAGGGCCGTGGGGCCGCGAGGGAGTGGGGCTGCTCGGCCACGGCCTGGCGGACCCTGACCAGCCTGCCCCTCTGCAGGAGGACAGCTGCCCCCAGTTTCTGAACCCCAGCCCACTGGTCATCCCCATGAACCATGAGACGGAAGTGACCTTCCAGGGCAAGAACCTGGACACAGTGAAGGTGGGGGGCTTGTGGGTGCCGCCCTGGGGACAGAGGCTGACCATGCAGCTGGACACAGTAGAAGTGGGGGCGGGGGGTGCCACCCTGGGGACAGGGGCTGCAGGCCTGGGCCCTGCAGGGCCTGCTGGGTGGCAGTGTCCGTGGGCCTTGTTCAGAGCTGCATTCTGCAACCATGGAGTTGGGATGCCTGGGCCCCACATTGGCCATCCTGGCCCAGGGCTCAGTGTGTGCGGTATTGGGGACAGGAGGCAGAAAGGTCTGGGCGTGTGGGGCATTCCGACAGGCCTGGAGCACACGGGCGAGTTTGGGGTGTTGTGGGGCTGGGCAATGGGGTGCCGTTTAGCGAGGAGGCAGCAGGGTGATATGCTCAGGTGCGGACTGTGGAGGGCGCTGTTCCTGGGGGTGGTCGGTGGGATGGCAGTGCCCAGGCTGGCCCAGGGTGTGGGCTCGGGAGGGTGGGGGGGGTCTGGCCCCTCAGGTGTCCTGACTGGCCGGCCTTGCAGAGCCCCTCCCTGCAGGTGGGCAGTGACCTGATCAAGTTTGAGGAGACTGTGATCACACAGGAACCAGAGACCTTCGTCTTTCGGACTCCGAAGGTACAACCTCCAGGGGGCGGCCAGGCTACTGGGCCCCAGTTGCCTGCAGAGCCTGAGGGCTGGGCAGAGGGGAGGCTGGGTGAGCCCCGGGCTGGGCAGAGGGGAGGCTGGGTGAGCCCCGCCCTGCAGAGGGACCCAGGGCTGCGGCCAGGCAGGCATGGCCCCAGGGTGCCTCCTGTCCTCTGGAACCAAAGTGATTGGGGGCTGTCTGAGGGTCTAGCCTCCCCCTGCCCTCCCTCGGCCATGACGGGACACGGAGACCACAGTGGGCATGGTGGTGACCCTCTGGAGCTTGGGTGGGAGTAGGGAGTGCAGCATGTCCCTGGGTGTCCCCCCAGCTGTCCCACGATGGCAACGAGACGCTGCCCCTGCACCTGTTCGTCAAGTCCTATGGCAAGAACATCGACAGCAAGCTCCAAGGTGGGCGG
>NW_006440654.1:393669-397047 GCF_000325575.1 Pteropus alecto
CTCCTTCTGCAGTGACCCTCTACAACTGCTCCTTCGGCCGCAGTGACTGCAGCCTGTGCCTGGCCGCCGACCCCGCCTACAAGTGCGTGTGGTGCAGCGGGCAGAGCAGGTGTGTGTACGAGGCCCTGTGCAGCAACGCCACCTCCGAGTGCCCGCCGCCTGTCATCACCAGGGTGAGCCCCTTGGGCCTTCCAGCGGGGCGTGGGGGAGGCGGCAGGTCCCGGCCCACCTGCACGGCCCGCTGGCCCAGGCTGCCGGGTCAGCTGAGCTCTGCTGATTTCAGATCCAGCCCGAGACGGGCCCCCTGGGCGGGGGCATTCGTGTCACCATCCTTGGGTCGAATTTGGGAGTCAGAGCAGATGATGTCAAGAGGGTCACTGTGGCTGGCCAGGACTGCACCTTTGAGCCGGGACGATACTCTGTGTCTACCCGGTGAGTGGGCAGCCCAAGGCCAGGGCTCCATTGGCCGAGTCAGTCCCCACCCCAGGGGGCCGGGTGACCGGGCGGATGGAGAGGAAGGACACCGTCCGGGCGTGTGTGAGTGCCCAGGATGCACACCCACAGACGTGCCAGTCAGGCCCTGAGAGCATCCCCACCCTGCCTGTCGCTCACCCAGGATCGTGTGTGCCATCAAGGCTGCAGAGGCGCCCTTCACGGGCGGTGTCGAGGTGGACATCAGCGGGAAGCTCGGCCATTCGCCTCCCCACGTTCAGTTCACCTACCAGGTATGTGAGTGACCCCTGGGACCCAGCTGGGCCTCCGGGTAGGGAAGGACACGGTGGGAATGTGGTCGCTGCTGCCAGCCCCCAGGCTATTGCGGGCGGTGCCCCTGCCACCTTCTGCACAGTAGGCAGGGTCCAGGGAGTGGAGGCGCTGTCCCCCGCCAGCTCTGACCTGAATGCTCCTTCTCTCTTCAGCAGCCCCAGCCCCTCGGCGTGGAGCCAAAGCAGGGGCCGCAGGCGGGCGGCACCACGCTGACAATCAGTGGCACGCACCTGGACACGGGCTCCGAGGAAGACGTGCGCGTGACCCTCAGCGGCGTCCCCTGTAAAGTGTGGGTGTCACCCGCAGGCCAGCAAGTCTGTGGTCTGCCCTGGTCCTCAGTGTTCTGGCCATGACCCTCTCCCGGAGGCGGCTGTGCCACCAACCTGACCTGCTGACCCTCGAGCCCGGGGCTGGGGTTGGTCCCAGGGTGGGACCCACACTGACCTGCATCCCTCGCCTCCAGGACGCAGTTTGGGGCACAGCTGCAGTGTGTCACCGGCCCGCAGGTGGCCCTAGGGGAGCTGCCCCTAGAGGTCCACTATGGGGGCTCCCACGTGCCCAGCCCCGGCGTCACCTTCACCTACCGCGAGAACCCGGTGCTGCTGTCCTTCCAGCCACTGCGGAGCTTTGTCAGGTGTGGCCTGTCTGTCCCCTCCCAGGGCCAGCCAGGTAGCTCACCCCACGCCAACCCTCAGCTCCTTCCCAGCTCCTTCTGCTTCCCGGGCTTGGCAGGATGTGGTCAAGCCGGTCTGGGTGTTGGGGGGCCTCTGGAAAACCCCACTGTACCCCCAGATCATCTGCCTCCTAGGCACCCCGATGGGCTAGCCCATGGCCCCCTTGAAGCAGTATGGTCACACGTGCTCTGAGCACACCCCACCCCACAGCAAGCAGGCGTGTGCCCACTGAGGGCTGCATGTGTGCCCAAGAGCAGAGCGGGCTCAGGGACTCCAGCCCCGAAGGGCACCTGCTCTGGAGCTGGCCGGGCACCTCCCTGCCCGGCCGTGCCCACTCAGCAGCCCCCTCCCCAACCAGTGGCGGCCGGAGCATCAATGTCACAGGGCAGGGCTTCAGCTTGATCCAGAGGTTCGCCATGGTGGTCATAGCCGAGCCCCTGCAGTCCTGGCAGCGGCAGCGGGAGGCCGGACCCCTGCAGCCCATAACGGTCAGTCTCGTAACCACCTGGGGCTCGGATCCAGCGCTGGCTGCTGGGGACGTGCTGGGTTGGGGTGGGGCCTGTGCCAGGTGGCCTGATGGCTGGGCCTCATCCTGCAGGTTGTGGGCACGGAGTACGAGTTCCACAATGACTCCAGGGTTGTGTTCCTGTCCCCGGCCGTCCCTGAGGAGCCCGAGGCCTACAATCTCACAGTGCTCATTCAGATGGACGGGCACCGCGCCTTGCTCAGGACTGAGGCTGGGGCTTTTGAGTACGTGGCCGACCCTACCTTCGAGAACTTCACGGGAGGCGTAAGGAAGCAGGTCAACAAGCTCATCCATGCCCAGGTGAGGACAGCACACGCAGGGTCACCTGAGGTCTGGGCTGGGCCAGTCCTCACGTCCCTGATTCCCTCCTGGCCACTGTGGCACTCTCAACCCATAGGGCACCAACCTGAACAAGGCGATGACACTCCACGAGGCCAAGGCCTTCGTGGGTGCCGAGTGCTGCGTCATGAAGACGCTGACCGAGACCGACCTGTACTGCGAGCCCCCGGAGGTGCAGCCCCCGCCCAAGCGGCGGCAGAAGCGAGACACCGCACACAACCTGCCTGAGTTCATTGTGCGTGTGGGCGGCGCGGGCAGGCGGGCGCAGAGGGCAGGGTGCGCCAGGCGGCACTGGGCACGTGTCTCAGCCGCACCGTCGGTGCTGAGCCCTCCCCTCCGCGCAGGTGAAGTTCGGCTCGCGGGAGTGGGTGCTGGGCCGCGTGGAGTACGACACGCGTGTGAGCGACGTGCCGCTCAGCCTCATCCTGCCGCTGGTCATGGTGCCCATGGTGGTCGTCATTGCCGTGTCTGTTTACTGCTACCGGTGAGACCCCCTCCTCAGCCTCGGCCCCTACAGCCCCTCCCACTCCCCCTCAGCCCTCCCGCCACACGCACTGCCCAGCACAAGGCAGAGGCTCAGAGCCGCCCCGCGGCCTGACCCAGGCCAGGTCCCAGGAGCCTCCCTGTGTCCCAGGAGGAAGAGCCAGCAGGCGGAGCGGGAGTATGAGAAGATCAAGTCCCAGCTGGAGGGCCTGGAGGAGAGCGTGCGCGACCGCTGCAAAAAGGAGTTCACGGGTAGGGTGCGGGCCGCCCCGGGGCGGGGCCTTGGGAGGCGCGTGGCCGCAGACTGGCCAGAGCCGCGTCTCCCCCCAGATCTGATGATCGAGATGGAGGACCAGACGAGCGACGTGCACGAGGCAGGCATCCCCGTGCTAGACTACAAGACCTACACGGACCGCGTCTTCTTCCTGCCCTCCAAGGACGGCGACAAGGATGTGATGATCACGGGCAAGCTGGACATCCCCGAGTCGCGGCGGCCCGTGGTGGAGCAGGCGCTGTACCAGTTCTCCAACCTGCTCAACAGCAAGTCCTTCCTCATCAACGTGAGCGGGCCGGGCGGGGCGGCCGGCGCGG
>NW_006440654.1:397096-399028 GCF_000325575.1 Pteropus alecto
AACGCTGGGGCCGGCTGCGCACGCGCGGGCTCTGACCGGCAGTCCCCACAGTTCATCCACACCCTGGAGAACCAGCGGGAGTTTTCGGCCCGGGCCAAAGTCTACTTCGCGTCGCTGCTGACAGTGGCCCTGCACGGGAAGCTGGAGTACTACACCGACATCATGCGCACTCTCTTTCTGGAGCTCATGGAGCAGTACGTGGTGGCCAAGAACCCCAAGCTGATGCTGCGCAGGTGCGGAGGGGCGGGGTGGGGCGGGGCTCACTGGGGTACCCTTTTTGCCTGCAGGGCCGACCAGTGCAGTTGAGTAGGGAAGAAGGAAGTTGGGGTGGTGTCCCTGGCAGCAGGTAGTCTCTGCTGGTCACTTGGCTGCCCCCTTCAGCATCAGCCCTCTGTAGGATGGGGTGCTACGTGCGCCCCCAAGAGGAACAAGTGTTTGGTCCCAACGGGGACCCTGGGCCTGGATGGGGAGGGTGGTCTGGGTGCTTGAAGAGCCAGCTCGGCCTGGCAGCACCCTGGGGTACCCTGGTACAAGGTCTCTGCTCTCCAGGTCTGAGACGGTGGTGGAGAGGATGCTGTCCAACTGGATGTCCATCTGTCTGTACCAGTACCTGAAGGTGGGCGCCCGGCAGCCAGGGGTGGGGAAGGGAACGCCGGTGCTGGTCCCTACACACGTCCCCCTGCCCGGGCAGGCCCTCCGAGTGGGCGTAGTCATCCCACCGAGACTGAGCCTGCCACCTTGCTGCAGGACAGTGCCGGCGAGCCTCTGTACAAGCTCTTCAAGGCCATCAAACATCAGGTGGAGAAGGGGCCAGTGGATGCCGTGCAGAAGAAGGCCAAATACACCCTCAATGACACAGGGCTGCTGGGGGACGACGTGGAGTATGCGCCCCTGGTGAGCCCCGGGGCTGGCCAGGCTCGGTGGTGGGACTGGACTCAGGGCCAGAGCTGGATGCTTCCCTCTGCCCACCCCCCACCCCCACCCGGTGCTGGCACACCTGGGTCCCAGGAGGGGCCCAGAGACATCGGGCCCTGATGCTGGCCTTGGAGCCAGCTGCCTCCAGGGGCCTGGGCACACCAGGTGTGACTGGTGGTGAGCCAGTGCATGCACAGGAGAGGCGGTGTGTGGGGACACATGCTGTGCGAGTTGTCCCCTGCTCTGTCCGCTGAGCTAGGGCGTGCAATGACGGGTGAGGCCGGCCACCCTGGGTGCAGTAGGGACCAGGGCACGCCTACCAGCCCTTTGTCCTGTGTCCTGGCAGACGGTGAGCGTGATCGTCCAGGATGAAGGGGTCGACGCCATCCCTGTTAAGGTCCTCAACTGTGACACCATCTCCCAGGTCAAGGAAAAGATCATCGACCAGGTGTACCGCACGCAGCCTTGCTCCCGCTGGCCCAAGGCTGATAGTGTGGTCCTCGGTGAGCACAGTCCCCGTGCCAGGGGTACAGCCCTTGGGACCCTGGGTGGGCAGGTTGGGGGGGATGGAGGGGCTCCTGGGAAGGGGGGTGTTCTGGCCAGTCTCCAGGAGCTGGGCGGTGTCCTCCCACAGAATGGCGGCCTGGGTCCACAGCCCAGATCCTATCAGACTTGGACCTGACCTCTCAACGGGAGGGGCGATGGAAACGCATCAACACCCTGATGCACTACAACGTGAGTGCGGGCGGGTGGGCGGGCGACCGCTGGGGACGCGGAGTGCGGGCCTGACGGGAGCAAGCCCGGCCCTAATGACTGTTCCCCAGGTCCGGGACGGAGCCACTCTCATCCTGTCCAAGGTGGGGGTCTCCCAGCAGCCTGAGGACAGCCAGCAGGACCTGCCTGGGGAGCGTGAGTCCCTGCCCTTGCCCGGGCCCAGTGTCCTCCTGGTGCAGCGATGCGGGGGTTGGGGGGTGAGGGGGCTGCGGAGCCCGGCAGGCCCCAGGCCCCGCCCCCGCT
>NW_006440654.1:399385-405728 GCF_000325575.1 Pteropus alecto
GAGCCCCCTCCGCGCACAGGGCACGCTGCAGCAGTTCGTGGACAACTTCTTCCAAAGTGTGCTGGCGCCCGAGTTCGCGGTGCCGCCGGCGGTCAAGTACTTTTTCGACTTCCTGGACGAGCAGGCGGAGAAGCACGACATCAAGGACGAGGACACCATCCACATCTGGAAGACCAACAGGTGGGGGCTCCTCCGCCACTGCCCGCCCGCCTGCCCCAGGGTCTCAGCGGCCCCTCACCTCTGTCGCTCGCTGTGTTCCAGCTTACCGCTCCGGTTCTGGGTGAACATCCTCAAGAACCCCCATTTCATATTTGACGTGCACGTCCACGAGGTGGTGGACGCCTCCCTGTCGGTCATCGCCCAGACCTTCATGGACGCCTGCACACGCACAGAGCACAAGCTGAGCCGGGTGAGTGGCCATGTGGCAGCTCTGGTGGGGGCAGGGGAGGTGGGTCATCCCCCAGGAGGCCTGAACTGGGCGGTGTCCACAGGGGACACTATGGCCGGGATGGGGCTTAAGACGTCAGTTAGGGACATGCCAGGAGGTTTGTTTGGGGTGTTCATGTGCACCTTTGGTTCTGGGGCTCTGGAGAAAGGCAGGTGTGAGGTAACAGGCAGGGGGCGGGAGCCTGGGGGCCCCTAGTGACTGGCCTCTGGCAACTTGGGGCTCCGTCCTCCTTCCCTTCCTGTGGGGACCCTGCCTTTACACAGGCAGAGACGGTGACTTATCACAAATTACAAAACAGTGACAGCGTCAGGAGACCAAGTGGTCTGCAGCTGGGCAGGTAGCTGCTCTCCTTTGTCTGTGGGTATCCTGAGCAGGTCGAGCCTGGCTCCATCAGGGCGCGAGGGCAGCGACACTGGCCAGCCCATGTGGTCTGGGTGTCACTGGGCTCTGACCCCCACAGGACTCTCCCAGCAACAAGCTGCTGTACGCCAAGGAGATCTCCACCTACAAGAAGATGGTGGAGGAGTGAGTACCGCCCACCCTCCACCCCCACCCAGCGGGCCCGTGACCGGGAGGAGGGCACTGGTGGGCAGCCTGGGTCCAGCCTTCGGGACCCACTGCCCCCACCTTCCCACAGTTACTACAAGGGTATCAGACAGATGGTGCAAGTCAGCGACCAGGACATGAACACGCATTTGGCAGAGATTTCCCGGGTAAGGGAAATGTACTAACGGACCCTCCCTGGGCTGAGCCCCACCACCCCTTCCCCAAAGCCCCCCTGCTGAAATGGCACTGCAGAGAGGAGTGCGTTGTGCTCCCAGGAGAGAAGCCGAGGGGGAGGCCAGATAGGCTGGCACCTGCGTGTGGGGGTGAGGGCTGTGTCAGCTCTGAGCTGGCCGTGTCTGCCATGGAGATGTGTATCTGTCCGTGCCTATATTGTGTGCTGGAGTGCTGTGAGACCGTAACCCTGTGTGCCTGTGCCACAGGTCACGGCCCCTCCCTGGCCCTGGGTCACACTGCCTTTCCCCCCCCCAGGCACACACAGATTCCCTGAACACGCTCGTGGCCCTGCACCAGCTCTACCAGTACACCCAGAAGTACTACGACGAGGTAGGGGTAGTCTCCCCCGGGGCGGGGGCGCTTGGGCAGCCCCTCCCGGGCCTGCCGGCTGACGTGACCCACCCTCAGGTCATCAGTGCCCTGGAGGAGGACCCTGCCGCCCAGAAGATGCAGCTGGCCTTCCGCCTCCAGCAGATCGCAGCTGCTCTTGAGAACAAGGTCACAGACCTCTGACCTCTGGTCTTTGCCACCATGGTCTCGGGGCACAGGTGTGTGATGCCAGGAGCCGGCATGGGGCGGCCCCTGGGGAATGAGGCTGAGGTGGTGGCTCAGCCCTTGTCTCTTGCCAGCAGAGGAAGAGCCCCTAAGCATCCAAGTGGGTGAGGTGGGGTGCCCACCTCAGCGCCTGTAGCCACGTGGCATCTTTCTCCTGAGCAATAGTGCCGGGCGCCCTCCAGCACCAGCCCCTCCTGCAGAACCAGCATCGGCGTCCTCTCCGAGTGCAGCCTCCCGAGCAAATCGCAAACGTGCCTTTCGCCCCTGGCGCCGTGCCGTGTCACCGGGGGCAGTCGGGACTCAAGGCCTCCCTTCCCAAGCACCAGCAGCCGCCTCATGCCTGGGTTTGGCCTCCCTGGGTGGGGTCTGAGTGCCTGCAGCCCCCAGGACCCAGTGCCCAGACAGTGCGTCTGCCCGCCTGGGCGGGAGGAGAAAAGCGGTACGATGCCTTCCTGACCTCACCGGGCTGTCCCACGGGCGCCAGCTCTCCAGTGGACTCCCAGCCGCGAGCCCCACCTTAAAGGTCAAGCCGGACGTCAGACGTCGAGGCCCAGGTGACCAGAGCAGACTGGGGGTCCTGGTCTCGGCCTGTCAGACAGGCGGTCCTGCAGGCCCTGCCCGGGTCTGGGGGGCCAGGATCAGCCCTACCAGGACCACCCCACCCCTTTTGTAAATCTTGTTAATTGTAAATCAAATACAGCCGTCTTTTTCACGCTGCTGGTTGGCTGGATTTCTCCTGGGCCTGGCCTACCCACTGCCTTTGTCCCCCAGGCACTGTTTGGCTCTAGGGTCACCCTCAGGTGGGCCTGTGTGGCCTCACACCCCCACCTCCCTGGTTCCTCGGCCAGGCCCACAGGATTTGTACAGAGGCTGCAACCCACGTGCACAATGTCTGCTGCCTTAGAGAACAGGATGGTTGGGGAATGGGCGGTGAGACCTCGGGCAAGGACAGCTGGGGGTAGTGCAGGCCTGAAGGGGATCCTGGAGTGGCTTGTGCTTCCAAAGAGGTGCCTTGAGGCAGCTCTGCCAAGCCAGGAAGTAGGGGAGATTGAGCTGGCCCCGGCACCCGCTGCTGGACGAGACAGCCCCCAGCCTCCCTTCCTGGGCTGAGCCACTAAGCCATGGGGTCAGGGGGTAGGTGTGGCATCAGCTGTCTGGACCTTGATATCTCAGGATGGAACTATTTCTTCCTGAGGTCAGGGTCCTCCCAGTGCACATTTAGTTAGCCCCTACTGTATGCAGACCCCACTCTACACTGGGGGCTCCACGTCCTCCTGCTTAAGGCTGTGAGGCCATTAGGGTGGGCTCCTTCTCTGTCCCATGAACCACCCCAGGATGACTCGGGACAAAAGCAGGGTTCCAGGACCCTATGGCTGAGAGTAAGCGAAGGGGAGAGGTTATCTGGGACCCTGGTGATGGAGGGGAGGGGCACATCTACGAAGTGCGGAGCTGAGATCAGCCAGGCCCGTGTGCATGCACACAGCATTGGAATGACAGGCCTCTTGCCATCCTACACGCACTGTCCTGGGCACTAGGGACATGGCAGTAAAGGGGGTAAGACAGAGCCTGTCCCCAGCCTTGTGCTGCCAGAGTACCAACCCATGGGCGTTCAGAGCTCTGTAACAGGAGGCGGCCGAGCTTCATGTAGGGCTGGATCCAGGGGCTCGTATCTTTGGGTTCCCAGCACATGCTGGCTTGTCCTTGGGCAGTAGGGATGCTGCGGCCCTGGTCTGTGTCTGGTCTGTGTCTCCTCCACTAGGGCCAGGTCACTGTCTGGGGAGCCTCCGTGGGCTAGGCCTTGATCAGGAACCACTGTGCATAGGGCAGTCCCATTCAAGCCATGTGGGACGAGGGAGGTATCTCTGACAAGGAAGGGGTACTGGGCAAACAACTGACATCTACCCAGGGACCCCTGAAATGACACTGCTATGGCCTATACTGGGTTCCCCATTTCTCAAGAGACCCAGCTGGTTAAGGAATCCGAACAAGGTACTGCCAAGCCAGAGCCGGGGGCGAGGGGGGCAGTGTACGGTCAGGGAGTGCTGAGCTTGGGGGACATGGAGACCTGGCTTCTAGACTGGACCCCTGAAGGCAGCTTCTGCCCCCTTCCCCCTGGTAAGAAGATGGGGAAGTCATCGAGAACCCCCTCTTCCACTCTGAAGCTTGGAGTTAAGGGAGGGGCTGCAGGTCCACCAGGTGGGGGGCCCCCCTTGAGGATAGGCTTACAAAGGGGCTGTCCTTTCATGGGGCCAGTGGAAGGTGGAAACTGGGCATGGTTGTTGGGAAGCATGGGGTGGGCAGGCCAGCCTTGAGGGGTCGGAGTCGGTGGGAAGCGACGGGAGGGGAACCTCATCTTCTAAGCGGCAGGCAGTACCTGTACCCGCCTTACCGCCCCTGCCCCAGCGGGACTGGCATCTTAGGAAGTTCATTAGGCCTCAGGGAGAAGTGCAGCCAGCGAGCAAGGGGCTGCTGAGTAGGTGGAGAGGGGACAATGGACATGGACGGAAGGGCTGGGCTCTTGATATTTGGCAGTGACCGTCAGGATGGAGTGAGACCAGGGCCGTGATTGTACCGGCCCCACCCTTCACCTGCATGCGTCCTGCTACCAACCTTCTTCCCTACCCCCCAGCTGCTGGCTTGTCCTCTCGGAGCTTGGGTGACACTGCAAATGTGCAGCTGAGCTCCTAAAGTCCTGATCATGCCCCTGTCCACCGGCCTGCCACCCCCCTCCGCCAATAAACACCACTCTTTCTGTTCCTTAAATCAAGCTCAGTTCTTGAGAGGCAGGACTGTCTTGAGAATGAGCCAGCTCTGCTGGCGTGTCACCTCTCCAGGGTGCCCTGCTCTGACTGCTCTCTCCCTACCGCCACCCCCACGGCACAATCTCCAGGGTCATTCCCCTGCAGGGTCACAACCTCGGCCTTCCGCAGAAGGCCCGGGACCCCGCGTGACCCCCTGAGCCGGGCAGGGAGGCCGCTCCGCTCTGGTCAGCTCTGATCACTCACCGCCAGGATTCCGGGGGAGCAGTGGGAAAGGCTGCGCGAGGGCGCCCTTAGTTGATCGGACGCCCCACCCCCGGGGAGAGCACAAGGTTGCCAAGCCCCAGCAGGGGCGGAGCCAGTTGCCATGGGAAGGCGCTCCGGCCCGCGGGCGGGCGCAGACAAAGGCCAGGCCTCCCCGCGGCACTGGCCGCCGGGTTCCCACAGCCCCGGCTCGGCTCTGCCCCGCCCGCGGCTTTCGCTGAAGCGCCATTAACTCCGCACAAAACCTCGACCGGCGGAGAAAGGCTCCCCAGGGCGGGGCGGGCGAGGCCCGGCGAGGGCGGCTGGGGGAGGGGCGCCGGCTCCCCGAGAGAAACTGAGGAGGGCGCGGCTGGGACTCAGATCCCGTTTCCTTCCTGGATTTTCGGCTTCCTGGGGTCCGGATTCGCGGGGCAGATGTGTCCGTTTGCCCAGTCCTGCACTGACATGTTTTATTTTCATTTGGAGAGTTCCATAAAAACTCAGGTTTTAGTTTGTTCCCGCTCTCCTGAGAGAGGCCATTTCCTCGGGCAGGTGTCAGGAAGCAGTTCCCCTCGGGGCGGTGCTCTCCCCGCCCTGGTCACTGTAAAATGGGGAGCACGAGCAGATGCGCCGACGCGGAGCGCCGGGCAGACGCGGGCGAGGCCGCTCTGGGGGCCCTGGAGCCCTCTCACGGGTGGAGCAGCCTGCGGGGGCTGAGGTGCGGGAGTGAGGTGCCTTGGCAGGAGCTCGCGGCCCCTGGGGACTGCGGCTGCGAACGATGCGGTGCCGTGGAAAATCAGGACGGGCTTTCAGGAAGAGGTGACAGCTGACAGGGCTGGTTCAGAAGGAGGGAAGGTACCAGGCGCGAGGAAGACCCATTCGGGCAAAGCTCTCTACGAGTACAACACCTCAAAGGCCCCCCGGTGCCGCCGCTGTCCCTGGTCCTGACAGGGCTGGTCCCAAGGCCTGGCCTGGCGGTCACAGTTCCCCCAGGAGGCGCTGGGCCGCCCACATCAGAGCAGAGAAGGTCCGCCAGGAGGCGCGCCACACCACCAAGGCCGCACCGGCCTCCACAGGTAGCGGCTGGGCTGGCCCAGGCCCCAACCCTGTGCTCACCGCAGAGGGGCCCCATTCAACCGAGTGCCTAGATGTTATTAGCTGGCGTTTTCTGTACTGATGAGAAATATCTGCTTTGCCCTGGCTTCTTCGATTGAGGGTGCGACTTCTTTCTGGGGGAGCAGCTGGGGGCGGGAGGGGGGATTCTGGGCCTGGAGCAGGTGTGTGGGAGGATGCGTGGACCCAGGCAGGCCCAGGGGGTTAAGTGCAGGGCCCAGAGTCAGGAGGGAGGGGTGCGGGACGGGAAGTGGCGAGAGAGGAGGTGCTGGCGCCAATGCCGGCGGGGCGGGTGCGGGGAGCAGAGTCCTGCGCGCGGCGGTGCGGCAGATCCGTGGCGCCTGGGCGGGGAAAGAACGCAGGCGGATGTTTAGAGAGGTGCGTGGACCTCAGGAGGTACCGGCGGGAGGGGCGATAAGTCGGACCCTGGCCGTCCCTTCCCCCT
>NW_006440654.1:406117-414229 GCF_000325575.1 Pteropus alecto
GCGTGCGGAGGGGCCTCGCCCTGCCTCCACCCCGGACGCTGCGCGGATCAGTAGAATGAATGGGGGGTCGGGGGCCGTGAAGGAAACTTTCCTACCAGACGCTGCTCGCGGGCAGAGAGGGGTCGTCCTCCCTCCCTGTCCTAGCTGGAGCGTCCTCCACCAAGCCAGAATCCTGCGGCGTCACTGGCGTCACAGCCAGCGAAAGGGCGGGTCTCCCAGGCTCCTAAATGCCCCAGCACGCCTCTGTCCAGGCTCTGGCAGCCCCGGGGTCTGGCAGATGCCCCTGCCTTAGGGTGGGTACTTTTTTTTTGTAAAAGTAGAGCCCAGCTAGGGGGAGAGCAAGACTCCTTCCCTTAGGATAGCCTCAGGCCTTCCCATGGGTTCTACCCCCACCTCCCACCGCGTTTTGTAAGGGGTTTCAGACTTTGGATGAGGTTTAGGCCTAAGCAGTTATGCCTACCCTTACCCTCACCATCCTATGGGGGGGTCTATGCCCCATCCCATTTTTGCCCCAACCAAGAAAGCTCAGAGCACAGTCCCAGATAGAGAGGACCCCAGAGAGAGAGGACAGCATCTGGAAGTGTGTAGGAGGGTCAGATTTAGCTGAAGTCTGTCACCCTGGGAGGGAGGGAAGCTGGAGGGAGCTTAAGATCAGGTGGTTGCAGGGAGGCCCCTGTCACTTGCAATCTTGACAGTGAGGTTGATTGTGGGTGTGGATGTTGAGACGTGAGCCCCCCCAACACCCAGTGATGTCCTTAGGCCACTGCTAGATGGCTGCTGTCCACTGCAGGGGTGACAGGTAGTGGGGAGGCAGGGGCACTTGAGGGCCTCTGGCAGGTTAAGAATGGGATTCCCAGAACTCTCCACCACCGCCCCCCCGGCCAACCCCCGAGGTCCAGGGCTGGAGTCTGGTGCAGGGGCTTGGGGCCAATGTGGCCTCTGATCTCACGCTGTCACTCACAGTCAGAAACCTCAGGCTATTTCAGCCATTCCAGCCACAGGCCTCTGTCTTTATGTCTAAGACATCAAGACCAAGAAGAGGGTCAGGGACAATGTGTGGGTGGCCCCTGGGGACCTTGCTGGAATTGCCTCTGGCCCAGAAGCTCCTTCTGGGAGTTCCTAGTTAACGTCAAGCTCCCCAAGGGAGGCTCAGGTCTCTCTCCTTGGAACTTAGCTTGACTTGGCCAGTGCAGGTGACCACTCCCTCCTGGGCTCCACGTTCCTCTGATGAAGCCATCAACCCAGGGCCAACTCCCTGTCGCTCAACTGCACAGATGCAATTAGGCAAAAGGATCTGCTGTTCAACCTGGGGGACCACACTCTCCTTCCCACCCCAGGAGTGACCTTCCCCGACAGGTCACAGGCTAGGGGGAGGGGCTCAGGTTCCCCAACAGGTCATAGGCTAGGGGGAGGGGCTCAGGTTCCCCAAGCGCCTACCTGGCTTTCCTTCAGCACCATCTGGTCCTGCGGGAGCTGCTCCTGGGACTGTGGACTCTGCTCACTCCTGGGGGAAGCAAGACCCCAGAGACAGGAGGTGAACTGGAAGGCAGGGGCCATCAGCTGGAGGGGACAGCCTATGCGAAGGCGCTGTGCTCAGCAGGCCCCCATCCTGAGGGCAGTGGGACCTCGGGAGGGTGGGGGGTGACTGGACCATTTACATCTGAGGCTGATGCCAGCAAGTGTCGTGTCTCCCGTGCAGAGCAGACGCGCATGGAGGTGCAGGGTCTGGACCTCTGCAGACTGGGGCTGGGCACAGGGGATGTGACGGAGGGTGCAGACACCGCCCTCTGTGCCACGTTTCCTCCTGTCTGGTTTCTCACCGTTACAAGTAATGCCAGTTTTTCCTCCATGTTTTGACTATGCCAAGGCTTTGAAGGCAGCTCTAGAACCCTCCAGAAGCCTCAGGATCCATGGTCCATGGCGGGGGACGACCTTCTAATGTGGGAATAGCCAGTGGCTGTTTTCCTGGTGTTTTATTCCCACCCTGGTCAGTGGAGGCCCTCCCCCCCGCCCCGCCTCGCTTGAGTTGGGGTGTGAGTTATTGGGGTGAGGGGACAGAAGATCCAGGTCCTGCCCTGGGGCTCCCAGGTGGAGCAGGTGAGCCGCACGCGCTGGGCAGGTCTGCTTGTAGGGGTGCGGTGGAGGGTGAGCTGCCTTTTGGGGAAGGAGCAGGACAGGAGACGTGCAGAGCCTGCCGGTCACGATTCCGGGGTCGCTGCGGCTGCACAGCGATGGCAGTCCAGCCCGGAGGGGTCCTGGAGCAAACGCCCCTGGGAGGAGAGCGGTGGTCCAGCAGGGATGAGCGGAGCAGGCCCCTCACCCCCCACGGAGGAGTGGCGGCCGGGTGTCTGTGAGCCTACCGTTCTCCCCTGGGACGGGCCTGGGGCGGCGCTCACCGCGGGCCCCGCCGACAGCCTCACCCGCCGCCTTGCAGCTCGGCCTACGACACGCGGCTGCGCCAGAAGGTGGCGGTGAAGAAGCTGTCGCGCCCCTTTCAGTCGCTGATCCATGCGCGGAGGACCTACCGGGAGCTGCGGCTGCTCAAACACCTGAAACACGAGAACGTGAGCCGGGACCCCGCGCGGGGCGCGTGGGCGGGCCTGAGCTGGACCGCAGTGCTGACGCCCCTCCTCGCCAGGTCATCGGGCTGCTGGACGTCTTCACCCCCGCCACCTCCATTGAGGACTTCAGCGAAGTGTAAGCGGCGGCCGAGCGCGGCCAGGGAAGGGGCGGCAGGTCTCGGTCCTGACGCTGCACGCCCCGCCTCGGCCCTCAGGTACCTGGTGACCACTCTGATGGGCGCCGACCTGAACAACATCGTCAAGTGCCAGGCGCTGACCGACGAGCACGTTCAGTTCCTCGTGTACCAGCTGCTGCGCGGGCTGAAGGTGGGCGCCGCGCGAGGGCGGGGCTGGATGCGCAGGCGGGAACCTGATGCTCCTCTCCCCCCCCCCACCCCCGCAGTACATCCACTCGGCCGGGATCATCCACCGGGTAGGTGCGCAGGCGGGGCTGGGGGCGGGGGCTGTGAGGGTCGGCCTGCGGCGGGCCGCTGCGCTCCTCTGCTCACACCCCTGCGCCCTGCAGGACCTGAAGCCCAGCAACGTGGCGGTAAACGAGGACTGCGAGCTCAGGGTGAGCCCCGGGGACGGGGCAGGGCATCGGGGAGGGGATCCGGGCTGGCGCTGAAGCCCAGGGCTTTGCTTCAGATCCTGGACTTTGGGTTGGCGCGCCAGGCTGATGAGGAAATGACGGGCTACGTGGCCACGCGCTGGTACCGCGCGCCAGAGATTATGCTCAACTGGATGCACTACAACCAGACAGGTGACGGCTGTGACGCTACCTGGGGCGGCCCCTGGCGTAAGAACCGGGCCGGCGGGCAGAGCTGTGCCAGTGCCTGGGGGGAGGATCTAGGCTTGAAGCCAGGGACATGGGCGGTGCTCTAGTCTGGGGGACCCACAGGTCTGGGACCAGCATTCAAAAACAGACTTTCAGAGGGGCAGAATATGGTGGGTCTCGGGCCAGCTCCTTCCCCTGCCCAGGGCTGTGTCTAGAGGAGGGAAAGGACTGCTTATGACTAGGGACCCTGGGGAGGGGCAGTCCGGGCAGCACCCAGTTCTCCGAGGAGGGACTGGGGGCAGACAGGCTGATGGAAGCCCCCCTCTACCCCCGGCAGTGGACATCTGGTCTGTGGGCTGCATCATGGCCGAGCTGCTGCAGGGAAAGGCTCTCTTCCCAGGAGGGGACTGTATCCTTGGCCCAGGTTGGGGAGGAGAGTGGCCAGGGTCCCTTCCTGCAGGGTGGGGGTCAAGAAAGATGGGCTCTAGACCTTCTGGCCAGTCTGGCCTCTTCTGCCCCCTGCCATCCCACCTTGGGCTCAGGGTCCCCTGTAGGAGAGCAGGCTCTGGGCAGGGCCCCAAGATCTGGGGTCTGGGGGCCTGAGAAGGTCCACGCCTGGCCAGTGGGCATTTCCTGAGCTGGGCAGACATCGACCAGCTGAAGCGCATCATGGAGGTGGTGGGCACACCCAGCCCTGAGGTCCTGGCAAAGATAACCTCGGAACATGTGAGTCACCAGCCACCAGCTTCCTCTGCTGACCAAGCCCCAGGCGCTCTGGAGGAAGGGCAGTGTGGGAGGGGCCTGGTCACTGTGGTGGGGTGGGGGGTGGGGCAGGAGCCGCAATGAAAGTGTGGACCCAAGGCAGGCGCCTGACTCCTTCGTGGGAGCAGGTGAACAGAAGACATTCCTGGCCCGAGGGCCATCGAGGGCAAGATCGCAACATCGACAGCAGAGCCCTGGCCAAGGGCAGTGGGGCAGCACCTGGCCCAGGTCCTGCAGGGATCGAGGGTGAGGCGCTGGAGCCCAGATCCGCAGGGGCTCTGTGCAGGCCCTTGCCCAGGCCCGTTCCAGCGAGTGAGAGCGGGGGCTTCTCTCGGCGAGCCCTGCCCAGCTTGGGCGGGGGGAGGTCGCGTGAGCAGCCCCCTCAGGCCCTTCCCGTGCGCCCAGGCCCGGACGTACGTCCAGTCCCTGCCCCCGGTGCCCCAGAAGGACCTCAGGAGCATCTTCCGCGGCGCCAACCCCCTGGGTGAGGACGGGCCCTGGGTCTGGACTGGGCTTCACGCCTGGCCCCGGACGCAGAGCTGACCCCCACCCGCTGCCTCCCCCACCACTCTGCAGCTGTGGACCTTCTGGGACGGATGCTGGTGCTGGACAGTGACCAGAGGGTCAGTGCGGCCGAGGCCCTGGGCCATGCCTACTTCAGCCAGTACCACGACCCGGACGATGAGCCCGAGGCTGAGCCTTATGATGACAGCATGGAGGCAAAGGACCGCACTCTGGAGGAGTGGAAGGGTGGGCTGGGGAGGTCGGCGGGAGGCAGAGCCCGGGGGCCTGAGGGCTGCCTTCTCACGGAGGCCAGGCACTGCTCGCTGCTCATTTCCTGAAGGAAGTGCCCAGTCTCCGGGGGTGGGGAGCTGGTAAAGATAGGGTTTGTGTGTCCAGCAGAGGCGAGGGGCAGCACAGGGCAGGCCCGGGAAGGCCCATGGCCGAGGCTGCCTTCAAAGGGTGATGGGCCTGGCTGGGAGCCTGGCACCAGACAAGCAGGTAGGGTGCGCTGGGCCAGCGGCAGCATGTGCTCACCTTTCCCATCACCCCCCAGAGCTCACCTACCAGGAAGTCCTCAGCTTCAAACCCCCAGAGCCACCGCAGCCGCCTGTCAGCCTGGAGATCGGGCAGTGAGGGGAACGCTGCTGGCCAGCCACACTAGAACTCGAGGAGGGGCCTCAGCCTGCCTGTCCCTTCCTCAGCCTGCCGAGTTCCCACGAGGGGCAGCCACAGCCCCCTGCCTGGGATCCCTGGTCTGCATGCCACTCCTTGTGCACACCTGTGAATGCACAACCGCATGCACCTGTGCAAACCACGGGCGCAGGAGCCTGGGCAGAGTGTCCTGGACCGCCTCAGTCCTCCTGCCCCCTCCTGGTCTCCCTTGGGACCTCACTGTGGGGGACCTGGATGCCTAGGGGTCCCCCTGGGGAGTATGTCTGTCTCCAGATCTCCTTAGTCCCAGGGGGCTGTCTGGGGGCAGTGCATTGGAGCCAGGGCCCCCTGGAAACTCAAAGGGAGGGGTGTCAGGGGTCAGAGCTGCTCAGCCTGGGAAATGCTGAGATCTGAAGGTCCCAGAGCTGGGCAGGATCTTCTCTGTGAGGTGGCAGGGTGCAGACAGCCACCAAGTGTCGAATTGGCAAATATGCCTGGAGCCACGAGTTCTCCTGCATTGCGTGGCATGCGTGCCCCAGTGTGTGTTCCTGATGTTTACGTGTCAAGACGTGTGCAGGTGTGTGTGAGTCTGTGGAAGGGCCAGGTGAGGTGGCCATACTTGCCTCCCCTCTCCCCATTTCTGGTGCCATGAGGGTGCCGAGATCCTTCTGGGCACCACATAAGGGGCTCAGGCCGGCAAGGAATCACCATGTGAGCCCAGGCCAGGCACTCTCCTTGGTTTTCAGAGATATGAGGGTGCAGTGCCAGCTGGGGTGCTGGCACGCAGGGGAGCTGGGGGACACTCAGAGGGCTGGCACACATCGATGTGGACTTGGACTCGGACCCTGGGCCTTGGACCCAAGCTGATGAAGAGGCCTGTCCCCCGTCCCTGGCCCTGCGGCTGAGAGCCGGGGTGCTCTGGTTCGCGGGGCGGCCCTCTTCCTTTTTCCTTCCAGAATGGAGCTGACCTGATAAGTCTGGGGCAGGACCCTGCTTCACACGTGTCAAGGGTGTGGGTCCTCCCTCGAGGACCTTTTCTGTCAGTGCGTCAGGGGTGTCCTACCTCACAGGACCTGGGGGATCTGGGTGTCAAGTGCCTGCACCAGGGTTCCACAATAAAGGAGATTCCCTCTCGCTCAGCTTGTGTGCCAGGCTCCAGGTGGTGTCCTGCTGTCCCCACGGCTTGGAAGGGCTGGCCAAGTCTCTGTGCATCACACCCCCAGCTGGCCTGGCTCCACCAGACCCCTACGCTGGCCAAATCCCTTGAGTACCAAGTCAGATGAGCCACCACCCTCCCTGCTCCACCCAGGCCGGTGGGTTCTGAGGAGGGCAGTGAGATGGCTTCCCACAAATTGACCTGGTTCAGATCCAGACCTGCCCCTTCACTCAGTGGTCAGGGGATCCACTGGGGGACTGTGAGGGGGTCTCTGGGAGCAAAGGCCGGATAGGGCAGGAAAAAAAGCCTTCCTTCCTGCTTAAGGGGAACCAGGGCCATTATCCAGCCACACGGAGCTACTAGCCTCCACTGCTCACTGTGGCTTAGGTGCAGGAGCGTCTGAGCCCCAGCGGGGGTCAGCAGGGTGTCTTCACTCTGTGCTCTTGCCTTGGGCCTTGGGGGTGGAGTCCATCTGGAAGCTGGACCTCCAGGTGCCTGGTCAGTGTGGCTACTGGGCTTCAGATCCGGGGAAATCCCTGGAGACCAAGCTGGGCCACATCCAGTGTGTGGGGGGTGGGCGGTGGCAGCAGCGCTGGACCATGCCGCACCTGGGGTGTGGTCTGAATGGGAACCTGCTGGGCCCCACCACAGAGAGCAAGGGGTCCAGCTGGGGACTTCTTGGAGGAGGCAGTGGAGTGCCATAGGCAGCCCAGAATAGGAGGGCACGGGGTACAGGTGGCTGTGGCTCCAGTGACCCCAGGCTGCCCCCACTGACTAGTCTCCAGATCCTGAGTGCCCGGGGTCACCAGCCTGCAGCAACCCAGGTGTGAAGCTGAGCTGCTGATTCATGGTGGCCAGCACAACACAGAAGGCAGAGCAGGGTGGGGGCCCTGGGCACCCTGTTACCCTAGTCCCTCTCAGCCCTGGGTCACTGCACTGGGGAGGATGTGGGGTATTGCGGGGGGGTCCACCCTTCCAAAGCCTCTGGTCCAGGCTAGGGCCTGTGTCATGAAAGGTGATGCCCCCACAGAGGAGTAACGGGGACACAGAACTGCAGTGGGGCCCTCCTTCACCCCTGGGGCCAGATACACCTTTCTGGAGAGTGGACGACTCAGGCAGGGCTTTGAAGGACAAGTGTGGCACTGAGCTGGGCTGGGACGAGCAGGCAGAGGCTCCGCATGCGACCATGATGGGGAGGAGAGGGTGTTGGGGGCACAGGAGAGAACTAAGGGACCACCCTTCCTGGCTCTGCCTTCGGGGGTCCTGAGGCCGGAGGTTTTGGGGATGCAGCCTGAGAGAAGGTACTAACTCCCCCATTCTGAAAGGGGGATGCCGGTAAGACAGGTGGTGGGGAACCCCCCACTGGAGGATGGACAGATGAGCCCCAGGGGGAGGGGCATCCCTGGTGAAGGGGAGTTGACATCTGGAACACTGAGCTCAGCTCAAGGGCCTCGGGTTGGGGCGTGGAAGTTGGAGGGGCTGGTGGACAGCGACCTGGCGGGGGAGGGAAGCCCAGAGGGCCCAGCGCCTTTGGGTTCCCGTTAGTAAGGGGATCCCAGCGGGGCAGGTGTTAAGCCATCGCCCCCCCCCCGGCCCTGGGGAGCGCAGCCTGAGTGCAGAGGAGGGCGGGGTCTCAGGCGCCGCGCCCGGTTCCAGGCTGGACTCCCCATCCGCCCTCCCCGCCTCAGGCCTTCCCCGCG
>NW_006440654.1:414544-430024 GCF_000325575.1 Pteropus alecto
CAGACAGGAGGTGACCAAGACGGCCTGGGAGGTGCGCGCCGTGTACCAGGACCTGCAGCCCGTGGGCTCCGGCGCCTATGGCGCTGTGTGGTGAGCGCAGGCTGGGAGGGGCGGCAGGGCGGGTGGCTGGTGTCAGGCGGGGTGGCCCGTACCTCCCCGCTAAGCCGTGCGTCGCGCAGCTCGGCCGTGGACAGCCGCACAGGCGCCAAAGTGGCCATCAAGAAGCTGTACCGGCCCTTCCAGTCGGAGCTGTTCGCCAAGCGCGCCTACCGCGAGCTGCGCCTCCTCAAGCACATGCGCCACGAGAACGTGAGTCGCGCCCGAAAGCGTCCGTCGCCTCTGCTCGTCTTCCAGCTCCCCACCAGATCCTGCCCTACAAGATCGAGTCCCTCCTTCTCGGCCACTTAGCAGCCCCCTGTGTGGTGGGGTGCATGTGGTGGATCAGGGCCGGGGCTCCAAGTGGCGAGGGCGTCCCGGGCCGGGCTTAGTGCCTCCGTTTCTTCCTGGGGTCACCTCTGGCTCCGCAGCCCTGGCCGGTGAGGGAACAGCCGCTTGCCCAGGCCAAGGGCGTCATCCAGGTCTCACCCCAAATTCTGCAGAACTGATTTCCTGGAAGGGGCTCTTAGCCTCGGCCCTCTTTACGGGCGTCTCTGTGGTCCCACCCAGGCACCTTCTCCGGCCCCTTCGGCTCCTCTCCTGAGTGTGGCCCTAGGACCTGGGGCCCCTGGGAACACAGAGCTAGGCATGAAATTGGAGTCAGCATCCTGGCTCTGTCACCTCTGAGCCTTAGGGTCCCCGGTGGTGGAGGGCTCTGGGCACAGTGGCCCGCAAACAGAAGCTTTCTTCCTTCCTGGACAGTGGGGAGGGGTGCATTGGGCCCCACCAGGAAAAGCCCCTCCCCCCTCCCCATTTCCAGAACTGCCCACGGACAGCAAACATGGCTGTCTGGGCCTCCTTGGCGACGGTCTCTGGCTGCCGAGGGGAGCTCTCTCCATGCAGCGCCCCTGAAGACAGAATGCTGCTCGCCCAGCACCCCCTGCATCAAGCCCAGTCTGGGCCACTGACGGCTGGTGGTCTGGCCACCCCGAGCCCTGCTGATGGAGCTTCTGATGGATGATCTGTCCCCTCCTGTGCTGTCTGAGCCTCCCCACAGGAGAAGGACTCATCCCCTGGGTCCCTGGCTGATGCCCACACTCTTAGCCCCTCAGTGGGTCCTCCATCCTCCCAGGCTTCCTGGCTCCACCTTTGGCTCTTCCCAGGTGGAACCCATTCATGGCGGACACCAGCCCATCCTGGGCCTTGCTATGTCCTGGTCACGCCTGGTCACGTCTGGGCCTTGTCCTCAGGGGGGCAGACTTCTCTACCTGAGGCTCCCTCTGGCTTCTCCCTCACCGCCCCCCACTCCCACCATCCCATGGGCTCTGGGCCTTGTGTGCAGTCGCCTGTCACCGCTGAGCTGGCCCAGCCCCATCCTTGGGCCTTCCCGCCCCCCTGGCCGGTGCTGGGTCCTTCCCGCCACCCCTGCGGAGCTCCTGACCCACCCACAGCTGGGCGCCACCACCTGCAGGGCACCCTGCACACAAGCCAGGAGACATGGCCTACCGTAAACCCATTTCGCAGGAAACGGAGGCTCTGAGCGGGGAGAACAGCGCATGCCCGCCCCGTCCGCACCCCTCCCCCAGCCCCGGGCACAGAAGTCCTCAACCCCCGGGACTCTGTCCTCTGTCCTCTTGCTCAGACACCCTTCCGGTGCCCCAGCGCCCTCTCTGGGTGTCCCATTCTGTTCCCTCCGCCGCCCCCTGCCCGTGGCTCAGGCACTAGTGGTCATCTAGCTGTCCATTCGGCTCATGTCCACTCTCACCTAACTCCAGTCTGTCCCACATTCAGTGTCATGCCTGTTTAAATCCTTCCCTGGTGGCTCTAAGACCAAGGCCAAACCTTTACCTGGCCTGCGAGGGCCTGCGAAGTCTCCCTCTGGCCTCTGCTCGGCTACTCCCTGGCCTGGGCCTCAGCCACCCGGCCTCCCCTCGCCCCATGTTCCTCAAATGATCTCCCTCCTGCCTCCACCACCGTCACAGGGCCTCGGCCAGGCATCCCCACACACATGACACACTGCCTGCCCCTCCGGCTGCTCCGATATGCAGGCCTCCCTGGTCCCTGTCACCCTGAGCCCCAGGCGCCAGTTGTCACATTACCTGTCTGCTGTCCATCGCCCCTGACCAGGGGTCTGCGGGCCCAGGTCTGAATGTTGGTTTGGTCACAGTGCTGCTCGCCTGGGCCTCTCCAGCAGAGGCCCAGCCCTGGGAAGTACCTCCCGATATAGGCTCTCCCTTGGGAAGCTGTCACCATCCTGGTCCCCAGTCTTCAATGGGGGCAGGAAGAGGGGGAGGAAGGGCCAAGGAACTGGAGCTCCTTGGATGGCTGGGAGCTGACCCAGACTTGGGGCTCCCCCTCCCCCAGAGGATCTAGGCTGTCACCATCCAAAAATAGCATGCATCTGTGGGCAGGGGTGCCAGGGCTGTGTTGTGCTGCCAGGGGGTAGAGCTGGGCCCTGTGGACGGTGGGGGGAAATGGGGACAATTGCAGGGGGCTTTCCTTCCTGGAGCACAGTGCCAGCTTCAGGGGTGAGTCCAAGCCCCGTGCCCTCTGCTCTGCCCCCGATGCCACCGGGTGCTCTGGCCTCCTCCCCAGGTGATCGGGCTGCTGGACGTGTTCACTCCTGATGAGACCCTGGATGATTTCACAGACTTGTGAGCACTGGCCCGGGGCTGGCCGAGCAGGGTGGAGGGGTGCTGGGTCGCTCCTCGGCGCCAGCTTCAGGTTCTGGACTGGCCTGGGGTCCTGCTCGAGGTGGGCCTCGCCTGCAGCCTGGACAGGGTCGGGATGCCCACCGCCCATCCTCTCCCCACACCACCGTCTACCCCCTTGCCACGTGCCCCGGGAGCCACGGTGCTGGCTCAGCCCGGTAGAACCCGGGCCTCCCCCTGCCACCAGGCCCTCTCCAGTGCTGGAGATACGAGGCTCAGGCCTGGGCATCTGTTAGCTGGCAGGTTGCGGGCTCTGGGACCCTGGCACCAAATGTGTGGCTGTAACTGGAGCTGCTGACCTTTGCTGATGGGCAGGAGGTGGGCAGTGGGTGCCTGCCCAAGTGGCCACCCCTGGACTCACAGTTGTCAGCCAGGAGTCAGGGGCCTGGGCTGGGAGGATTGGCCGCTTGCTGCCTGACCTTGCAGAGCTCAAGGCCCTACAGTGTCCTGGTGGGGTGCTAAACATCTCCCCTTTGTCTCCCTCCACTTGCCCAGCGTGTCCCTCACACCCCAGTGTCCTGCTGTCCCACCCCTGCTCACAGGCACCTCCCTCCACCCTCTCGCACCCTCCCTGGCCTCTGAGACCTGGTGCTCCCCAGCCCCAGGCCTGGCGCCGTGCCTGCCCAGTCCCTGCCCACCTGACATTTGGGGTGGGGCGGGTGGTTGGAGAAGGTAGATGGAGCCTTGTCTGGCACTGGAGGTGGGGGCCAGGGGCCTTTCCGGGTCTGAGCCTTGCCTTGTGGGTGTGGCCCTGCTGTCTGCACCCTGCCCGCCCACCTGCCCGGCTCCTGCAGCTACCTGGTCATGCCGTTCATGGGCACGGACCTGGGCAAGCTCATGAAGCACGAGAAGCTGAGTGAGGACCGGATCCAGTTCCTTGTCTACCAGATGCTGAAGGGGCTGAAGGTGAGGACGGGCAGGGGAGCCACTGGAGGGGTCTGGGCTGCGGGGTCCCGGTGAGCTGACACCACTGGCCCTCTCTGTCCCCACAGTACATCCACGCTGCTGGTGTCATCCACAGGGTGAGTCCTGGTGGTGGGAGCCTCCCTTGGCTGTATGGGCATTTGGGAGCCTCAACTCCTACTTCTTGCCTGTGAGTGGGCACATGGGGTCTTGTGGGGTGTGCACTCGGCGCCCGTACTCGGCAGCCTGGGGGCCCAGGCACCTCCACCCTTCCCAGAGGCTGCAGGGGCTCCTGCTCCTGGGCTCAGCCACCACTGGGCTCCTGCCCTTGCGCCCCCTGCTGGCCGGCCACGCAGCCACCTGTCCTCTGCCCTGCCCACAGGACCTGAAGCCGGGCAATTTGGCCGTGAACGAGGACTGTGAGCTGAAGGTATGTGCTGGGGGCGGGCCTCGGGGGTCCCTCCCCACCTCCCCACCTGCCTGCCACACCCTGGGAGGAGGACTGGCCCAGGCCCAGGCGGAGGGACCAGTCATCCAGGCAATGGCCAAGCAGCTGATGGGCAGATGTGCTCTGGGGAGGCACTTGCTGGGGGTGGCAACGGCTGTACCCCGTACCCCTTTGCGCCCCTTCCTGATTCTGGTTGCAGATCCTGGACTTCGGCCTAGCCAGGCAGGCAGACAGCGAGATGACTGGTTATGTGGTGACCCGGTGGTACCGGGCACCTGAGGTCATCTTGAATTGGATGCACTACACGCAGACGGGTGAGTCTGCCCAGCGACGGGGCCACCACTTGCGCCAGCCTCCAAGTCTGGCCCTTCCCCTCCCTGTTTCCTCACGGGAGCCCCATGGTGGCTGTCTCTCTGGAGGCTGCTGAGCTGGGATGGGACAAGGGTGTGGCAGGCTAGATGGCCCCCGCGTCCATGTCCCCCCTCCCTGGCCCACAGGGCCCTGATGGGGGTTTTCTGTCTCAGTGGACGTCTGGTCAGCGGGCTGCATCATGGCAGAGATGATCACAGGGAAGACTCTGTTCAAGGGCAATGACCGTATCCTCCACCTGTGGGTTCAGGCGGCTTGGCTCATCCTCCACCTGTGGGATCAGGTGGCTTGGCTCATCCTATACCTGTGGGGTCAAGTGGGCAGGGGTGGGGGCTAGGCACACCGTCCTGGTTGGGTGGGCAGGTGACCTCCACTCTCTGGCTCATGCTGTGCTCCTGAGCTCTGTGGAGACCTGGACCAGCTGAAGGAGATCTTGAAGGTGACGGGGACACCGCCGGATGAGTTCGTGCAGAGGTTGCAGAGCGCCGATGTCAGTCGGGAGCTGGGCGGGGCAGGAGGGGCTGGGCCATCCGAGGGCTGGCCGCTCACCTGCTCACCTTCTTCCTGCACAGGCCAAGGACTACATGAAGGGCCTGCCTGAGCTGGAGAAGAAGGATTTTGCCTCCATCCTGACCAACGCAAGCCCTCTGGGTAGGGTTGGACCTGAGGGGCATGGGGCCCTCCCCTCGGCCCAGCCTAACACGCCCTCCCCCCAGCCGTGAACCTCCTGGAAAAAATGCTGGTGCTGGATGCGGAGCGGCGGGTGACGGCAGCCGAGGCGCTCACCCACCCCTACTTCGAGTCACTGCACGACACGGAGGATGAGCCCGAGGCCCAGAAATATGACGAGTCCTTTGATGACGTGGACCGCACGCTGGACGAGTGGAAGTGTGAGTGGGATGCGAGCCAGGCCTGTGGCTGGCCCATGAACCCCAGGCTGAGTCACGTCCCCCGGGGGAGGAATACAATGGGAGGTCAGATGCCGTGGGGCTTTCCAGCTGAGGTGACCTGTGGCCGGAGCTAAAGGGTGAAAGGCAGGGCATCCTTGCCGGGGCCCAGCACCCGCGGGAGCACAGACCGAGCCCCAGAAGTCACCGGAGGCAGTGAGAGCACTGAGCCTCCGTGGCCCTGCCCGTACTGCCCGCCTTCCCCGCCAGGCCAGAGACCGGGTCCCCCTGGAACCCCTCCACACTTGCTTGTCTCCAGGCCGCCGCTCACCCTCTTGAACTTGCCCTTGCCTCTCCTTGCCCCTTTCATGACATCTGCTACCTGGATGACTGCACATCCCTCATGTCCTGCCGGAAGGATAAGGGCCACCGAAGCCAGCCCACAGCACGTCACCCCTCCCAACCACCCCGTGCCTGTCCCCCGCAGCTCCACTGAGCAGCCCTGTAACTGCTCTGCACCTCCAGACTTTGTGCTGGTCACCCCCTGACACCAAGGGCCCCTTTTCTCATTTCTGAGGGGGGCGACTGACACCTGTTCAGTCTTGAGCTGGGCTCAGGGGAGCCTGCCTAGTCCCCGAGCCTCCCTCTGCTGTGGCCCTGATGCCGCATGCTGGAACTGGCCTTCAGAATCGTGGCCGTGAGGGCCTGGTGTCTTTAGGTGGTCGCAGGACCAGTCTGGGGGTGCAGGGATGCCCGAGGGCAGCAGTTAGTACCCACTGTGTCCTAGGCTCCAGCTGGCTCTGCCTCAGAGCCATGGCCTTCATCCTGTGCTGGGGGTGGGGGCGGGGGCGGGGTGGGCGGTGGTTCCCAAACCATGTTCCTAGGGCCCCTGGGTTCCCCAGTGCCTCCAGCAGAGGCTCTGCCCTCATCTGTGCTGTGTTTTGTGCTTTTTAAGTTTGGTTTGGTTTGATGAAAGATTTTTGTTGCTAAAAAAGATAACATGAAAACCACGGGCCACAAGATCCTCTCTGCGGTCCCTGCCTACACAAACCCTGCAGAGAGCTTTTGCTTTGACTACAGACTGAGGTGGACATGTGGTCTGTTTGTGGCTGAGCCCCAGTCAGGATGCAAACTCTCATTATCTCATTTCCCTGGGAAAAGCCAGCTTTACAGCAGTGGCCTCCTCACACAAACCTTCCCCGGATGGACTGGCCCTGCCTTAGGATTAGAGGAAGGGCATAGAGGGCACGTGAACCCCTGGCCCACGAACCAAGGTGGGCATACACCCAGGCCATGTGCAGGGCAAACCACAGACCAACTGCTCCAAAGGCACAGTGTTTCCTGAACTGGGTTTGTGGAGCACCTGTGTCCCCCAGACAGGCACCCACTAGCCAGGTGGGCGTGGGAGGCTGTCTACAGATTAGTCAGTGGGGAGCAGGGCAGCCCCCGTCCCTTGCCTCTGGGTGGCTCACTCTGGGCACAGAGTTGGGAACATAACCACTAGCTGAGGAAGGTGGGTACTGCTGGGAGCCTGCCCAGGTAAGCCTCTGTGGGTGTTCCGGATCTCGGGCCTGGGCTGTGTCCCAGCAGGGCCCCGACAGCCTTATTGGCGTGAGCACGTGGGTTTGCAGTCCAAGGACATCCTCTCTCCACTAAGGTGGGCTGTGGGCCCGAGGCCTGCCCACCACTCTGGGGGCAGTGGTTTTAGGTTCTAGGAGCCCGGTCAGGCTGCAGAGTCCCTGTGGATGGACTCAGGTGGGCTGAGTGGCTGTGGCCTGAGACAAAGTCTCATGTATGAGACAAGGAGAGTCCACCAGACGCCTATGCCCCAGCAGTGACCTCTGACTCCAATGTTTTTGGGATGAGTGGGGCCCTGGGTCGGTGGCTGTCAGCCCATGCTTGGGGCCTGGGAGCCCTCCCCCAAGTGGACTCTTGTAGGTCTCATCACTGGTCAGTGCGGTGTCTAGTGCCTGCGGCGGTAGAAGCTGATTCCGATGGGTGATCAGCCCCTCAGTCTGTCTCTCTCACCCCACCCAGGTGTCACATATAAGGAAGTTCTCAGCTTCAAGCCTCCCCGGCAGCTGGGGGCCAAGGCCTCTAAGGAGACAGCCCTGTGAAGACGCTGGGCCCTGCCAGGGTGGTGGGGACGCCTTGGGGACCCTGGCTGGGCTTCTACCTGGAAGGGGATCCTGCTTACGACCGTGAACTTGGCTGGGGCTTGGGTGCCAGGAGACTCCGTGTTGCATGGGGCTCCTCCCCCAGGCCCGTGCTCTGCTCAGGCCTCACCCTGGGGAGCATTTGCACATTCTGGACAGGACACCACCTGGCCTGGGGCTGGCCTCCGAGTCCCTGAGAAGCCCAAGAACCTTGGGGTGGGGTAGGGTAGGACTTGGGATCAAGGCCTGGCTTCTAACCCTGCCCACTCTGGACTGGGCTGTGGCCCAGCTTCTGTGGCTGAGGACAGGGAGGGCGCAGGACGCCGACTCAGGGATGTCTCTCCTGGGGGGTGTTGTGGACTTGCACCCCCAGCCTGGAGTGTGAATTGTACACGCGGCCGGGAGGAAATAAACCCTTTGCAGCTCCCACTCTGGCTTCGCTTCCTGATTCGGGGCTGCTGTCCCCTCTGGGCCTGGGCACACCCTCCCCTCCTGGTCACAGAGCTGGTGTCCACCTACCCCATCTGCGCCAGTGAAACTCCAGCCTGGAGCCCCCACATTAGGGCTTGCCACCCCTCCAATGGGGTAACCTGCTTCTAGAGCCAGACTTTTGGGCAAGGCCTGATGGGGGCGGAGGTTAGGGTGCAGCCTGGGGCTCAGTACCAGCCGGCTGCCTGAGCTCTGCGCACACTCCCAGACCAGGTTCCTAGGGAAGAGGGTTCACGCTAGACGCATAGAGGCACCTCAGGCCTTTGCACAGGTGGCTCAGCGGAAGGGTGGGTCCTCTTCTCTTCAAACCTCCTGCCCCTCCCCCGGCCACGCTCCAGCGCCACCGCTGAGGCCGCGGGGCCCTCTGTTGGCCATTCCAGGTCTTTGAGAGCTGGCCGCCGGATCGCAAGTCACTCTTGGGCTCCTGCGGCCTCCCTGGCTCCTCCTCCCTGACCTCTGGGTAGGTGCGCCCGAAGCGGGGCCAGGCCGACCTTCTCACGGCCTGGAATTCGGCTGAACACGCGCACAGTCGGTCCAGCCAAATACGGCTGGGCGAAGTGCCACAGTGGACACCAGCCTTCTCTGCCCAGAGACTTTCCCGCGCCTCTGGGACCCAACCCTGCCGTGACTCTCGCTCTCCCGGATCCAAAAGGGGCGGTCCAGCCAGACCACGCCCTTCGAGGCCACGTGTCCCAGGATGGCCAATCAGAGCACGCCATGCCTCGCCACCGTGATCTCCCCAATTAGAGTCGCCCCAGAGCCCCGGCGGTAAGCACGCTGCCTCACGAGCAGGTCCCGCGACCGAGACAGTGGGAACCCACACGAGGCAGAGGGGGCGGGGCCCTGTCTGGGCCGTCGTCTGCATGCCTCTCACCGTGGAGGTCTCCCCTGAAGTGCTGGGTAGACCAAGGAACGTGACTGGGGTCACTCCGGCTCCAGGTCCCGACTCCCAGACTCCAGGACCCCGCCCACGTCCCGCCTCCAAGAGACCCGCCCCCAGAGCCTGGTCCCCAGACCACCACTCACGCCCCGCCCCCTGGGCCCCTGGGTCTCAGCCTCGCGGCTCCCGGCTGCCCCATCCCTCTGGCCGTCTTGTTCTGTGACTGTGCCCGCGCCTTCCCCTTTGCTGGCCTCATTCATCCCTCGCCCAGTCCCTCCCTCTCCGTCCTCCTTCCCTTCGCCCCACGCTCGGCGACTCCTGCCCAGCTTCCCTGCCAACCCCCTGGCCTTCCCACTCATCCGCTCTCTGGCCAGGGGTCTTCCAGGAGCTTAAATCGGACCCTTGTCACTCCCTACTAAAACCCCGGCGGCCGCTCAGCGCGTCGGTGCAGCCCAGGCCGGGCTAAGCCACGACCCCCCGCCGGGCGGACCCGGGCCCCGCCCCCCTTCCTCGCAGCGTTTCTCCGAGCCGCGGCCGCGCGGCCAGGGTGGGTCGGGAAGGAGGGGCGGAGGGGGCTCGGCCCACTGCGCACCGATGGCGCCGCTGTGAACCCGGCCCCGGCGGGGGAGGAGGTGGAGCCGCCGCTAGAGCGGCCAGGGGGCGGGACGGTACCGGCCCCAATCGGAGGAAGCCGGAAGCCAGGCCCCGGGTGCCGCTCTGTTGACCCCAGACTCTCTCTGGCGCCAGTTGCAGCCCGAGGCCTTCTTCCTGCCTGGGTTCTGCGTATTCCTGCCTAGGCTCTGTCCCCGCCGCCCCCGTCGTGACCCTAGCGTCGCGCTGCTCCCTGGGGCTGCAAGGTGGGGTCCAGCAATACACTCACCTGTGCGTGGGGCCACCTGGGTCCTTCCGTCCAGGGTGGCCTAAAGTGACCACAGCTGGGCCATGGGAACTGCACTCGTGTATCACGAGGACATGACAGCGGCCAGGCTGCTCTGGGAGGAGTAAGTGTGACCTGGCAGGGGGGCTGTGGAGAGGGGTCTCGGGATTCTGAGCTCTCTGTCCACTCAGCCCCGAGTGCGAGATCGAGTGTCCTGAGCGCCTGACCACCACCCTGGAACGCCTGCGGCAGCGTGGCCTGGAGCAGAGGTGCCTGCGGTTGGCAGCCCGAGAGGCCTCAGAGGCAGAGCTGGGCCTGGTGCACAGGTCAGCCCCTGGGCTGGCCACAAGGATGCGGCCTAGGACTTGGGCCCGCCCTGGCTGGCCAGTGCCTTGCAAATAGCGCCTCTCCACAACATGCCTCAGTTTCCCCATTGGGTGGGTGGGTGAGGGAGCAACGAGGTGGGCACTGCCATCCGGGGTCTATCCTCTCCTCTCCCCATTCCCGCTGGTGACGCTGCTTTGCCTGCCTGCCCCTCTGCAGCCCAGAGTACGTGGCCTTGTTGCGGGAGACTCAGGCCTTGGGCACGGGAGCGCTCAAGGCCCTGTCTGGACAGTATGATGCCGTCTACTTCCATCCGGTGCGTGCCCTGGGGACACAGTCACCCATCCAGACACACTTCCATGTGCCCATTTGACCCCGGTCACTGTCCTCCCCTTGGCTGCTGCTGCTGGCACCTGGGACTCCTGGCTCATTGCACGAACTCCTTGGTGCCCTGCAGCCTGGCACAGGCCTGGGCGGAGTCTGTGAGGGGTGGCTTGGGGGGCTCATCTGCATCCCGCCCCACAGAGCACCTTCCACTGTGCGCGGCTAGCTGTGGGGGCCGGGCTGCAGCTGGTGGATGCGGTGCTGACAGGAACTGTGCGCAACGGGCTTGCCCTGGTGAGGTGAGAGCTGTCCCCCGCACTGGCTGCCCCCACATGTGGGCACATCAGGATGACCCTGATGTGGTCCACTCTCAACCCTAGGCCTCCTGGGCACCACAGCCAGAGGGCTGCTGCCAATGGATTCTGCGTGTTCAATAACGTGGCCATAGCAGCCAAACACGCTCAGCAGAAACACGGGCTGCACAGGTGTGTGCTGGGCGGCCACAGTCGGGGAGGCCCAAGGTGGGGCTGGGGCTGGGGCTGGCTGCTGAGAGTCCACCCTGCCCTCCCATCCTGGGCGGGGCTCTGGCTGCAGGTGGGGGCCCCATCCCTCAGCAAGCCCCTTGCCATTTGTCCCCAGGATCCTCATCGTGGACTGGGATATCCACCATGGCCAGGGCATCCAGTACATCTTCGAGGACGATCCCAGGTGAGCTGGGGGTGGGGACACAACCCTTCCCTGGGACCTCATTCTTTGGGGCATACAGCCTGACCTGGAAAAATCCGATCAGGAAGACATGGCCGTGTGCTCCAGGGTCACGGTTCTGGGAGGAGCCATGGTGCCAAGGGTCCTGACCTCTGAGCCTGGCTGGTTCCCCCAGCGTCCTTTACTTCTCCTGGCACCGCTACGAGCACGGGCGCTGCTGGCCCCACCTGCGGGAGTCTGACGCAGACGCTGTCGGGCGGGGGCCCGGCCGAGGCTTCACAGTCAACCTGCCGTGGAACCAGGTGCCACATGTCGCCCCGATCCCCCAGAGCCCCTCCTAGCCCACATCTCCTGCCCCACCGCTCCCGGCTTGACTGTAGTTTAGGGCATCCTGCCAGGGATCCAGGGGTGAAGACCCTGCAGCCCCCTGGCAGGGCCCAATGCTGATGCCCATGGCTGCAGGTCGGGCTGGGAAATGCTGACTACGTGGCCGCCTTCCTGCACGTGCTGCTGCCCTTGGCCTTCGAGGTGACTGTGTGGGGGGCAGGCTGGTCTCCCTGGCAGGAGGGTGGGAGAGGTGAAGCCACCCCCACTCCACCAGGGCAGAGCGGAGGCCAGAGGGTGGGAGGGTCTCTGTGGAGGGGCCTTCCCCTCACCCCTACGCATCGGCCCCGCCCACAGTTTGACCCTGAACTGGTGCTGGTCTCGGCAGGATTTGACTCAGCAATCGGGGATCCCGAGGTGAGGGCCTGGCCGGGCTGGGAGGGCTTCCGGGGTCCTGTGGCCAGGCCCGTCACACCTGCTCTGGTTGCAGGGGCAGATGCAGGCCACACCAGAGTGCTTCGCCCACCTCACGCAGCTGCTGCAGGTGCTAGCTGGTGGCCGGGTCTGCGCCATGCTGGAGGTGACTGTGGCAAGCAGAGAGGGCCCACAGGCCAGAGGCTGAGGTGCAGTCAGAGGGGCCTGCTGCCCAATGACACCCCTGCCCCAGTCATGCCTCTGTCTTCCTCCCTCCTCCCTCTCTCCAGGGCGGCTACCACTTGGAGTCGCTCTCCCTGTCGGTGTGTATGATGGTGCAGGCCCTGCTGGGTGATCCCGCCCCACCCCTGTCGGGACCCATGGTGCCACATCACAGGTGCGAGAGCAGGAGGGTGGGAAGGGCCGGGAGTGCAAGGCCAGGCCTCACCGTGCCTGCTTCTCCTCACAGCGCCCTGGAGTCCATCCAGAGTGTGCGGGCAGCCCAGGCCCCTCACTGGACGAGCCTCCAGCAGCAAGGTCGGTGTGGCCTGGGCTGGGTGCTGGGATCACACCTGCACCTGGGGCTCCTAGGCAGTGGCTGTGACTCAGAACCACCTTTCAGACATGATGCCTATCCGGAGTCCCAGCACGTACTCTCCAGAGGGGAGGCCCTCGACTCTGCTGCCTGAGGGGCCCGAATTCAAGGCTGCAGCAGCCAAGGCCGAGGCAGCACTGAGCTCCCTGCTGGACCAGCTGCGTCTCCATCCCACGCCCCCTGTCCGCATGGCCGTTGCCCTGACTGCGCTGGACACTGCCCTTGCCCTGCCCCCTGATACTCTTCGTCAGGAGGGGTCAGCCCCACAGAAGGAGATGCAGGCCTGGGCCAGGTGGGCAGAATAGGCTGGGGAGAGGGCTGTGTCCACCATGCACCCTGTGTGACTCACCTGTGTTCTGCATGTCACCCTGAATCTATGTGTCCCTCTGGTTTGCCACCACAGTCTACACGAGGTCCTGGCCAAGGATGAGACCCTCACTGCACTTGGGAAGGTCCTGCACCTCTTGGACGGGATCCTGGATGGGCAGGTGGGAGCACCTTGGAGTGGCTGGGGCTGCTTGTGGAGCTGGGGGTAGGGCCCAGGACCTTCCCATGACAGGTGTCCTATCCAGGGGAGGGCTGAGAGGTGCAGAACCACATGGACCTTGAGTGTTGCCTTGTGCCCAGGGCCTTTCCCAGAACAGTGCCCAGGGACAGGGTCACGAGCACCCCCTGCAGTCCCCTCAACTAAATGCTCTTTGGCAGAGAGAGGAAGGCCGTGATTTAAGCGTCTTATTATCAGAAGTGGAGCAATTTGACCTCAGAGTGTACAGGTGACAGTCATTGAGACAGGAACCAAAAGAAGGGACTGGTAGTTCTGTTTACCTGGTTTGGGAGTTGCCGCTGTTATTCATCCCACAGGTGAGCAGCGGCATTGCAGCCATCCCGGCCCCTGCTGCAGCTGCCACCCTGGATGTGGCCATTCAGCGCGGCCTGTCCCAGGGATTCCAGAGGTGAGCCTCAGCTGGCTGAGCTGAGCCTCCGAGGGCATGGTTCATGGGCACCCCTGGCTGGCCATGTGGGGAGGGCTCTGGGAATGGGCTCCAGGTGGGGTGTGTGCAGCCTGTTCTGGAGCCAGCTCTTCCTCCAGGCTGCTGTGTGTGGCCGTGGGACAACTGGATCGGCCCTTGGACCTTGCTGCTGATGAGTATGACTCTTGGGTCATGTGATGTCCAGTCCTGCATGTGGGCGGACACATCACCCTGGGTTCCCAGGAGTGATGGGTGGGGCTGGCCGAGGGGCCCCTGAGAGCAGTGCCGGGAGGGTTTCCACTAGAGACTCAGCACTCCCAGCACCTCTACCCTCGAGCTCTCCTGCGCCTTCTCGCTGTCGGGCTCTGGAGGGTTCGTGGCGTCTCACCCACATGCATACGTGTCTGCACTCACTCTCCCCTGGAAGGAGGAGTCTGTGGCTGAACATCGGGGGCAAGGAGGCGGCGGCCCTGTCCACATGCCACATCTCCGTGCCACTGCCAGAGGTGAGTGGTGGCATCACAGGGCCGGGCCGTGGCTGCTCGCTGGCCTTATCATGAGAGCCAGGCCCCTGGCTTTTACCTGCCTTTCTCTGCTTCTTGATGGGACTGTTGGTGTGGCTGTTTACCCAAGACTGGGCGGTGTGGTGGCCTGCGCTGGCAGGAGGGGTGTCCCCTAGATGAGGGGCTGGGGCTATGCTGCTGTCCTTCCCACAGACAACTGGTGGGTTCCTGAACTGCATCCTGGCCCTGGTGCTGCCCCTGGCCTATGGCTTCCAGCCCGACCTGGTGCTGCTGGCACTGGGACCAGCCCATGGCCTGCAGGAACCCCAGGCTGCACTCCTGGCCGCACTGCTGCGGGTGCCAGCAGGGGGCCGAGTCTTGGCCCTTGTGGATGAGGTGAGCTGGGCAGAGTGGATGTGTGGTGGGCTGGGAGGGGGAGATCTGTGACTCGCTGCTCTCACCCTCTGCTCCAGGTTCAGGAATCCTCACCCCAGCTTGCTGGGGTCCTGGTCCGGGTGCTGCATGGAGAGGCACCCCCCAGCCCAGGTCCCTTCTCCATGGCCTCTCCAGAGGACATGCAGGCCCTGAGGCACTTAAGAGTCCAACTGGAGCCACAGTGGAAGATGTTGCAGGTGGCGGGTGAGACTGGGGACAAGGTGCAGGCTGAATGTTCGGGGCATTGGGGGCCAGTCCTGCCTTAGAGCTCCATGGGGAGAGGCGGCAGAGGTCTTAGGGAGTAGGGGGCTGCCCTGAAGCAGCTCATGTGCTGGCTGGAAAATTACTGCTTGGAAATTAGTGCTTGGCTATCGCCCATGGGAACATAACATTCTAACAATGAGCCTTCTGCTTCTGTACCCCCGCTTGCACAACCTACCTGTGGGTTGACAGGAAACAGAAGATAGAGTTTTGTGTTCAGACAGAATGAGGAATGGGATTTAGGGCTTAAAAACCCTGTACCTCTACATTTCGGGGCTGCTTAATTTGGGGTCTGCGTACCCCTGGCAGACCCAGCTGGCTGAATAAAGAGTGTGTTACCTGTAACTCACTGATTTCTGGTGTTCTGTGTGTCTATCCGGGGCTGGCGGCTACAACACTCATAGCAGTGCCAAGCTGACTGTGAGCGTCCTCCCAGCTCCCGCTTGAGTGCCGACCTGGTTGTTTGAAATCCAGGAGTATTTACACTCGAAATGACTTTACAAACCAGCCCCCCAAGAGCCGGTTGTTAAACATCCACCAGAACACCGCTGCCTGAGGGCCGAGTCCCGATGTCCAGGCCACGGGGTCGCAGAGGGCATTTGCGAAGGGGCAACGTCCAGTGAGGCGGCCTGGAGCCCCCTCCGCACCGCCTCTGCGTGGGAAGCGCCGCCCAAGCTCCTTCCACTCCGATCAGTGAGCGAGTTAGCAAAAGTCTGACTCCGCCTCCGTCACTGACCCCGCGGCGCCGGACCTCAGCTTTCCCGCCCGCAGGCGCGCGGCCGTCGGGCGGAAGAGCTTTTCGGCGGGG
>NW_006440654.1:430331-446438 GCF_000325575.1 Pteropus alecto
GGCTGGGGAGGGCGGAGCCGCCGCACGACCGCCGTTAAAAGACCAGGTCAGAGCCGCGGGCGTGGCCCGCTCCCTGGCTTTCAGAGGCCGGTGCAGCCCCGGGGAGACGTTCCCGCCCACCGGGGCTGCCGCGGGGCGGGCATGGCCAGCATCACCCAGCTGTTCGACGACCTGTGCGAGGCCCTCCTGCCACGCGCGAAAGCTCACCTGGGTCAGCGCCGCGTGAGTCGGCAGAGGGCAAAGCGGAGCCTCAAGAGGGTGGCCTACAATGCTCTTTTCACGAATCTTTTCCAAGATGAGACTCGGAAGCTGCAGCCTGACCTCGCAAAGCTCCCGGTGGAAAACAAGGTGCTCATGCTGTCCTTTGACTTGAGGGTAGGTGGCCTGGGCCCCGAGGCCGACCGTTTGGAGGAGCTTGTGGAGACACTGGTCGCAGCGCCTTGCTGTCCGCTCGCGGAGGTGGGGTCAGTTTTGGACCTCCTGGTTCGGCTGGCCGGGACCGGGCCCCCTCAAGTCCTGCGGCGCCGCCGGGACTACTTCTTCAACAACAAGCACGTTGGGAGGAACGTTCCCTACGGAGGCTACGACTGCTGTGAGCTGAGTGTGTTTGAGATGGACGTTCAGTCTCTGATCTCCAGAGAGGAGCAGTTGTGTCAGGACATGATCCACAAAGCACTTCAGGTGATGGAGGCCCCGCCCGGCACTGGCCTGCCCTCTGTTGGGCTCTTCTCATATGGTGACCCCTGTGGTGACAGGTTTGAGAGAGACACCCGGGTCTCGCTCTTCGGAGCCCTTGTGCACACTCGCACGTACGACATGGATGTCCGGCTGGACTTGCCACCGGTGCCAGACAGCGCAGAACTGTCTGGACTAGCCATCAAGGTAGAGTGCTGCTTGCCCACCTGCAGCTCCCGAGGCATTTAGAGCTGCCTCCTTTGGCCTTTTTGCCGTGGTAAAGGTAGGATAGCTCCGGAGGCCAGGTCACTTAGTGGCTTCTGGAGGGGGCTTCCTGGGCAAGCACGCCGCTGCCCGCCTGTCGGCCAGAGCAACGAGCTGCTTTTCATCTTTTACCTGAGTGTTCGGTAGCCACATGTGGCAAAAAATGTTCATGTTACACATGTGGTTTTATGTGCCTTTTCACCTGTAACGTGGACTTTTCCCTGCATTGTTAAGTAACTCATCCTGTGATTTCATGGTTTTATAAATGCTGAAAGGTTGTGCTGTCCTTGCTCAGTCAGTCTCTTCCTACGAGGTATTTGGGTTGTTTCCCAACATAAGTAATGCTATAGCGAACATCTTGGTCTAAATATTTTTGTCTCTAGTATGATTTTACTGCCGGGTTCCCCCAAATGGAATATCCAGGTTGGAGGCATTTCTTGAAAAACCTCATTGTAAGTTCTGTTGGGGCTTATGCCTTGTATGAAATTGGAAATTGATACCTTAGTAGATTAATTCGTTAAGTGATTCAATGGAGGCAAACGCCGTGTTGCACACGTGTACTCAAGAAAAACAAGAAGTGTTCTGTTTGGTCTTTTCCGTGTGAGCGAATAGAGACGTGGGAAAGCCCTGGAGTTCTGACCCCACTCGGGTGAGATTTAGACCCAAACACGTACGTGCTGTTTTCCTCTTCGCTCTGGCCCAGGTTCCTCGGAGCGTGGATCAGTCTGAGGATGAAGGCTTCCAGTCAGCGTCCAACTTGACTCCCGACTCCCAGTCTGAACCGGGCACGACTCCCGACATCGACCTGTGGGATGCTGTGCTCACCTATGAGGCTAGTAAGCGGAGGTGCTGGGAACAGGTCGGCTGGTACGTGAACCTTTGCCTTTGAATGCACTGCCTTCCTCCCTGACCAGGATCGTGCCCCGCCTCAGAGCTCAGGCGGTCCTTCGTAGAAGCGGGGGTGACAGGATTAGGCGCCCGGAAGTTTTGGTCAAAGTAGTGCTCAAAGTCGTCTCTGTTTTGGGCGCTGGGAGGGACCCAGGGGGAAAGGACTTCTAGGCTTCACGGAGGCTCCCACTGTGCCAGGAACTTCTGCAAATCACCCTTCAAAAAAGTCAGGGGGCAACTGAGTTACACCCTCACCGTGAGGGCCCCTGGGCTTGGGGTGTTGCCGAAGGAACTTTCTTCATGCCCACTGTTCCTCGCATCTAGGAAGACTGAGGGGCGCTTTCTGGCCGGTAAGTTCCCGTCATAGCAGTGTCCCCTGACTGCTGCTAGCTGCTCACTCCCGGGGCCTCCCCCGGTCCAGAGGCCTCTGCACTCAGGACCTCTCAGAGTCCGTAATGTGTTGTATCTGTCACAATCTTCCGGAATGGGGATAGCGGACATAGATTTCCCGAATGTTTGGTCATGCACCCTCGTGTCACATCTCGTGTTGGCAGTTCTGTGGACTGCCAGTTTGGGGAGCACTGAGTGGAGGAATTGGGGTTAGCAGGGAGCTGAGTGCCTTCTGATGCAGTGTTGCCTCCCGCAGGGGCTCCTGCGGGTGAGTAGGTGCTCAGAGACACAGTTCTTAAGTTCCTATTGCGCGTGGGCAGTGCTCCTGCTGGGGTAGCTTTCCTGGCGTGGTCATCTTCCCCCACGTGGGTTCCTCCAGGCACGGCTCGCTCCCCGCCTCCCTAAGCACAGCCGGTGTCCGTAGCTGTCTCCAGGCACCTTCTCTGCCCGGTAACCCTCTCAGGTCCTAGTCCTGCCTTTGTGTACAGAGCGAATTAACCATCTGGCTTTCTGCTAACCCTTGACATGTCTAAAAACTAGCCCAGCAAGTTACACTTTGTTTTGTAAGTATATGCTAGTGGTATTTCATTTATTAGTTCCTACTTTGACCCCAAGAGTGAAGGTATCTGTTAAGAAGGGCTCCTCCTCGTGTCCAATTTGGAACAAATTTACAAAGAACCTAGCATTCTTTGCTGAACCAGGGGCCTCTCATGCAATCCACGCCTCAGGGATGAAGCCTGCACTGTGTTTCTGCTGGCTGAGCCACCGCATAAAGGAGTCCCTGGACTAGTATTTTAACCAGTAGGACTGAGGCTTCGCCGTCCAGTTGGAGCTTCACAGCTATATGCTCGTTAGCGTCTCCACTGACCAGTCAGAGCAGCTCCATTCTGACTGATCAGGACAGTGCTTTTAGGGCCAATCAAACTGAGGATTTGGAGTCAGACCAATCAGGGGCCAGGGGCAGGGACTTCTCTCTCTATAAGTCAGCTCCCATTTGGTGTGGGGAGCACCCCTTCCAGCAGGACTAACGACCGTGGGGTCGTCTCGCCTGGGCGGAGCTGTCTCGGGCCAGACTGGGGCATCTTGCGGGACTGGGATGGCGCAGCAGCACAGGGCCAGGCTGTGGCGTCCTAGTTGCTTAGAGTCAAGCTGTTTCACAGTGGCGCTGATTGCACTGAGTAGCACACACCGCACCCCAAGCTGGGGCCTCCTCTTGGCCTTGAATTAGCAGCTGACACTGCTTTTCTAGGCTTAGTTTTCCAGGTCACTGTTTAGAAGACCTGACTGTTCCTGGGGTCTCTCTCTGCCTCTGCTGCGGCACTGAATGTCCGTGTCCCCACCATGGTGGTGTTCCCTGTGAGGGGCCTTGTACCTGGCAGCATGGGCCTGGGCGGCCTCTGCCCCTTCTGCTCCTAAACTGACCCCGTTGCACCTGTCCCCTGAGGCCTTTAATCCAGGTTTATTTAGTGAATCTTTTGAACCTGTTTCAGTATTTAAGTCCCAGCTTCCAGCTAGTTGGCTGCCATGAGCTCTGGCAGTGGGCAGGGAAGGAGGCTGTGTTCCTGGCAGAAGCAGAGCTCCTGGCCCACCCACAGCCCCAGGATCGCAGACTCTGCTTCTGCCTCAGCCCTCTGGAGGACCCCTCCCCTGTGTTGCTCCCCAAGACCCAGGCTGGTCTGCAGGATCCTTCTGCTGTCACCTGGTGTCTGCCACCTATCCTGGGGGAGGCGATTTGTTAAGGGCTGAGTTCTCTGCGGGGACAAGGGCGAATTTAGTCTTTTCTTTCATGGGCTTTTCTCCCTTGGCTCCGAGTCATGGCGGGTAAAATATACTAACGAAATGTACCACTTTAACCATTTTTAGGTGTACGGTTCAGTGGCATTTGTGCATTCACATTGTTGTCCAGCTGTCACCACCACCATCTCCGGAACTTTTTCATTGTCCCAAATGAAACCTTGTCCCCATTAGACACTAACTCGCTCCCCAACCCCTCTTCCGGCTCCTGGCACCCGCCTTCCTCCTCTCTGCCTCTGAATCTGCCTTGCTGGGATTTTGTATAAGTGTGATCATATAGTACTTGTACTTCTGTGACTGGCGTAATGTCCTCAAGGTCCATCTTTGTAGCAGGTGTCAAGGTGTCCTTTCTAAGGCTGAGTGACACCCCATTGTGTGGGTGGACCACGTTTCCTGACCCACCCCTCCATCGATGGGATCCCGCTGCTGTGAACATGGGTGTGCAAACTTCGTGCTTGTTTTTAATGTTAAAATACTCTGTGGGCAGCCATCCCTGTCCCCAAGACCCCAGTGTGCGCTCGTGGGTCCCACTGCTCCCTGGTTTCTGCACGGAGTTGTCCTAATGGGATGGATCGTAGCCAGCGCTGAGTCTGCCAGACTGAGAGGCTGCTGATTGGTCGGGATTCACCCCAATCTGTATTTCTTAGACGTCTTATTGTTATGAATCATGTTCTCCTGCCTTGTTCGTATAGCTAAGGTGCCTGTGGCTCTGTCTCTCACAGCCCCCCAGGCCACAGAGAGGAGCCCTACCTCACTGAGGCGGGAAGGGATGCCTTCGACAGGTTCTGCAGGCTCCGCCAAGGGGAGCTGCAGGTGCTCGGCGGGGGCCTCCTGCAGGCCGCGCGGCCCGTCCTGGTGAAGGAGCACGAGCTGGTGAAGGATGCCCTGAACGTCCTGATCGGGGTCGTGTCTACCACGTTCCCCCTCTGCCAGGTGAGGGCGCTCATGTGCGGTCGCCGTGCCAGCGCGGGCTTGACGGCGACACTGGGCAGCACACGGGGTGGAGCACTGCGCGGCGCAGGGAGCATGGCCGGTGCAGCGAGGCCTTCCCAGCGATGCCCTCTTCCCTCAGTTCTAAAATTTTTTAACGTCCTTCTACAAACTGAACAAAAGCAAGCTGCTTATCGCTGGTGAAGCACTAGCATCAGGCCCGCCGTCTCCATGCCCTGCCCCTGCCAGTGTCCTGGGCCGGGATCGTGCGCAGACCGGCCTTGCAGGCAGGTGACTGCGCCGGCTCTTCTCACTTCCAGGGACATCTCTTAAGTTTAGCTGTTGATCTGTTTTGAGTTTACTTCGGCATCTGGTGTAAGGAAAGGATTCAACTTCATTCTTTTGCATGGAGAAGTTCAGCTTTCCCAGCACCATTTGTACTTTTCCCATCAGATGGTCTTGGTACCTTGTCAGAAGCTAATGGGTCACGTCCGTGAGGGTTTGTTTCTGGGTTCTGTTTCGTTGCATCTGTCTATTTGCCCTCATGACAGGACCACACTTGTTTTGATGACTGTAGCTTGGTAGTAAGTTTTGGACTCAGGAAGTATGAGTCCTCCAACTTTTTTCTTCTTTTTCAAGATCGTTTTGGTTATTAAGGTCCTTTTGCATTTCCATGTGAACTCCAGAACAGGTTTCCCTGTCTCTGCAAAGCCACCGTTGGAATGTTGATGGGGGCTGCACTGAGGCCGCAGGTCGCTCGGGAGCACTGTCATCCTAACGGTGTTGGGGATCTCAGTCTGTTTCGGCAACGTTTCACAGTTTCACTGCAACAGGCCTTTCCTCCTCTTCTTTAAATTCATCTCTTAAATATCTTATTCTTATGTTGCTGTTGTAATTAGAATTGTATTCTTAATTTCTTTTTCAGATTTTTTGTTGCTAGTATGTAAAAACACAACAGATTTTTGTGTGTCGATTTTAAGGCTGCAACTCTGCTGAATCCATTTGTTGGCCGTGACGGTTTTTCACGGACTGTCAAGTGGCCTCTGTATGTAAGATGGTGCCATCTGCGAACGGAGGTAGCTTTACTTCCTTTCCAAGCCGATGCCTTTTGTTTCTTGCCAGTCGCTCTGACTGGAACTTCCAGTCCTGCTTGGGCAGCGAGGGCGCGAGCAGGCGTCCCGGTCTGGCCTCCGATCCTGGGGGAGAGAGCTCCCAGTCTGTCCCCACCGACCGACGTTAGCCGTGGGTTCCGTACGCGGCGTTTGTCGTGCTGAGCGGGTTCCCTCCTTCTCCCGGTCCACTGGGTCCACTCGAGGTAATCATGGTTTTTCCGCCCCTTCATTCTGTCAGCGTGGTAAATAATAACCATGTGGATAGACGGAAAGGAGAAGGAAGCACGTAGCTGGGATATGTGCGTTCCAGACGGATGCCTTTGAAGTGGGTAACTTGTCAGTGAAAAGCTTATTGTCAGTCACTTACATTATAGGAGAGTTTTGGTGTTCGATTCAATGTCCTTGTTCTAAGGTCTTTTTAGATTTTCTGTTTCTTCTTGAGACAGTTTTGCAACTTTGTGTTTTTCAGGAATTTGTTTTATTTAGGTTTGGTATTTTCTTTGATCCTTTTTCATTTCTGTAAAATCACTAGTGATGTCCCACTTTCATTTCGGAGCCTTTTTTTTTTGAGTTATGCTGGAAGTGTCAATTTTGTTGATCTTTTCAAAGAACGAACTTTTGGTTTCACGATCCTTTTCGTTGTTTCTACTCTCTGCTTTATTTATCTCTGCTCTCATTTTTGTTATTCCCTTTTTTCTGCTTTGCGTTTAGTTCACTTCTTTTTAATAATTCCTTAAGGTGTACAGTGGTTTTTTTTTCTTTTAAATTTTTTAAATTTTTTTATTTTTGCAGTGCAGTTATTGGTTTGAGACCTTTTTAACATAGGCACTTAAGGCTGCAGATTTCCCGGTTGACACTGCTTCCACTGTGTCCGCTACGTTTTGGTTGTCAGCCTTCCTGGTTGTAAACCATATTGTGGGAACATGCTGTGGCAGGTATTGTGTTCATTGTTTGTTATTTCCTCCGGGGACATCCCAGGTGTCAGGCTATCAGATCCAGGGGCACTTTGTTAAAGCCTCTGTGTCCAGGACGGTTGTTCCGTGCGCACCTCTGGCCTCCTTGTGTCGCGTGGAAGGCACCCTGTTGTCCTGCGCTCTTTCCCACAGATGGCTCGCCCGCCACTTTAAACGTGTGCTCAGTGTGGTCAGTGAAAAGTTACACCTCGTTTCTGTATGTTTTTATTACTACGGTGGGACAGCGGAGTATGCTTTGCGGCCATCTCCTTTCTGTTGTTGGGACTTCCTGTCTGTGTCTTGGGTCGGGACTCTGTCTTAGGGGCCCCGGGCGGTGACGTGGTTGGGCGCATGCAGCAGGCGGGGCTCTGGAGGCCTGTGGCCTCAGCGACCTCTTCCCTGCCCTGTGCAGCTGACTCAGGCCTTCATGGTGAAGCAGGGCGTCCACGTGTCGGGGACGTCCCCCGACAGCATCAGCAGCCTCCTCTCGGAGGTGGCCGAGTGCGGGACCCACTACGCACGCCTGAGCCACTTCTCCCTGCAGCCCGTGCTGGACTCCTCGTGCAGCGAGGGCCTCGTGTTCCAGGTAGGCCCGGCCTCCTCAGGGGTCCCTCCGCAGGACACCTGCAGACCTCACTTTCCTTGTAACCTGTAAAGCCCGGAGGTCATCCTTTGAGGACGGCATGTTTTACTTCATTGTCACTGGAAATCTGGGCAGACACGTTTGGGCTGTGGGACGGTGGGAGGCGGGGGTGGCGACATTTGTGGGGCCCGGGGGAAGAGCCAGGCGGTGTGGAGTGGGCCCACGCAGTTGTTCCCCACCGGGTCCCCAGCAAGCTGCATGGCGACCGACAGGGTGGACCTCCCTTACTTGGCGCGTCGGAGCTCTGGGAGCCGGGGAGCCCAGTCTTCCTCGCAGCCTTACAGCTGGCCCTGCACAGTCCCCTGGGACAGCGGGGCCATGCAGGCTGAGCGGGGTGCTTTGGGAGCACCAGCTGGTCGACGCCAGGAGGCGGGGCGCGCGGGTTCCTTCACACTGTGGCACTCAGCTCGGTGGTCGGGGCGACACGATGAGGTTCCGGTTTTAGATGGTGTAGGCGGGGTCCATGGCAAATGGGTCGGAGTGGGCCGGGCAGGCAGAGGGGAGCTGACGAGGGCGGGACTGTCCGTGGGTCACGCAGCAGGTCGGCTGTCTCCTTGCTAGTGGTTTGGAGCATTTCCTGCCCACCAGCCGTGAGCTGAGCTGGGGCCACCCAGGACACATGTCACTGAGGCCCCAGTGCCCTGAGCAGCCAGAGACTCCATCGGAGTTGGCATCTGCACAGTGCCTGGCCACCCCTTCTAGACCCCGCCGGGGATCCCCAGGTTTATTTCCTGGGGCGTCTGCCGCTGGCTGCAGAGGCCAGGTGTGCAGTGCACCTGAGGTCCTGGTTCTCAGCTGGGCCGGGCTGTGACCCAGAAATGTGGCTCCAGGGTGGGGGTGGTGCCCCGCCCGGCCCCTTATCCCAGAGCACCCCCTCCGCCGGCCCACAGGCCTTCACCAGCGGCCTGCGGCGGTACCTGCAGTATTACCGGGCCTGTGTCCTCTCCACCCCGCCCACCCTGAGCCTCATTGCCATCGCCTTTCTCTTCAGGAAGCTGGGCCGGCAGCTCAGGTGAGCCGCATGTGGTGGCCGGTGTGGGGGATGGGGGGCAGGGACTGTGAGGACGGCTCCTGCTCCAGCTGAGCTCACCAGGTGCTGGATGCCATGGCGGGCCCCATCCAGGGTGGGGCTCCTGCCTGAAGGACACACAGGGTCCCCACAGACCGGGCCCCTGGCACGCAGGAGCTGTTTAGCTAACCCAGACCAAATGTGAGATGTCGGCAGGTGTGTCTAGGTAAGAGACAGTGAGGTGTGGGCCCTGGGGAGGCGAGTTCAGGTGGCGGGGAAGAGGCTTTACAGGTAGAGGGTAGGAGTGTGGAGGCCCCAGCTCACGCCCCCCCCCACGAGAGTGCTGCTGTGCGCAGCACAGACTGCAGTGGAGTAAGAGGAGGTGGCGACCTGGGTAAGGCCGTGGGGGCCCAGCGTCCTGTACTCAGGAGTCTTGCCTGAGCCTGGGAAGAAGCTGGGGCGGGGTCCAGCAGGAAGCTGCAGTCTGAGGTCTTTGAGGTGCGGATGCTTTTAAAAAGCCAAAGCACGAAGATAGGGAAGGGCCTGAGACACATTCTGTGCACCTGCTCTCACCCAGGCCTGGGGCCTCTGAGCCCCTGCGCACCTGCTCTCACCTGGTTTCCGTCTAGGTACTTGGCCGAGCTCTGTGGTATAGGCACCTGCGGAGAGCCCAGGGCCGCGTTCCCCACCGTGAGTTGTGCATTCTTGCTGTGTTGGCCCGCCAGGCTCCGGGAAAGGGAGTGAGGCTGCGTGTGGCTGCGGGGTGGGGCTTCTTTGTGTGCACAGGGCAGGGCGCGTGTGTCAAGCCCTTCCCCTTGCTGTCCCTAGGGGGTGAAGCTGCTCTCCTACCTGTACCAGGAGGCCCTGGACAATTGCAGCAACGAGCACTACCCGGTGCTGCTGTCCCTGCTGAAGACCAGCTGCGAGCCCTACACACGGTGGGGCCTGGGGGCGGGGTGGGGTGGGGCTGCTTGACCTGGGGGCACCATACACAGTCCAAGCAGATGTTTTGAGCATCTGCTTGGTCAGACACCCGCTGTGGGCAGGGATCACAGATGGGGAGGGGAAGGCAGGGTTGGCGGGCTCCCTGGGCAGACAACTGCACCCCGTGGCTGCCACGCCTACTCGACACTCTCCGTGCCTGCCTCACCGCTGGCCCGTCCACCCGGCAGGTTCATCCATGACTGGGTGTACAGCGGGGTCTTCAGAGACGTTTACGGCGAGTTCATGATCCAAGTGAACCATGAGTACCTGGGCTTCAGAGGTAGGTGGCGGCTGGCTGTTGGGCTGCGTGGGCCTCCACGCCATCAGGTGGGTCAGGGCAGTCAGTGGGTGCAGGCCAGCCACGTGTCCTGTCCTATCTTTAGACAAGTCTTACTGGACGCATGGCTACGTGCTCATCTCCAAGGAGGTGGAGGACTGCGTGCCCGCGTTCTTGAAGCACATCGCACATGACGTGTACGTCTGTGGGAAGACCATCAACCTGCTGAAGCTCTGCTGCCCGCAGGTGAGGAGGGACCCTCGTCCCCAGCTCTTGGGAGCCAAGATCTGGCTGTGTCGCTGGAGCAGGGTTGTGGTGACCTGAGAGAGGTGAAGGGTCCCCATTCCGGGCCCCTATTCCGCGGTGGCAGGAAGAGCGAAGTTGTTCCCCAGGGGCAGCATGCCCCTTGTCCCATTGGGCAGGATGGTGTAAGTGGTTGTGTCCCCCGGCTTGGGGGACTGGCTGTGCTCTGGAATGGGGGCCTCTGCCAACATCCACATGGCCAAGACTTGGGTGGACAGACGGGCAGCCTTTGCAAGGTGCTGGCCGATGTCTAAGCAGGGAGTCAGGCAGGCTAGCTGTGTGGGCCTGGAGGCTCCAGGCAGCAGCAGCAGTGGGTGGAGTCTGGACCAGGGGCCCAGTTGGCCAGCTGAGTGCAGGGCCTGGCAGGGTCAGCCTCAGCTGTGGCCAGCGGACCCCTCTAGTGCCGGGCTGGAAGTAGCCTGGAGCCGCCAGGACAGGCACAGGGCCTGTGCAGGTGAGGGTTTCCTGAAGACTGGCTGCGAGCATTCCAGTGGGCAGGGCTCCCAGGGTGGCGTGGAGCAGGCGTCCGGTCTGTCTCATCTGGCTGATCTGGCTGATGTCAGTGAGTGGCACTCCTCCAGCGAGGCGGGCTCTGCAGATCTCCAGGTCTTCACAGCTTCTGAAGCCCCTCGTGGGGTCGGACCTGGTAGCAGCTGCAGGGAGCCTTGGCCTGGGCACAGACCCCAGGCAGCCTATCTGGTGCTCTCAGAGCCGTGGAGGATGTCATGCCCTCTGGTTGAGAAGTGAATGGTCCACATGGGTCACCGGGAGCATGGACACAGTGTGGACGGGGCACACGTGTCACTGGCTCACGCGCCACCCCCCACTCCCTCCCCCGGCAGCACTACCTCTGCTGGTCCGACGTCCCTGTGCCCCGGATCTCGGTGATTTTCTCCCTGGAGGAGTTGAAGGAGATCGAGAAGGACTGTGCTACTTACGCAGGGCGGATGGAGAGGGTGGCTCGCCACAGCTCCGTCAGCAAGGAGGAGAAGGTGCGAAGCCCGCGGCTGGGTCTCCCCACCTGCCTCCCTCTCCTCTGGGGCACTGGGTGTGGGGCATGGGGGGTGGTGCTGCCCGGTCCTGTCCTGGGGTGTGCCTGGTGGGAATGCCCTGGCCAGGGGCTTTGTCCTCTTTTCCTCGGCGTGGCTGGGCTCCACCTTCCCAGGGAAGGCCCTGAGCCCCCAGGGTCCCCTGCAGGGCCCATGCATGGGGACCTGGGGTCTGGCCCCGGACGGCTCCTCAGGAGCATGCTGACGTCTTGGAGCCTTGTCGCTGTGAGGGTGGCTACTTGCCCTCAGAGCTTGGCTCTGTCCCCGGAGGAGACCGTCTGGGGTCTGAGCAGCCCCTTCCCAGGCCACCCTCCACCCCAAGGGAGGGGATGCAGTTAGAATGCATGGGTCACTGATGATCTTTTTCAGGAGTTACGAATGGAAATTGCAAAACAAGAGTTAATTGTGCAGGCCCGCGAAGCTGCGTCCAGAGTCCTGAGCGCGTTGAGCGGTGCGTGTGGCTCGGGTCCTCCTTCTGGTTCTGGGGGTGGCCAGTCGGGGGCCCCTCTCGATGGCGCCCGTCTGTCTCCACTAGATCGGCAAATGTCTGAACGGATGGCCTCGGACGCCCGGAAGCGAGAGCAGTTCCAGAGGCTGAAGGAGCAGTTCGTGAAGGAGCAGGAGGTGGGTGGGCTGCGGGCCCAGGCGGGGGCAGGCTCGCCAGGTCGGGTTTAACCAGTGTGGCTGGTGTGGGCGTGTCGTGCAGCGACGCCGGGCAGCCAGGCAGGAGGAGCTGGCCGACGACTTCAGCTATGCCCGTGAGCTGCGCGACAGGGAGCAGAGGCTGAAGGCCCTGGAGGAGCAGCTGGAGCGGAAGGCGAGGTAGGGCGGCCGTGGGTGGAGCGGTCATTCGAGGTTGACCCTCTGGGGCAGGGCCGTCACACGGGCGCCGTAACTGGTTTGACGTTAGTGACGGTCCTTTTACTTTTTACTTTCAAAATGTTCACGTAGCCTTCTCGACTCCGTGCTTTTGGATGTTGATGTGTTCAGGTGCCCTTAGCCGCCTGCAGAATGTCTGCTCGTGGCTGGTTCGTGTGGACTGAAGTCCAGACAGGTCCACCCAGTGTCTGCTTGTCCCACCTTGTTGTTCTCTTTTTAAGCTAAGCAGCTCCTGTTCATTTCATTCTAAACCTGTCGTGAGCCTGACGGACACGGGGTGTTTGCCCAGCCCAGCAGCTGACAGTTGGTCTTATTATGGGGTTGTGCTTGGCCCGCCCTCCCCTGTATCTCCCTCAAGTGGGGAGCAGGGCTCGTGTCTTGAGGGGGCCTTTGTGGGAAGGGCTGTCCCTTCCTGCTCATGGCCTTGGGCATGTTGTCCCGACCGACTAGATACTGTTTATGGAGCTGAGGCCTGGAGCCAGCGATGTGTGAACATGTCAGTGTGTGTGACCGTGTGTGCTTCGTGCTATCTTTGTACAGATATCCACATGTGTAAATCTGCACACACATCAGCGTGCGCGTTTGGGTGGGGGTTATCGTCCTTTTCACATGTGGAGGAAATGGGCTAGGGAGGCTGTGGCCCTGGCCCGTGGCAGCCAAACTGGAAACATCCAGTCTGGTTTGAACCCAGCTCCCTGCCTGTGAGAGGATCGCAGCCTCGGGGCGGCCTCCGGGGCTGGCTTCGAATTAACCCAGGCGAGTAGAACGTACATGCTGTGCTCTGTGCTCTCTGCGCTGGGCTCCAGGGCTCTGCCCTAAAACAGGACGATGCCGTCTGCGGTTCAAGGAGCAAGGCCGCTGGGGGGCCTCGCCATCCCCTGCCTGTCCCTTTGCCTCTAGCTGCCCAGGGCTCACTCTGGTATCTGCCAAGCCCTGGCTGGCACCTGCCCCCAGGCTCCCAGTCTGCTGGGCAGAATGACTGGTGGGTCGAGGCCTCTGCAGGAGCTGTAGGGGCCCAGAGGGACCAGCTGGTAGCCTAGGCAGGGTGCTGGGCTCTGCAGACTGCCGCCTGGGCTCCACCATGGGGACCCATCCCAGTTTGCAGGGAGCCAGCTGGACATCGTGGGGTGCCTGGTAACCAGTCCTCTGTGGGTATGGCTGCAGGCAGGCGCTGGTGGACCATTACAGCAAGCTGTCTGCGGAGGCGGCCCGGCGGGAGCAGAAGGCACTGTGGAAGACGCAGAGGCGCAGGCTGGCGAGCGCCCGGCTTCGTTTCCTCTTGGAGGACCAGGAGCGCGTGCAGGTGCCACTGCGGCCTGGGGGCCCAGCGCGTCCCGTGGGCTCTGGGGACTCGGGACCCCCTGAAGCTGCCTGGGACCTGTGTGCCCTCCTCAGGTGCTCAGAGCGGGCGTGCTGGGGAGAGGCCGTGCTCACCTCGGGCCACACGGTGCTGCCATGGGTGGTAGACCGTGGCCACCGGCGGCTGTGGGTTGCATTGCATGGGGCTGAGTGCCAGCTCTGCTCCTTGCCGCCCAACCTTGACCCCACATCCTACTGACTGAACTCCAGGCGATGCTGATAGACGTGTCCGAGGGGAAGTCCCTGGAGCCGACAGCCATCCGCCCGAGGGCACACTCCCAGGTGAGGGGCCAGGGCGGGGTCCAGGGTGGGTAACAGGACTGAGCCTGGGTGCCCAGGCCTGCGCTCCCCAGGGAGTACAGTGGGCACCGGGCCTGTGTCCTCAGAGCCCCCCACTTTATGGGTTTCAGTGCTGGTTGCAAAACTGAACTTGGGGACAGAGCCAGATAACTGGAGAGACCAACATGCACTTGTGTTTCAGGCCTCATCTCTAGGCCCCGAGCATCCTGATGGAGGCAGCAGCTGTGACCCTGGGTGTGCAGAGCAGCGTGTGGCTGCCCAGGACGGCGCGAGCAGGCCGACACCACAAGCCCTAGAGCATGCTCCAGGAGGGGCCTGCGGCCTGGGGCAGGCGAGGGTGCCAGGGCCGTTCTCTGCAGATCTCAGCCTCCAAGACTTCCTGCCCCCTGGCCAAGGGGCCGAGCAGCCTGCACACACTGCTGCAGCTGCCGTGCTGGAGGCTCTGCAGACCATCGGCTCAGACCTGCCTTCCTCGGTTCCATCCACAGCAGTGGGCACCGGTCCCTCAGGACCACAGGAGTACGATTTCAGGACCGTCCTGAGGCCAGCTGTGGTCCCTTCGGCCTCCCCAGGGTCCCTCCAGACTGTAGGAGGTAGATTGGGTTGTGAGGGATTGCAGCTGTGCGGGGACACGCACGTGCAGCTGGACACATGCGTCCCGGATGAGCAGGTGGCTCTGCCTTACCCACACTCACCCAGTAACAACTGCCCCCAGGAGGGAAGCAGCCAGGCCATGGGGCACATGTCAGAGGGTGCTGTTCCCTCAGGGGGTTATGCTTCCAGGATGGCCAGTTCCCGGCCACGGTGGAATGTCCACGGACACGTGTCTGACGCCAGCATCAAGGTCGGGGAGAACGTGTGGGACGAGGTCCCCACTCGGCCACGGTGGAATGTCCATGGACACGTGTCTGACGCCAGCATCAGGATCGGAGAGAACGTGTGGGACGAGGTCCCCACCCGGCCACGGTGGAATGTCCATGGACATGTGTCTGATGCCAGCATCAGGGTCGGGGAGAATGTGTGGGACGAGGTCCCCATCCGGCCACGGTGGAACGTCCACGGACACGTGTCTCAGTCCCACATGATGCTGGGGTTGCTCTCAGGGGAAGCCCAGCCTGCTGAGGCCAGGCCCCGTCAGCACTCCCCTGATCACTTGTCCCTGTTAGGCGTCAGCCTAGGAGCACAGAGCCCTGCCAGGGACAGTGTGCCGGGGCTGCCCACAGAACTGGCTTCAGATGGCTCCTGCACTCAAGTATCTGGCTCCGGCCCCAAGGAGGACAGTGGCCCCCAGGCCTCACCGTCTGCTGTGGCTGCACCCGGTGCTCTGGGAGACAGCATCCCTGAGGAGCCAGGTCATTGGGACCCCAAAGCTGTTTTGTCACTGGTGATATCTGTGGGTCCGAGGGGGAGGGAGGAGGGTGAGAAGTATGCTGTCCTGGGACTCGGGGCAGTGCTGCCCCACAGTGGGCACTGGCCCTGACATCCTTTCCTGTCTCATTTGTGCTACTCGGGCCCAGGAAGGAATGGGGACAGCGAGGACCTCTCTCCAAGTTGGCCTTCCAAGTCCCAGGTCAGGGCAGCCAAGGTCGAGAGTTGGGGGTCAGGGGGCGCCCACTTTGTGGTTCAGGGCTGGTAAGGGTCTGTCCTGCAGGGTCAGGCACATGTGGCCACCTGCCCGCCCTCCCACTGAGGTGAAGGGCAGGGCATTGATACTGGCTGTTTTAGGGAAGCGTGGCCACCCAGAGCAGCCCAGGCTTGGAGGAGGAGGAGGAGGCAGCTGCAGCGGCCCAGGCCCGGGAGGAGGCCTACCTGGCAGGCCTGGCAGGGCAGTACCGCCTGGAACAGTACCCAGACAGCTACGAGGCCATGTGTGAGTGGGCTGGCCATGGCAGGTTGGCGGAGGCTGGCCAGTGTGTCCCGCAAGTGCGACCTGGGCCATCTTGTCGTGCAGCGGAGCCTCCCATCGCCCGCCTCCTTCACCATGGGCTCCCACGGGCCTTTGCCCTCCCTGAGGACTCCCGGGGCCAGTCAGATGCGGATGAGACTGCGGTGCCGCTGAGTGAGCTGCTGCCGCTGCCAGTGCTTATGAAACACTCGATCACAGCCCCTCTGGCCGCCCAGTGAGTTCCTGCCTGTGTCCCTGCCCGTGTCCCAGCCGCGCATCCCCGCCCAGCCCGTGGTACCCAGCACCCCTGACTCCAGGCCCCTCCCGCCAGCATCTCCTTGGTGAACAAGGCTGTGGTGGACTACTTCTTCGTGGAGCTGCGCCTTGAGGCGCACTTCGAGGCCCTGCGGCAC
>NW_006440654.1:446504-463368 GCF_000325575.1 Pteropus alecto
TGCTGATGGAGCGAGTTTGCCCAGTCCCTCAGCGACCTGCTCTTTGAGAAGGTGACCCCCGGGTGTGGAGGGGTGCAGCATGCCTGGCCGTGGGTGGCCGGGACACCCTCAGGACCCTGTGCTCTCTCCCATTCAGCTCGGGGCGGGGCAGACGCCCGGAGAGCTGCTCAGCCCTCTGGTGCTGAACGCAGTGCTGAGCAAGGCGCTGCAGTACAGCCTGCACGGCGACTCCCCGCACGCCGCCAAAGAAGGTGACCCCCGGGTGTGGAGGGGTGCAGCATGCCTGGCCGTGGGTGGCCGGGACACCCTCAGGACCCTGTGCTCTCTCCCATTCAGCTCGGGGCGGGGCAGACGCCCGGAGAGCTGCTCAGCCCTCTGGTGCTGAACGCAGTGCTGAGCAAGGCGCTGCAGTACAGCCTGCACGGCGACTCCCCGCACGCCGCCAACCTCTCCTTCGCCCTCAAGTTCCTGCCCGAGGCCTTCGCCCCCAACGCCCCCGACGTGCTGAGCTGCTTGGAGCTCAGGTACAAGGTCAGCAGGGCCCCAGGTGTGAGTGGGACAGGGGCTGGGACAGGGGCTGCTCTCGGGCTGCCCTGAGCCAGGCCCATCCCCACAGGTCGACTGGCCTGTCAACATCGTCATCACCGAGAGCTGCCTGAGCAGGTACAGTGGTATCTTCTCCTTCTTGCTGCAACTGAAACTCATGATGTGGACACTCAAGGACGTCTGTTTCCACCTCAAACGCACAGGTAAGGCCGCCCTGGAGCCTGCCCTCGGCTTGTGGGGCAGTGGCCGCTCGCCCCTCACCGTTCAACCCTCGCCCCTGCCCTCCGTGCAGCCCTGGCGAGCCCCGCGGCTGGCTCCGTGCAGTTCCGTCAGCTGCAGCTGTTCAAGCACGAGATGCAACACTTCGTGAAGGTCATCCAGGGCTATGTCGCCAGCCAGATCCTGCACGTCACCTGGTGTGAGTTCCGAGCCAGGCTGGCCGTGGTGGGCGACCTGGAGGACATCCAGCGCGCCCACGCTGAGTACCTGCACAAGGCGGTCTTCAGGTGAGGCATGGGCGCTGGGGGCCGCGGCCCGGGTCTAGGCGCACCCACCCACAGCTCGGCTCTTGCTCTCCAGGGGTCTACTGACGGAGAGGGCGGCGCCCGTCATGAACATCATCCACAGCGTCTTCAGCCTGGTTCTCAAGTTCCGCAGCCAGCTCATCTCCCGGCCCTGGGGCCCGGCCGAGCACCCCAACTTCGCTCTCATGCAGCAGTCCTACAGCACCTTCAAGTACTACTCCCACTTCCTCTTTAAAGGTGAGCCGTTCCCACGGGCAGGGCCACGGTGGGGACAGGCGGACAGGGCCGCAGGGGGCTCCCCAAGCTGCTCACGGTACCCGCCTGCCTGCAGTGGTGACCAAGCTGGTGAACCGCGGCTACCAGCCACACCTGGAGGACTTCCTGCTGCGCATCAACTTCAACAACTACTACCAGGATGCCTGAGCGCCACACAGAGGTGTCCCCAGAGGGGCCGAGTGACCACGCTAGGGGTGAGGAAGCAGCTGCTTTATTTACAGGTCCCCAGCCAGCAGAAGGCGTGCAGTGCCGGCTCCTCCTAGGCTGGCCGGGGCAGGGGACTACCGCGCGGTTCCCTCTGCTGAGTTGGCCTTGTGCGTCTAGTGTGGGGCTGGGCTGCTGAGTCCGCGTCGGACAGAGACGGGTCAGGTCCTGACTGGACGTCTCTGCTGTCATGGAGAGGCGGTGTGGGTGTGCTCTGCTGGCTGCTCAGCAGGTGCCGCCTCATGGACTCAGTTGGCCTCAGGGCCTTGGGGCCTCCTGGTGTGGAGGCCCCAAGGCGGTTACGAGGATCAGGTGACGCAGAGCTCTGCAGCCCAGAGCGGGGGCTTGCTGCTGTAGGAGCCTCGCCTGCCAGCCTCCCCGCCCGCCCCACCCGCCCCCTCAGGCTCGGCGGCATCCAGGACCTCGGGGGCCTCCGTGTCCCTGTGATATGGAGTCTCCAGCAGCTTCAGCACCTTTCGCACCTGGGGGAACAAGGCAGGGTTGTGGGGGCGCCCCTCCCTCCCCAGCCCACCCCCTACTGTGGGACCCAGGGACACAGCAGGGCCAGGCACGCCCTTGCCTCTGAGAAGTCTCCGTTCTCGGCAGCCTCGATGGCCCTGTGCGCGATGTAGTTCCGTAGCACGTGCTTGGGGTTGCTGGCGTGCATGGTACGCACACGCTCAGCCTGCCAGGTGGCGGCGTCCCCGGCACCCTCCCTGTCCTTCTCCAGCCGGGCTCTGGAATCATATGCAAGCCCCCAGTCGTCCTCCATGCGGATCCTTGGGTAGGGGGTGTCTGTAGCTACCCCCAGGGGAGGTGATACTACAGGCAGTCAGCACCCAGAGCCTCGCAACTGGGTGGCGGGTGGGGCCGGCCTCACCTGTACTCCTGCAGCCAAGTGGCCCAGTGGTCCTTGTTCATGCTCAGCAGCTCCGCTGGGCTCAGCTGCTCGAGCCGCGACTGCTGCTCTACACGCTCCAGCTCCTTCGTGATGTTTGTCTGCGAGCCGAGGAGCGCGAAGAGCTGCGGGTTGGACTGCGCCAGCATCAGCATCATGGAGAGCTGCCTGCGTGGAGTGGCCGCGTGAGTGCGCTTGGCAGGCATCAGTGCCCCCACCACTGGCTGGGGCCGTGGCCTGGGACCGCTGGACACCTTGGTGATGACTATCCTGGCACAGAGGTGGTGGCAACAGTCTCAGCTGCCGTGCTACACTGCCTGTGGCCCACAGATGCCAGTCACCCGTCTGAGGAACTGCGACCGCCGCTGACTTGGGCAGACCCTGGGGTGTGTGTGGGGGGGGCACCCATCCCAAAGAGGAGTCACTGCTACACTGCCTGTGGCCCACAGATGACGCTGACGTGGGGGCACCTGCCAGTCACCCGCCTGAGGAACTGCGACTGCCGTTGACTTGGGCAGACCCTGGGGTGTGTGGGGGGGGCACCCATCCCAAAGAGGAGTCAGGCGCCATCTTTTTGCTTGGCACCCCCCTTATCTTTGTCCCAACCCAGCAATGATTTCCTCTGGGAGAAGGTAACTGCTGTCAGTTCTTCCCATAATGACCATAAGCTGGATCTCTTCCCCACTCCCAAAGGCGTCTGGGGGTCAGGGACAGCCTGACACCCCTCGCCCAGTCTCACTGGCTTCCTTCCGGAGGTCCTGCACCCTGAGCTTCAGTTCACTCCCCAGTGCTGCACTAAATTCTTCTCAGACCACAATCTGTTGGCTTGTTTATCAAGTCCTACAGCCATACTTCCAGGTATTCCCCAGGTGTGGGCGACACCCAGTGGGGGACAGTGCAGAGCGTGCTCTGACAGAGACCTGAGGGCTGGCCCGGGGAGCTGCCGGGGCGCAGAGCCCAGCCTCCCAGCTTGTCCCATGTGACTCGCCTGTGCCAGCATCAGCACCGCTGGCCTGCCCTGTGACCAGCGAATGGGCCTTGGTGTTACAGGGATGTAACTATCCCCGAGTCCTGGGAGTGGGACAGCCCCCTGAACCCCTAGGTACCCAGAAAACTATCCCATGTTTCCTGATGTGCACATGCCCCCATGCTATCCTGACCATCCTGCGTTTCCACAAACATTCCAAAGAAGCAAGACCCGCATACCCACCGGGGGTCCATCTGGGGGCGGAAGGCGAGCCTCAGCTCCTCCAGGGAGGCACACTGTGTGGTCAGCGCAGTCAAGATGTCGTCTAGGCCTGGTGCCTCTGGCCCCACCAGGAAGGAGCTCAGCAGACAGAAGGTGTTGGTGAAGTCAGCGCCTGGAGCACAGAGCGCTTGGTGTTGGGGGCTGGGCCCTGCATGTCCCTCCTGTGGCACCAGCCCCTCGCTGGCCCACATCCATCCCCCCAACACAGGTGCAGGAGCCCTAGTCAGCATCAGGTCCAGGGCTCTGGACCCTCTTCCAGCCTGTTCCTCAGCCCCCACCCAGCTCGGCCACCAGCCCCAGTTTCTTCATCTGTAAAATGGGTACAATAGTGTGGGCACTGAGGTTGGCCCCTGGCCCTGAGCAATGTCACTGCAGCCATTTCCCACTTCAGGGGCCGCCACTGAAACACGCCTAGCACAGGATTCGATGTGGCAGAGAGCATGCAGTCCTCTGACTTGTTAGAACACATTGTCACCATAACCCCTAAGAAAACATCTAAAAAATACACACAAAAGGAAACGAGAAGGCAACCAGTACAGTACGCCACCAAAACCACTACACGCGAAAGCGACGGTGGAGGGAAGGAGGGAGACACACGAAATGGCAGAAGCCTTTTGTGATCAGTAACTGCTTGATGAGTAGATGGATTAATCTCCAAATCAAAATCAGAATGGATTAAAAAACGGCAGACACTACGACACCCTGCCCAAGACACTCGCTTTAGACTCACATGTTGGAAGCGAAAGGCGGGAAAGACTGTCCTGAGCAAACTGTAACTTAGAGCTGGGTGGCTCCACTGATGTCAGACCAGTGTACTTTAAATAAAGAATCAAAAAAACACCTATTGGTAAAGAGCCAATTCACCAAGATGTAAGAATTATGAACATACATGGACCAAACAAGAACTCCCAGACATATAAAATGAACATCCATACACTCGAAAGGAGAAACAGAATTGTCCTATGAGCCTGAGACTCAACACGGCACTTTAAACAGTGGCCAGGATGTGGGCACAGGTCAGCGAGAAGTGGGGCAACACTAACCTGACCAGAACAGACAACTGTCCAGCCGAGGCAGCACGCGCCGTGACGGCACGTTAGGCCACGGGACGAGTTCTAATACACTGAAAAAAACCTGTATGTTTTCTAACCACAGTGAAGCTGAAAGTCACAGGAGAAACACTGAAAATTCATAAGTAACGTGAAAGTTAAATGTAACCACATTTAACAAAAGAAACCACAAGAGAAATTAGGGAACACTCGAGTAACACACCGAAGCGTGGCCGCAGCTACGAATGCGGATGTTAGACACCTGCAGGTCTCGCTTATCACAGTCTGCAGCTGTGTGGCGACCGGTCTGCAGTAGGTTCTCATATCGAGCCTTCATTGTGCACCCGAAGTGAGCATTTACGCGTCAGTTATAGCAACTGAAAAAAGATCTCGATAACCTAGTCTTACACCTAATGAACTAGAAAAAGAACAAAATGAGACCAAAGCAGAATGGAAGAAAATAAAAATTAAATTAAAAAAAATAAAAATCATTGAAAGTTCGCTCTTTGAAAAGATCAACAAAACTGACAAACCTAGCTACACTGACAAAAAGAGAAGAGACACGGGTATCTAAAATCAGAAATCGAAGTGGGGAACGTCACGCGATCACACAGAAACCAGGCTGTAAGGACAACGAACAGTCGTCTGGAGAGTCCTATAAGCAGTAAGACCGGCCAGTGACCCAAATCCTAACGAGAGCGCCCCGGACCCGATGGCCGCATGGGTGCATTCTCCCGGGCGGTTCGAGAACGCCACTAGGCTGTCTCGAATTCTTCCAAGCAGGAGGGGACACTTTCTAAGTATTCTGAGAGACTGGCACCGCCTTCATAGCAGAGCCAAAGACAGAGGACACGACAGCGGCAGATCAGCACCCCTGAGCAACAGGCGCAAAAGTCTCTGACAGCCCTGGCAAACCAGTCGTTCAGTGGCACAGAGACAGTTGCCACAACCGAGCAGCGGTCCTCCCAGGACTGCAGGGGACGTTCCGTGACCTGAATGTTTGTGCCCCCAGCATTCATTCCTGGAGCTCCCATCCCCGGTGACTCTGGGTGGCAGTCAGGCCCCAGGTGGGCCCGGTGACAGGACTCGTGTCCTTGGCGGAAGGACACTGCAGGAAGATGGCACCACACAGTCCGCTGGCGCCTCGACCTCCGACTCACAGCCTCCAGGATTGTACGTGAGAAATGAATGTCTACGGTTTGAGGCCCCGCCTGTGGCCTCAAATTCACCACAGCAATTTAAAGTGACCCGGACAAGTTGGGGACGAAGGAGTAAACCCATGTGATTGTCTCACTGACACAAAATGGCCCAGGCACTCAGACTGGAAGAGGAGGAAACTGCCTCGACCTGACGAAGGGTGTGTATGGAAAGGCCACAGGTGGCCGGCTCGGCACTTCCCGAGATCAGGACCGGCGACGCTGCCACCAGCAAGTCATGCAGCACAGTGCCCCAGGAGCCCTCTCCTGGTGCAGAGCCGAGAACGGGCTCAGACACTCGCACGTGTGCGTTCACAGCAGCTAACAGTGAAAACCACCCCAGTGCCCATCGACGGCTGGTGGACGAGCAAAGCGCGGTCCATCTGTAGATGGTTCGAGCTTAACGGGGGTGGGCCACGAGCGCGAGCCGGGAGCCCAGCACGGCACAGAGGACAAGCACTGTGTGGCTCCACTTCTGTGAGGCCCTAGAGGGGTGAGATTCAGAGACAGGAAGTAGGAAAGTGGGTGCCAGGTGGGGGGTCGTGGGGAGTGAGTGTTTAATGGGGACGGAGCTTCATCTGGGAAGATGGAATGTTCTGGAGGTGCTGGTGGTGACAGCTGCACAGCAGTGAGTGCATCTAATGCCACTGGTTGGCGAGCACAGGGAAACAGGTTAAGGGTCAAGGTCATGTCCTGTTCATTTTATGGCGGTGAAAACTCTGAGCCCGTGTGGCTGCCCGCACTCACCGGTCAGCTGCATGGTCTCCAGGAGCCTGGCCACCAGCGCGGCGTCCTCCTCCTGCTCGGTCCGCACGAGGCCCAGCTTCCTGCGCATCTTGTGCAGGTAGTGCCTGCGGAACTCGGCGTCGTACTCCTCGGCCAGGATGGCCTCGGCCAGCGCCAGGGGCAGCTCGGGCTCCAGGGCCTCGGCCAGCTTCCGCAGGTTCCACCTGCACACCTCAGGCTGCTTGCTGTACGTGTAGCGCCCGGCGTTGTCGGAGGCATTGCACACGTGGTCAGGGTCGTACCTGCAACTCGGAATGAGAACCATGGTGCTGCCGAGGGCACAGTGCAGGCTCCCTGGGAGCACCCAAAGCGCCCACGTGGCCACCGCTCTCCTGCCTGTCCCCCAAGGACCCCGATGGCTCCACCCTAGGAGCAGGGAGGCCGCACAGCCCCGGGCCAGGCGCTACCCTCTTCCTGCTCCCGTCCCTGCCCCTTCGGTCCCTTGCGCCTGGCAGTGGAGACATCCTTTACAGTGCTCCTCAGCTTGAAACCTTCCAGGGGACTTTGCTGCTGGGAACACCAACCAGGCGGTGAGGAAACCGGCCGCAGGCACCTGCAGGTCCCTCCCCTGCCTAGCGACCGGTATGTGGGTGTGGGTGTGGGTGTGGCCCTCCCAGGCCATCTCACCTGTCCAGGAAGCCGAAGGGCCCGTAGTCGATGGTGAGCCCCATGATGCTCATGTTGTCCGTGTTGAGGACGCCGTGGCAGAAGCCGACACACTGCCACTCGGCCACCAACCGGGCTGTGCGACGTGTCACCTGCAGCACAACAGGCCTGTCCACTCCCTCCAGCCTCCCCCTCCCCTCTTCGCTCAGTCCCTGGAGCGAGCTGTTCCCTGGGGATTCCGCCCCAGCACGCCGCCCTCTCGTCCAGCACGCAGCCGTGCAGGGCCCTGGGAGGCTGGCAGAGACGAGTTTGGAGGAGTCACGCGCAGGATCCAGTCCCCACGCACTGGCTCCCAGGTGCTCACAGTGGCTCTTACCCACAAGAAAAACGAGGAAACCTTGACTTCCCGTGACTTGGACCCAGCGGACGACCAAACAAGGTACCTAGACTACAGGCAAACCTGCCGAGGTCCAGGCTGTGCCCCGTGGCCAGGGGAGGGACTCAGATGGCCCACCCGCCCAGGCCAGGGCCCAGCTGCCAGCCTCACCTACGCCGTGCCTCTTGAGCAGCTGAGGGCGCCTGGGCACTGGCAGGGTCCCCTCTCTGCTCTGCTGATGGACATGTGGAGGCCCACAAGGCAGAGCGACCCGCCTCCCTGCCTGCCACGGGGATGAACTGGGCGCTGGCCACATCCCCTGGCCCAGGTGCAGCCTAGGTGGGCGGGGGCAGCTGCGTGGCGCCCACGGCTGGTGGATCAGGCCCGCAGACCCAGCATGGCCAGGGAGGGGCTGGCCCGCCCACCTCGCGGAAGAAGGCGGCGTTCCTCTGCACGCTGTCGCTGGCGTGGGCGGCCTGGATCTCGGGGTAGAACGTGCCGACCACATAGTCCAGCATCTGAACGCGGATGTCGTTCCTCCCCACACTGGGGCCCGCGCGCCCCGTGCGCTCGTCCGCCGGCTTGAAGATCTCGAAGGATCCGAACCTGGAGGGGTGGGGTTTCCGTGGTCAGCGCAGCCTCCTGCCTACGCGGGGGGCGGGCGCCTGCCCCGGGGAGGCCTTGGTCCCCGCGAACGAGCTCGGCCAGTCTTTCCGTGGCTCTGTCCACTTTCAGTCAAAGTCTGCGCAGCCCCGGTCGTCTCTCCCGGACTCCACAGGACGAGAAGGGCCCTGTGCTCGTCCTGCCACAGCTAGGGACACTCCGGTCAAGTGCTAACTGAAGTGCGGTGACAGCATCAGCTGCTTGTCTGCTATGCACACTGCCTAGTGGTGCCACCGTGGAGAAGCCCTGGGTCTCCAAGGACAAGGCAGACCTCTCCCCTGGCTCCCCCATCCCTCAGAGCAGGGGTCCCCCACCCCTGGGCTGCAGACCAGTGCCAGTCCACCGCCCTCTGGGAACCAGGCCGCACAGCAGGAGGTGAGTGGTGGGCAAGCGAAGCTCCATCCGTGTTTGCAGCTGCTCCCCAGTGCTGGCATCAGACCATTGGGCACCAGATTCTCATAGGAGCACTGGTCCCTGGTGCCAACAAGGTTGGGGACCACTGCCCCAGAAGACAAGAAGAAAGGTTGGGACTGGCCTGAGATAGCTGAGCTGTCTTGGCTGCTCTGATATGTACAGGGTCAGCTTGGCCCCACAGGACGGCTGAGCCACAAGATCACCACATCCACCTCCTGATAACTCTGTGTTTGATGCCACGCAGCACGGTGACATCAGACATTAATGAATGGGTGAGGAAGACAAGTCAGTTGTCATCATGACGCAGAGCGAGAGCGTTTGCTGGGTGAGCTTCATGTTGTTTCCTGTCACAAAGTCTAAGTGAACAGCTCTGTATGTACCCCACCTCGGGGCCCGTGTTGGGACAGCCCCTCTGGCAGCCCTGGGCCCTTCAGGCCTCTCCTGGGCCAGCTGAGCTCTGGCCACGACTGAACCACCACCCCAGCTCTCCCGGTGACACAGGGCCAGGACGCAGTGCGGAAGGGCACAGCCCGGCTGTCCCCACACAGGACAGGGCTCCCGACCCAGAAAGTGCCCAGTGCCTTTGGCCCGTCAGTCCCTCCCCCTGAATGCAAACGTCTCCCCCACAGCACCCTGCTTCTGTGCCAGGGCTGGCCAGGGCCGGGTTCTGGACGTGTCACCGAGGTGCCTGTGGCTGCGAGAGCCCCGCATTACCTGAGGAAGGTGGGGGCTACACGCAGCACGACCGCGCACGGCTCCTGCTTGGGGTTACCGTCATAGAACACGTCACGCACCACCGTGGACTGCGACGTGACACAGGCCCCTGCCCGCGTGGTGGGGACCCCCAGGTGGAACATGGCCTCGCTGCACAGGAACTCCCGGATGCTGGAGCGCAGGACCTTGCGGCCATCGGCCTGTCTGGAATCAAGCACAGAGGTCACTGTGCCGCTCAGGCGGGCGTCCATTTGACCCTGCAGTTTGGGCAGCGAGAGGGACAGACTGAATGGACACGCCGAAGCTGTTTCAAACACAACTCACAAGCAGCATCAATGTCACCGTCAGAGTTTACTTTAGATGACAACACGGTGACAAGCCCGGCCTGCAGCCGGGGCTGGACTGATGCTAGGGACAGTGAAGGGCAGGTCCACCCGCTCACCGTGTCACACACACGCTCGTGGACCTGCAGCTGCTTTAGGACTGGTTTTACACACCGTGTACAGGGACACACACGGCAGCAGCGTTTGTCGCACTGGGCCTCTGTTATTAGCATGTTTTGGCAGACAGCTTTTCAGAGCAGTTTTAGGTTCACAGCAAGGCTGAGGGGACGGTGCTCTTCCTGTATATCCCGTCCCCTCCCTCCCACAGCCTCTGCAACTGTCAGCGTCCCCCTCAGGACCGGGACGTCCGCGATAACCGATGACCCGACACGGACATGTCATTATCGTGCAGAGTCCACAGTTCACAGTAGGGTCACTCCTGGTATTGAATGTCCTATGGGTTCTGACAAACGTATGACACGTACCCACCATGAGCATCATGCAGAGAAGTCTCACTGCCCTAAAAGTCCTCTGTCCTCCACCTGTCCACTCCTCCCCTCTAACCCTGTAACCCCGACCCTTTCCGTCTCCAGAATGTCACCGAGCTGGAGTGACACGGCGTGCCACCTGCTCGCTGGGCTTTCACTCACAGACGTGCACCAAAGGCTCCGGCAGGCTCCCTGCGGCTCGAGAGCTCATCCCTTCTGTGCTGAGGATCTCCTGTCAGGGTGGACGGCAGTTCGGTTATCCATCACGGGCTGAAGGGCACTTCGGTTTCTTCCAAGTGTTGGCAATTGTGAATAAAGTTGCTATAATTGTGTGCAGGCTTTTCTGTTAGCATTGTCTTTATTTCAAATTCCAGTTGCTCACTGCTGGTATAAAGTTACTGTGTGGTGACTTCGTGTCCGGCGACCTTGCTGTAACTGCTCATTAGCTCATTTCGTTTCTTCCATCTCGATCTGTATGCCTTTGATTGCTTTTGTCTTGTTTTAGCCAGGTCTTCCAATACAATGTTGAAATGCACTGGTGACGGGGACTTCCTTGCCTCGTTCCTGATCTCAGTGGGAAAGCTTTGAAGTTCTCAGCATGTGGTGGATGTCAGCTGGAAGCTTCTGCGGGTGTTCCTCACCTCGGTGAGGACGTGCCCCTCTCGCCCCAGCTTACTGAGTTCTCACCATGAGGCGGTGCTGGATTTGGTCAGATGCCCTTTCTGCATCTGTTGACTGGTCACGTGGTTTCTTCTGCAGCCTGTTGATCTGATGGATTACACCAATTAATCTCATGTTGAACCAGCCTTACACACCTGGAATAATTCCCACTTTGTTGTGGTGTGTGATTCTCACACGTTGCTGGATGCGACACGCTAACGTCTCGCTGAGGGTTTCTGCATCTGTGTTCATGAGACATCGCTCTGTGGTTTCTCTGTGATGTCTTCGTCTGGTTTTGGAATCAGGGTAACGCTGGCCTCGCAGGATGAGTTAGAAGTATTCCCTTCGCTTCCATCCTCCGAAAGACTAGAGAATTAGTAAAATTTATTCCTTAAACGTTTGGTAGGATCCAGCAGGGAACCATCTGGGCCCAGTGCTTGATTATTGATTAAATTTCTTTAATAGAAACAGATCTACTCAGATTGTCTACTTCTGCTTGTGTTTTGGCAAATTGCATCTTTCAAGGAATTGGATCATTTCATCTAGGTTATCAAAGTTGTGAGCATAGAGTTATTCATAATATTCCTTTATCATTTTAATGTCAATAAGATTTATAGTGCTGTCCCCTCGTTTACTTCTCATATTAGTAATCTGTGTCTTCTCTTAGCTAGCCTGGCTACAGGATCATTGATTTTACTGACCTTTTCAAAGAATCAGCTTTTGGTTTGATTTTCTCTATTTCCTATTTCAATTTTATTGACTTCTGCTCAATTTTTCTTTTCTTCTGCTTACTTTGGGTTTGATTTGCTCTTTTTTTCTAGTTTCCTAAGGTGGAAGCTTAGCTGATTGGTTTTAGATCTTATTTACTGACATCTGCGTTTGCTGCTGTAAATTCCCCTCTAAGCTCTGCTTCATTGTACCCCACACACTGTGATGAGTCGTTTTCATTTTCATTCAGATCAGAGTATTTTAAAGTTTCTCTTGAGATTTCATCTCTGACTCACGTGTTATGTAGACGTGTGTGTTTTAATCTCCAAGTGCGTTGGGATTTTCCGGCCGTCTATCTGGTGGATTTCTGGTTTAGTTCCGCTGGGGTCCGAGAGCGGACACTGCATGGGTCTGTTCGTTCAAACTCGTTAGGGGAGTGGACGGCCCAGAACGTGGTCTGTCGGGGTGCACGCTCCACACGAGCCTGAGAAGTGCGTTCGCTGTGGGTGGGCGAAGCTGTCTACAGGTGTCCATCATATCCAGCGGATTTGATGTGCTACTGGCTACACAAAGTCCGTACCGATTCTCTGCTCGTGGGATCTGACCATTTCTGACGAGGGTGTGGATTCATCTGCGTCTCCGCGCAGGTCGGTTTCTGCCTCACGTGTCCTAACACTGAGGCGCACACACGGTTATTTCCTCTTGGAGCATCGATCTCTCTGTCTTTATGCGGTGGTCTCTTCATCCCTGACTGTCCTCTGAAGTCTCTTCCACCGGACACTGAGATGGCTCGTCCTGCTTCCTTTTGATTGGTGTCAGCGTGGCACGTTTGCCTCCATCCCTTCACTTTTAATCCAGACGTGTCTCCAGTTCAAGTGGGCGTCTTAGTAGAAAACACACAGTTGGTTGTGGCTTTGGATCCATTCTGACTATCTCTAGTTTTAATTAGCACATTCGGACCACTGACATTCACAGTCATGTTCATACGGCTGCATTAAATTCTACCACATTCTGACTTTTTCTATTTGTTCCTTTGAGTTCTATTTCTGTCTCTTGTGGTCTCACTTGAGCCTTTTTGATTCTATTTTCTCTCCTTTTATTGGATCTCTCCTAGCATATCATTTATATATATTTTTAAACTTGTTTTAAGTGGTTGCCCTAGATTTTGTAATACACATTTACAAATAATCCAAGTCCACCTTCAGATAACACTATCCCACTCATAGGTAGTGTGAGCACCTTGTAATAACAAAATAATCCTAATTTCTCCCTCCTATCTCTTGTATTATTAGCGTCACTAACTTCACTTATATAAGCATCTGTAAGTGTGTGAATATAAGCACACATAGTCGAATACAGTGCTGTTGTATTTGGAACAAACTGTCACTTTTTAGATGAAGAATAAAAACACACAAGTTTCTATGTTTCCTTCTCTTCCTCCAATGTCCCTTCTTCCTTTTTGTGGATCCGGGCTTCCAATCTTTGTTATTTCCCTTCTCTCTAAAGAACTTCATCATTTCTTGCAAGGCAAGTCTCCTGGCAACGAACGTTTTCGCCTGTCTGAGCAAGTCCAGTCCCTTGCTTCTTTCTTTGAAGGGTCGTTTCCCAGGGGCCCCCGCTCCTCTCCCCTTGTGCTCGCGTGCCTTCCCGTGACTGAGCTGCGATTCCTGGCTCTGCTCCGCTGCGGGTCAGGTGTTTTCTGCCTCTGGCTTCTTTCACGTCTTTTTTAATTCTTTGTCTTTGCTTTTCTGTGGTTTGAAATGATGTGTGGAGCGTAGTTTTGGGGGCATTTATCCTGCGTGGTGTCCTCTGAGCTGCCTGGATCTGTCTGGCGTTACGTTAACTTGGGAATACTCTGTCATTACCATTTCAAGTATTCCTTCTGCTCCTTTCTCTCCTGGCGCTCCCGTGACACACGTTACAGCATCTCAGCTCTGTCCACTAGCTCTTGGACAGTCTGTTCTTTTAGTTTGTTCCTCTTTGCTTCTCACCTTCGGAGGCGTCTACTGAGACGCATCCTCAAGCTCAGAGAGCCTACAGCATACCCATCGTCTCCGTTAGCGTCTTTGCCAGAAATCTCTACCATTTCCTCCTGGTTCTGAGTCTCCATCTCTCCGCACACACCGCCCGTCTGTTCCTGCGTGTAGTTTGCTTTGCCCTCGGAAGCCCTAGCATGTGAATCGTAGAATCACAGTTGCTGTAGATTCCTGGACTGATAACTCCGACATCTCTGCCGTAAGTCTCGTTCTGGTGCTGGCTCTGTGTCTTCCAGCTGTGTTTTTGCCTTTTGGTGTGCCTTGTGTTTTTTTGCTTTGTTTTGTTTGTAGCCAGGCCTAACATCCTGGGTAAGAAGGAGCTGCTGTAAATAGTACTTCGGTGACGTGGCGGGGTATGGCGGTGCAGTGTTCGCAGTCCTGTGAGTAGGTTGGGCTTTCAGTGGATGTGCGCCCCTGGACCGTGACTTCCGTGTGTGCGTCTCAGTCCCCTTGCCCTTCGGGTGGGACAGGAACACCGGAGCTGGCTGGAGTGGGGCGTTCCCTTCACCAGGGTGAGTCGGGCTCTGGCTGAAGTTTCCAAGAGCAGCCATCACTACCGCAGTGCTCGGCTGTGCTTCGAAGGTTCCTGTTCCTCTCCGCCCTCCTGGAAGCACCAAGACATTGTTCTCCACAATCTACTCTGAGTGCCTAATAGGACTCCAGGGGCTAAAATTCACAGACGTGTGGGGGCTCCTTACGACTGTGCCCCTGGAGTTCTCACCGAGTCGTCCATACTGAGCCTCCAGCAGTTTGTCACTTACAGAGCAAGGACTCCGTGGAGGTTCCCCTGGGAAGCTGTGGTTCTGTGTCCGCCCGTTGGTCTCTCCTGTTTGGGGCAGAGGTTTGCCGTGACCTCTTTTCTCTCTCGGAGCTAAGAAGAGTTATCGATTTTTCAGTCTGTTCATCTTTTTACTTGTTAGAATAGATCAGCTTCCAAACTCCTCACACGCCAGGCTGGGAATTCTAGTATTTTTTAAAATTAAAAAAGGAAAGTGGCAGCACATGAGAGCAGCTGGCCTGCGTGGGCTCCATCCGGAGCCCCTCCTCGCGAGACTAGGGGGTGGGCACTCTGACCTCCAAGAGCCCCCGTCTGGCAAATAAACACAGCGACAGTGAGTGTGGATTTCTGCCCCGGGGAGCCAGGCCTGGCCCGGGACGCAGCAGCAGCCCAACGCTCGCCTAGGCAGGAAGGCACCTGCAATGATTTACAAAGCTTTCTAAGAAAAGATCAAAAATATGGGGGAAGACGAGCACACTTTCTGTGTCGCTGGGCAGGGCACAAAGGCTGAGTGAAGGCACCTGGGACAGACACTGCCTGCGTCCTCTCCTGGGAAGAGGCCAGGGAGGCCAGGGCTAAGGGGAGACCATGCCCAGGCCGGCACTCGGGGCCCTGCAGGCCTCTGCCTTGCCCTCACCTGGGAGCCGGAGTGACACCTCTGGAAACCTGGCCCGGAGTGACCCCAGGCTCTTAGGGAGACCGCCTGCTCCGGCCAGCGTGCCCCTCAATCCACAGCTATGGCCATTCACTTCCTTCTGTTCCGTGCAAGTTACTATGCCAGGTTAATTCATCCTCAAATGTCACTGCAATCTCCCTGCAGTGATCTGGGAGTCACCTTTCAGCCCAGCTAGATCTCACACTGTACGCAGGAGCCACCATAGTCCACGCTCATCTTGAATCTGGTAAAAATGATCTGAAAACAAGCCTGTCTTTTTCCCCAAGGTGAGAATCCCAAAACAGAAGCCAGAACTGAACTATGACCACAGAGAAAGGGCAAAGAGCCTCAGAGGGCACCCTGCCCTGACAGCCGATGGGACATGTGACAAGTCCCTTCTCTTGTATGCCCATGTCTGTTTCAGCCAAGCTGCTGGGATGGACCCAGCTGAGGACCAGCTCTGCATCTGCCAAGAGTCACCTGTCCTGAAATCCCAACCCCCACTGCAGTCAGGAGGCAGAAGCAGCTACCCGCCCACCCTGCAAAACCCATACCTGGGTTAAACCACTCATGGCTACTTGGTCTTTAACCTCAAGTGTCATTCAGGCTGGGGACCCCAGCACATGCGGGGGGGCAGGTAGCGTGTGCAAACCTGAGTGAGGGTCAAATGACTCTTACTTTTAAAGGAAAAAATATTCTAGCAGACTTCAGGTCTGGAAACACTAACAAACTCCAGGGTTTAGGTATAAAAAGTGACTTCCAATAGCTGATTACGCTCACAAAAAGATCTGTCTTTATAACTGGCAAAACTAAATTATCAAAATGTACACATACGGTTTAAAGATGTGCATAGAATGAGCAGACCCCCAGGGGGGCGGGGTAGCATTTACGTATCATTCCAAGGGCCAAACTCTTCTGACAGCTGCTGGTGCTGACCCCTCTGGGCAGGGTGTTCGGGCGAGTAGTGGGGGTGCCAAGTGGAACTGGGGAACTTCGAGACAGATAAAAGGTCTGCAGACTGGGCGATGAGGAAGGACCAGCTATTCTGAGGGGCTGAGATAAAGCTGCCTGTGGGGGTGTGTGTGCGTGTGTGTGTGCGTGTGTGTGTGTGTGTGCATGTGCGCACGCGGATTGGCACGCGTTCTCCCCAGAAGGCAGGGAGGTGAGAACGGAGGTGTGGCCAAAGGACAGACGTGCCCTTAAACAGAAAACGCCAACTTGGGACTTTTCTTAGGCATTCGACGAACACTTAACAAACATGGACTAAATACATAAACTGTTCAGTGGAGAAGAACAAAACACACTGTCCCCGCCGTCTGCAACTGAGCAGCCTGCTGAGTCTGCACTAGGGCCCTGGGCCCGCGGACTCCTGCACGGGTGCCTGACACTGCCCGCCTGACCGCGGGGTCAGGACCCGGCCGGCCTGAAGTGCCAGGAAGGTGGTGCCTGGGAGAACGTCCCCTGGGAGGCTGGATCTGAGGGGGGTCTGGTCCCCATCCAGGGTTCTGGGGCACAGCAGGCATGTGAGTGGACACACAGACGCTAAGCGCGGTGGAAGGGAGCCTTGTGCTATCTGTGGGTTTCCTGACAAGTCACCCTGGCTCCCCAGCAGTGGGGGCTGGGCTGTGCACGCGGTAAACACAAGTGTGTTACAGGTATGAAGTCCCTGGATAGTGAGAGAACAGAGCACCGGCAGCAGCCAGTGCTGCAGGGTA
>NW_006440654.1:464089-476084 GCF_000325575.1 Pteropus alecto
GTGCCGGGTCCATGGCGGCGCCGCGGGCGGCCGCCGAAGCAGAGCAGAGCGCGGGCAGCGGGCGGCAACCGAGGGGCGGCGACAGGGTGCGGGCGGCCGCGACGGAAGCCCCGAGCGTAGCCTTGAGAGAGGCCATAAGCACCGCCGCCGCGACGGAAACCGCTCCGCCCCTACCGGAAGGCCCGCCCCACACGCTTCGCTGCCCAATCGCCGGGGGACGGTGGCCGCCACTGCGCCTGCGTGGGCCACGCCCGCCACAGTCTGGCTCTGATGGGCTGTTTTGTCCGTCTGTCCGCTTCCGCGGTTCGGCCCCTCGGCCTTGCCGGGAGAATTGGGCTCCAGTGCCAGGTCCCATCTCCCGGATTGCGAGCCCCCGCTTCAGACCTCAGGGCTGCGGCTGCGGGCTGGCGCGGGCAGAGGGAACTGCGCCGTCCAGAATGGCTGCGCTGCGTAGCAGCCAGCACGTCCCTGGAGGTCTAACTGGGAGACACCTGACAGTCCAGACTGAGTGCACCGAGTGCGGTGACCGTGCTGAATGACGTCTACTGGACCACCAGGGGTGCCCCCAACTCTGGAGTGAAGCCAGGGTCAGCCTCGGCCCCACATGTGCTGAGGGTCTGACCCTTGTTGTCCTCTAGTGCGGCGTGCACCGTGACAGGGGGGACAGAGGACGGCATTTGTCCAGATCTGGCGGAGGGTCGGCGGGGTCAGTTCTGGGCAGGGAAGAGCCCCAGGGCGAAGCCAAAGTGGAGAGACGACCAGGGCCTCCCTCAGCAGGGCCGTTGCTCCTGCTCTTCCTGTGCTTGGAGCACGGTTTCTTCCCTGGGCGAGGTCCCATGCCCGCCTGTTTCATGCCCCATGTCGCCAGTGTTTCCTGGCACAGTTCTTTCTAGAAGGATCTCTTGCCTGTTCTCCTGTTTCTTGTGTCTCTCTCCTCACCGTGCTCCTCAAGAGCAGCACGAGAAAAATTCTCCACAGGTTTTCCAGTGGGCACAGGGCAGCTGGCCACACCCGGCCTGGAAGCCCTCCCCGCCCCGTCCCCCACTAGATGTTGGCGTAAGTGTTGCTGAATGTCTCAGGGGCTGGGTTCAGACGAGCCCCCCTGAGCTGACCCCGGGGATGGCTGTGTGGAGCACCGTGGTCCTCAGAGGGGCTTCCCCCTCCCCACTGGCCCCAGGAGCTGGCCAGGGACCCCGAGCAAACACGCAAGCTCCCTCCTGGCTGGATTCTACGCTTAACTTCAAGGAGACCACAACCTGGGTTTCAATGACTGCGTGTGAACTAGCTCTGCCCCTGCTGGCCCTGTGACCTCGGGAACCTCTCAACCCTTGCCCCTGAGATGAACGATAACACTACCATTCGCGTTGGGGGGGGGGTCGCCCAGATGAGGGGGACAATGTGGAGGTCCCTGTAGGTGCTCTGTGCCAGGGCTCCCTGTGGCCTGATAGCCTCCCGTCCACCTGGCCTGCTGGCAGGCCCCTGTTCCCATCTTCCTTCTGAACTGCCCAGGAGACCAGCCTGGTGTCACCTCTCCCTGGGGCCTGGGCCCTCCTGACCCATCTCCTCATCCCCTCACCCTGTTGTCTACCCACACTCTGAACCTGTCCAGACCACAAATGAAGCTCAGCAACCACTCGGTGCCCGGGGGTGAGGTCTGCCCAGCCTGAGTAAGTGACAGACAAAACAGCTCCTCACCCCCACGCCGCAGGCCGCTCACCTGGAAGGGAGGTAGGCCCCCCGGTTGGACGCTGTACACGCCCCGGGGCTCTGTGCTTCTCCACTCAGACTGGAGAGCAGCCCTTTCCTGTGGGATACCTGCCAGGAGGGGTCGGGGCCTGGGCGGGGGCCGTGCTCTCGGGCCGACTGCAACCAGAGCCCCCTGCAGGGCCTTGCAGCAGTAGCAGACGATTTGCAACCTCAGCCATCACCTTGGGACACTGCTCTTTTGGAAGTGGCCATCCCTTGGGATCCACACGTTTGCTGGCTCCCCACCCCCAGCCAGACCCCCAGTTCCTCCCACTGCCCCTGGACACCACCTATCCCCTGCTGCCCTTGGAGGGTCTGCCACGGTCTCCCTGTCTTTATCCTCCCAGTCTGGAGGTGGTCTGGAGGCTGCCCCAAGCCCAGCAGCAACCCTTGTCCTTGTCTGCCCCTCCCCCAGGCAGGTCCTCATGGGAAGTGAGGCCTGTCGGGTGCAGACCTGTGGGTGCTGGGTCAGAGGCTGGGTAGCCTGCACCCACCCAGACAGACCTTAGGGTTCCAGCCATACCACCTAGACCTATGGCGAGAAGACCAATCAGGGGTGGGCTTGGGAGCCTCAGGACCCACCAGCCCGCCAGCCATGATCACTGCCCTTGGTGTTGTACCAGGGAGTTGGCCCGTGGCAGAGGCAGAGAGCAGCCACTCAGCATGGGGCGGGTGGCCATGCTTCTTGGGGGACAGACATCATGCAGAAGGGCCCACCCCAAAACCCCGCCAGGCACACTGCGTCTCTCCGGCCCCGCCTCCCCTCCCAGGGAGCAGCGTGGAAGGCAGCGGGGCCGGCAGCAGCGGGTATGGGCGGGGGTGTCTGAGCACACTTCACCTTGGCTGGTACACTCCATGGGCTGGTTCCCTGCTTGGGATGGGCCAGTGCCTGGGACCTGGGCCTGTATCCTCTGCCGAGAGGCAGGTGGTGGCAGGTAAGTCCCAGCACCCACGGCAGTGCCACCAGTGTTTACCTTGCAGCCTGGGCCCCGGCTGCCCCTCCCGAGGTGGCTCCCTCGTCAACTGAGTCCCATTTTCACGTATCTCACAAAGCAGGAGCTTCCAAAAGTAGCTTTTATTTGTTTCTGAGGAACAGTACATGAATGGCAGGAGGGACATGGTCCAGCCCGAGGTTCCCTAGCCCTGCGTGGCTGTGGGTTTCCCCTGATTTGGTAACACACCGAGTCAGCAGACAGTCAAACGTGGCCCAGCTGGGCTACGCGGACGCCTCGTCCTAAACTGACGACCAGGACCAGGTGACTGTGCACAGGGCAATGACCAGGGGCCAGCCCGGCCTCGAGCTCCTGTCTGCAGCACCCTGAGGTGGGCATACGAGAGGGCGGTGGGCGCCTGCAGGCACACGTGCAAACTGGTGGGCCCTGGCGGACACACACCATCTGTCCACTGAGGGTAGGGGAGACCTGCAGGTCTCCCGACCAGATGCGCAAGCAGTAGGTGTGACCCCTGCATCCAGACAGGCTCACTGCTGGACCCCCAGGAGCTGGAAGCAGGCCACGGGGGCAGCTGGAGGGGCCCTTGGTGCCAGGGCTGGACCTGCCTGCACGCTCATTCTCTCGGGGATCCCGAGGGAAAGCCGTCCTCCCTGTCCCAACCAGATTTAAGGCTCGTATTTCCTGACATTGCTTCACTTTGTTTAAGTTAAAGTTACCTGAGTAAAAAATTTCAGATATTTTTAAAAGCCAAGAACACACACCTCTGCAGGCAGAGCGGTGCTGGTGCACATCCGGCCGCCAGGCCGCCAGGCTTGGCCAAGCTGCTCCCCTGGGAGGACTACTCCCAGGGGCCAGGCCAGAGCCTGGGTGCTCTCGCCCTCCCAGCCCAAGCCGCCAGGCCAGGCGCTCCAGGCGCTGACGCACAGCCGAAGGCACAGTGAGGGAGGGGACTGCCGGCTGTGGCCCAGCGTGCCCGACCACCTAGGGCAGGGAGGGACTGGCGGGGAAGCGTGGCCTCGGCCCTCCCGGATGCCTGTCCTGGTGCCCGAGAACCCGTGAGCAGCCCCTGGGGGCGGGCTGGGGAGCCTGAGCTCAGAGCAGTTAAATAATTCTTTATTTGGGTGGGCTGGGGGAGGGCAGGCGAGGCTGGGCCCGGACCCGTGGGGACGGCCCCTCAGGCGTGGCGGCTCCCTGTGCGCCTCCTACTTGTGCGGCCGGGCTGAGGACGCCCTCTGCAGGCAGTACTGGGTGGCAGGCAGCGAGAGGACCAGGCCAGCGGTGCGGCGCCCCATCCAGTACAGGCCATAGCCCAGCAGGCCCAAGAAGGCGACCTTCACAGCCAGCCGGGACACTCTGCCGGAGATGGACGGCGGGGGGACGCTGGTGGGGGGGAGGGAGAGCAGGCTGGGCCTGGTTCAGGGTGCGTGCTTCCCAGCCCCCACCCAGGCACGGCCACCCCTCTCCGGGCCCAGGTCTGTGCTTGGGGAGCCCGAGGGGCAGGTGACACTCACGTCATGATCTCCTGGATGTTGAGGTCAGTGGTCCAGTTCTTCTCGATGCCGGGGACGTGGCCCATGCCCACGACGCCCACCACCACAGAGGGGACACACTTCCTGGGCTCAGCTGTGGGGGAGCGACAGTCAGCACCCACCTGTCAGCGACAGGCCCCCAGGGAGCCCCCGCCCAGACCGGCCGTCACCGTCGGAGGAGCGCGGCAGCTCGAGGCGCCGGGCCGCCTGCCGCAGCATGTAGGTCAGGTAGATGTCGCGCTCGGAGACGATGGTGCGGTGCAGGTCGGGGAACTCGCCGACCATCTCCGCCATCATCTGCTCCAGCAGGTCCTTCTGCTTGCATCGCTCCACGTCATCCTTGCTGGGGGCAGGAGGCGAGCTGCCAGCCCCGCGGGGACCGCGGCCAGCAGGAGGCTGGTGCTACTGACCCAAGGCAGGGACCTGGGCACCCTTGGTTTGGGGCTGCAGCAGCAGGAGGGGTGGGGAGGCCCCGTTTGAGGAGGCCTGGCCCAAGGACAAGAGGGATGTGCCGCATGGCGGGGTTCGGCCGCGAGAGGGCCAGGCACTCTGCAGACTCCCCTCCCCCCACGCCACCGGCCGCCGTTCTGGGCCGGGGCTGCCCTACCTGATAGGGTCTGACAGGAAACACAGGCCCCAGGCCAGCTTGACCTTCTGCCAGAAGGACAGCGCGGCGATGGCCCTCTTGAAGGTGACGGGGATGGGCCGGTCGCCCAAGTGGAACTTGCAGAAAGGCACCTTGCTGGCCTGGGGCAGAAGCCGGGGTTGGCTGGGGCAGCCACAGCCCACCAGGTGGCCCCGAGCCCCTCCCCGGCCGAGCCCGGGCCCACCTCCTTGAAGGCCTCCCTGAACTCGCCACCAGGGGCCATGCCCAGCTGCTCGGTGATGTGGGCCGACACCTTCAGCAGCAGCATCTGCATGAGTCCAGACATGACCCCGTTCTGCAGGGACAGGGAGCCCGGCTCAGCGGCCTGACCGAGGGCCTGGCCGGGCCGCCACAGCACAGGGGACATCCAAAGCCTTTCTCGGCCCTCGGCAAAGCCCTCCCGGGGGCGGGGCGCACTTTGGGGCTACACAGTCGTGGACCTCTGCCCTGTGGACATCCTCGTCCCCTCTCACCTCTCCAGCCCAGACCGACTCCTGTTATGCATCCCCTATGTGGGCGCCTGTCGGTGCACTGGCCTCAGGCCCACGTGTGGGAGACGCAGTGGGTGTACTGGTCCCGGTGGGCGGGTGGGCCACGTGGCACTGAGACCACCCCGATCCCCAGGGACCTGCTCGGCAAACCCGGAGACCTTGCGCCATCCATGCTTCCCTCCTGTGTCTGAAAGCCGACGTGCCTTCCCTCTCCCACGGGCCAGGCCTCCCCTGGCTCACAGGAGGGCAGAGCGGGGTGTGGCTGCACCTGCCGCACGGCCTGCTGCAGCTTCTCCAGGCTGACCTCCCGGGCCTCCCGCAGCAGCGTGCGCTCGTCCATCTTCAGCATGGACACGCGGTACTGGCAGAGCTCCACCACCACCACGTCCGGCTGCACCGCCCGGATCGTCTGCAACGGGCGAGCCGTCACCCTGGGCCCTGCCGCCCGCCACCCCCGACCTGCGGGCAGACGCTGGGGCCAACTCCGTTACTCAAGCGACTAGAGAGAAAGTTCCACGACAGGTCTGCCTGTGTCACGGGGAGGCGGCAGGGCTGCGGCGGGAGGCAGGGCTGTGGGGCCACGGAGCCTGCGCCCTGCCGAGCAGCTCGGGTGTCGGGAGGCGGCGGCAAGGGCCATGGCCCTGCCCGGGGTGACAGCAGTGACGGCTCACCTTCACGACGTCCTTCTTGCTGTCGTCGCTGAAGTGGGCTGTGCCCACCACATACACTCTGCTCCCGTCCTCGGCCACCAGCTCTGTCACCGTGCGTGGCAGGTGGGGCCGTTCTCGCCGCCTCTTCAGCTTCATCTCCAGCAGCAGGTTGAAAGCATCCACGTCAGCTGCAAGGACAGCAAGACCCAGCTTGGGGACACCCACCCACACTGGCAGCTGGGCCGCATGGAACCTCCAGGTTCTCAGGGCTGGGAGGTGCTGGGGGGGGGAGGCTCTGCCACACTCTGGAAGCCAGAAGCGCAGTGGGACACATGCTCCCTAGTGAAAGGCACTGTCCCCAGGGGGCCCCTCCCAGGCTCGATGCCACACACTCTCAGAGCCACCAGTCTACAGTCACTATGGAGTGTGACTGACCAGACTCGTCCCCGAGGGGGAGCACCTGGGACAGCTCTGCTCACCCCACGTGTGCTCAAGAGCCCCCTCGCAACACCGCGGGGCAGGCCGGGGCCCCCCTTCACAAACTTGAGGGGCCACCTAGTCTAAGCCCTGCCAGCTAGGGAGCTGCCCACCCCTCCCGCCCAGCGCCGAGCAGTCTCAGGGAGCACGGACACAGGTTCTGGGGTTCTCCGGAAAGCACCCTGGGCACCACCTCCGACGCTCCTGACGTCACAGGGGGTTCTGCGTGGGCCTGTGAGGGAAGGGGAGTGTCTGAGTCGGGGTGCCCACACTCCGGGCACCCCCCGTCCCGACAGGGTTGTGTGGTTGCTCCAGAACTCCTGAGCCCCATGGGCCACTCGCTCCCCAAGACTAGAAGCCTCTGAGGGACAATCGTTCTGTAGACGGCCACCCTCAGGGCGCCCTACCCCAGGGACCCTTGGCGGACCCAGGGACCCTGCAGGAAATCCACACATTCTCTAGTGACCCTGGGAGGCTGCCCTGAGTGGGGTGTCCACCGGGACCCCACAGTCCTCGGACCCCCTGGCTGCCCGGTCTCTGACCTCCTGAGGTGGCTGTTCCTCCTCCTCCTCCATGGCTGCGTGGCGGCTCCCGGCAGCACTCAGTGAGGCCTGAGGAGACACAGGTGCGTCCTCACCTGCGGCCCCAGGCGGAGCGCAGGGCTCAGGGTGCCAAGGGGCTCTGTCAAGGGGCTCAGTCGATCATCCCACATGACCCCTAAGTGGGACTGCAGTGTCCCCGTCTTGATGTCACCAGCCACCGGGTCCTATGTGAGCCCTCTGCCAACTGTGGGCAGCTGAGGTCCAGGGTCCCCAGGGAGGGGACGGCAGGGGCGAGACTCTGGCCATGAGTGACAGGCCAGCCCTGCAGGCCGTGGCCACGAGCCTGGGGTCCTCCGCGAGCAGGACCCGCCGCCCCCACCTCCTGTTTACCCAACAGAGAGGAGGGCGGCAGGCCGGCAGACTGGAGAGCTCCTTTCTGATTTCGTTGCAAAACACAATTCACAAAACTTCCTAAAAAGAGAAAACCAAGCGGAAGAAGTAACTCTGTGGATGAAGTTAGTGCTGGGCCCCCCGGGAGCGTGTCGCGCGTCCCACTTCCAGGACGTCGTCAGGGACGTCCACGCAGACGTCCGCAGAGGTGCGGGAGGCCCAGGGAAAGGGACGGGGTGAGGCCCCGCGTGTCTGTGTCATTAGGAGCCCAGCCTTTCCTCTTAAGGGACACGACGTCAAGTAGCACAGAAACGGCGACAAGGCCCAGGTGGTGCGCCAGCCTCTCCTGCTCCCCTCTCGGAAAGGGCCCTTCTCCCCAGAGGGAACTGCCGGGGAGGCCACCAGGGCCAGTGGACGAGGTTCCCGAGCCAGGGGATGCAGCTGAGGCCGGCGTCAGGACCTGGCATTCTGGACCCCGGCCCTGCGGTGGGGACTCTGGGGGAGGAGCGGGGAGAGCAAGCTGGTCTCCCTGGGCCTCGGCGCGCCCCAAGGTATGCGTGTCCCACCAGCATCACCTCTGAGTTTAGTCACAGGAGCCAGAGGCTGCTGCCACAGACGGTGGGACGGCCCAGCTCGAGGACACCGTCTACAGTGTGGGCCCCGCAGAGAAGCAGGACGAGTGCCTGAGGCAGTCACAGACGGACGATTCTCACTCAGTGTTGGTTTTGGGGTCTGTCTCTACGAGTCGTGAACTGACGCGACTTCTGGGGACACGCAGGGTGGACCCTGCAGGGGGTCAGCCCAGGTTCACTATTGCTACACTTTCCAGAACTTTCACAATCAAAACGAAAATAACAGAATGAGCGTGACGCCACGTCAGGCTCCTCCCCTTGTACCCTGTGGTCACACAGCCGACTGACCCAGGGACTCACTGCCCCTTCATTCTCCTCGGCTGCAGCCGGGAGCAACGGTCAGGGCAGGGCCCCCCAGATGTAACCGAACTTCGCCTGACCTGCTGTCCAGGGAGACAGCCCTGGAGCTGACCAAGAAGCGGGGAGCCCATCCCGAGAACGGAGAGGACTTCTGGAAGAAACGGGGTCGGAGGAAGGGTCCGGAAGAGGGACTGGCTTAAGGCCAAAGGAAGCACTGGGCCCCGGGCGGCAGGGCAGAGGCCAAGAAGGGGGCAGCGGAGCGGAGAGGAAGCCGGAAGGCACAGCACAGGCAGGCGCCGCACGGCTTGCTCCTCTGCGGTGGGGTGTCCCCGCCCAGGAAGTCCCAGCAGCACCCAGTTGAGCTCGGGCCGGCCTCAGCCCAGCCCCAAGGACAGCAGCTCACCTGGGCCTCACCGCCCAGCACCCCCTTCCCGGCATCTACATGAAAGCACACAGCTGATGCCAGGCAGCCAGATAGACAGGAAGTGGAGGGCCGGGCCCAGAGGTCACAGCAGGGGGCTTGCTGCCTCTCAGTCCTGGGCCCAACCGGAAGGCACAGCTGGACAGAACCGCCCTCAGGCCACTTTACACATAGAAGCAAATGATTCTTGATTCTGAGCAGCACCGGGCTGCCAAAGGATGAGAACAACTTCAGGGTACGTCCTGCGCTGACAGCCAGCAGGCGGGAGGCCACCAGGTTGCCTCGGCACGCCCTGCCGCGGGTGTGGTGGCCACAGGGCTGGGCCGGCACGCAGGAGCCCAGTCTGGTCAGGCCCACTCTATGAGGCCCAGGCGGAAGCCTGTGCACCTTTCCAGGGCTGATCAGCTCTGAGCCCCACGATGGCTGGGTCACCCAGCTGCAGCACCAGGACCCAGGTCCCCTCGCGCTCCCTGTCCTGCTCCCGGCAGTCGCTCCCCCGAGGCGGGTGCCTGGCCTGGGAGGGATCAGGCAGGAAGGCCACTGAGGACCCCTCAGCGCCGAGTCCAATTCTGAAGCACCTCCCTCTGATGCTACCACATCCACCTACCGCCTTCCAATACCCTGGTGCCCTCGGCCAGGGTTCCGGCGATGTCCACATAGAATGTGACTTCTGTGGGGCTATTAACGTCCCTCCCCTGCCACGCGCACCACTATGTGGGACCAGAGCCTCTCCCAGCTGCCCGGAGGGGAGCAAATGGCCGAACTCCACAGACTGCTGGGTCCGGCCCCCATCGCCACACCTGCTGCATGGAGCATCCGTGTCCTTCCCAGTTTCCTGCCACAAAATCTCTGGACTGATGGGTCCCAGCAGCTCATCACACCACTGCATGCTGCAGCAACAACGAACCGCTGCCTGACACCCTCAGGGGAGACGAGTGTGCCTCCCCCAAATCCAGGCTCCAGAGCCCGGGCCCCGCAGCCAGGACAGCTCTGGGCAGCCTGTGCGACCCAACACAAAGTGGGACGCTTCTGCCTGGTGCCACCGTCCTCGCTCCCCTCCAACCAGCTGTCACTGCCACGCAGGGCTGTCCGCAGAGTATGCCCTGGGGAAGGTGCTGGGCACAACTGGTAGGAGGTGCCTCCTGAGTGGGGCTGCCTGCAGCTGGTCCTGGCCGTCGGGCCAGCAGGTCTGCCAGCTGCCAACAACTGTGCTGTGGGGGACAGACACCACAGGGCTGGCCAGACCTGAGATTGGCCGCTTAGTGCTGCGTAGCCTTGGGCAGGACACCTGTACACCCAGCCGTCTCACCTGTCCACATACAGAAGGTGCTCCTCAGGCTGCAAAATGCATGCCACACTCGGATGCCACTTCGGCCCATGACCTCTAGGCCTCTCTAAGCTTCGCTCTGCTAGGGCATGCTCTCCTGTCCCCAGGAAAGAGCAGGGGAAAAACCTGCGGCCTGGTTTACGAGACCCTGAAACACGAGATGTCCGAGGCGTGTCGCCTGCAGAGGGACAACACCACTGTCTGGCTTTGGGCATTACAATCCTCCACACAGATGACAGCAGAATCACCCGTGTACTTGCAGGAAACAAACTCCAAAGCTGCGGGAAATCCCGACGGCCCGAGAGGATCTGCCTTGTCAAGTATGCCAGAGAAGGTGCCACTCGAAGGGCAGGAAGAGCCCCGCTTGAGTTAGGGACCCACCTGGGGTGTATAGCCCTGGGACACAGATCAGAGTAACACGTTAAGTTGTCCTGCGTCTCATGAGGTCATGAGCATCTGAAAATGTTTTGCTAGGTGTCTGTTACTGCACAGAATCTGAGAACGTCAGACAGTTCGGGCAAGCCATATTCCACCGGTTTAGCCCAGGCAGCTGTCCCTTCTCCTGGGGCCCATTGCTAGGGACTGTATTGTATCTCCCCAGATTCACACGTTGAAGCCCTAACCCTCATGGGATGGTGTTAGGAGGTGGGGCCTCTGGGAGTGACTGGGTTCCAATGAGGTGGGGAGGGTGGGGCCCATGATGGGATCAGTGCCTGTAAGAGCCGAGACCGGAGAGTTGGCCACGTGAGGACAGTGAGAAGGCCACTGTCTACAAGCCAGGAAAAGGGTCCTCGCCAGCAGCCAAACCAGCCGGCGCCTCCATCTTGGACTTCTAGCCTCCGGAACTGTGAGAAAACAGGCTGCTGAAGATGCCTGACTTGTGGTTTGTTGTTAAGGCTCAGGGCATAAGGCCCAGAGGGAGATAACCCTCCTCTCCCCGCCACCCCTGTAAAAACTGGGGGTCCAGAAACTGCCTTCTGGACACCGGCCTGGCTTCCCAGTACTGGCCAAGGGCTGACCAGTGCTGAATGGAGTTTCCACTAGGCTTGCTCAGAAAGCAGTCCCAAACTGGAGAGCTCAGAGGCTGCAAAAAGAGATGACTGGCCGGGAGGCAGCAAGGTGTGGCCAGAAGCCCCGCCCTCCTCTATGCCCCCACTTCTGAAACCCCGGATCTCTTGGCCACTGGAGAACCCCCTGGGTTTGGCAGGACCTGCTTCAGGGAGGTGTGGCAAGGTTTGGGATTGCTGTGGAGGACATCTGAGCTGGAAGCCTGAATGGCTCCTTGTCCAGCATACCTGGCTGACCCTCCTGGAACCTGAACACTGCCCCACGCTGGGCCCCACACCGGGCCCCACACCAACCACTACCGCAGGGCGCTGCGTAGGGGCGGCCCTCTCCTGGCAGTGTTGCCCAGCGGCCTCAGACACACGACATTACTGCCATCCCGCGAGGCTGACGTGTGGCCCCGGGTCAGCGCTCCCTCCCAGCCACACCGCAAAGGAGGAAAGGGACAGGGAGCGAGGGAGAGCAGAGCCCTCACGGAGCGCGGCGAGCCTGGGGCCCGTGCACCGTCCTCTGCAGGCGACCCCGAGGGCCAGGCGGGTTCCACCCGGAAACCACCCCCTCCCTAACGAGCCTGTCCGGAGCCTCTGGCCAGCAGAGGACTCCGAGAGAGCTCCTGGCAGCCTCGACGCGCGTGCTGGGGGTGCGTCCCACAGTGGCGCGTACGGGGACTTTGTGGCACCCAAGTTACATCTCAGCGAGGCTGCTTCCTAGAAATGAGTCAAGACTCACCGGCCTCTGAAGTTGGCCGCGACAGGCGGGAGACCTCGGGGCCCCTCCGCCATATGGCAGCCTCGCCCCGCCTCGGCTGCGGGCGGGACCGCCGCCC
>NW_006440654.1:476443-482071 GCF_000325575.1 Pteropus alecto
AGTTCCGCATGCCGCCTGCGTGCTCGGGCGGCGCGCGCGCGGACTACACTTCCCAGGAGGCCGCGCGAGAGAAGCCCCGCCCAGCCCCGGAGACTCCGGTCCTCGAACGCGGGAGGCGGCTACGGCAGCACGAGTTCGAGTCCTCGACCCGCCGCCCGAGCGGGGTGGCCTTTCGAAGAGCTCTTAAATTCTGTGACCGCAACTCTGTCTGTAAAATGATGTTCGTACGGCGTCCATGGGGTGGCTTTGCGTCCAGTGACACAGAATGTCAATCCCGCAAGAAAGGGACAAACCAGAGTGGGATACGAGGAGCAGGGAACTCGGATCGTGGGGCGCCAAGACTCCCGCGCGCCATCCTTCGGCATGGTGGCCGGGGTCCCGGGGGTTCCAACCCTCGGAGGGACCTCCGGATGAGCGGACCCCATCCTTCCCCGCTCCCAGGGCCCGAGCTGGTTCGGCCACCCCACGACGCTGGACCCTTGGTCCCCCGCGGTTTGTGCGGGCGGCAGCCTGGGAAAGTGAGGGGTGCGCGCGGGCGGGTGTGGGAGGAGGACGCAGAGCCCCGGCCCTGGAGCGCCCCGCGGCCGCCTGCCCGGCCCCGCCCCTCGCCCCCAGCCGGCCACCTCCCGGCTGGAGTGTCATCACCGGTGGGACCGACCTGGCGGCCCAGGCGCTGGGGCTGCGCGCCGGGCAGGTGATGGTGGTGGTGGGTGGTGCGTGTGCTGATGGCTTCTCGCCTGCAGCGCACGTGGACCCCCAGCCAGCCCCCGCCACCTCCGGAAGCTTATGTCCACCTTCTGGACTCTGCTTCCTTGTGACGATCATCTGGGCCAGGACTGCAGGCTCTGCAGAAAGCCGCGGGGTCTGGCTCCGGCACCAGTCGGTGAGGGGAAGGGCTCCCGCTAGAAAAAGGAGGGACCGGCTCTCTGTCCTAGGACAAGCTACTCTGGGGCCACCAGCTAGAGTGGGGCTCCAGCAGTAACTGCCCCAGCAGGCTCTCCTTCCCTCGGCCTGGACCTGGAAGGACCCTGCCAGGCCTGGGCATGAGGGGTTAGTGCCGCCCCCAGCAGTCAGGTTTCAGAAGAGCCCCAGCTTTCTGAGGCGCCGGGCTGGCACTGGTGCCCGGTAGGGGTCACAGGTGCCCATGTTGAGTCTGCGGGTGGCCGCTGTGGCCTGGCTGACGTGGAGAATCCCCCCGCAGGCCAGCAGGCTGGGCTGGCTGCCAGGCTGCCACCCGGCCTCCCAGCACAGCTTCCTGGTCTCCCAGGGGCAGGCTGGCCTCAGGGACGTCGGTTCTCTTGGTGCGGGACAGGCACTTCTGGTTCACGGGCCTCTGGTCAGCACCCTCTCTGTCCGGTTGTCATTGTTCGCTCTGCCAGCACGGGTTTTTTTCGCCCTCCCGACCTTGGCCACCTTCGAACAGTAGAGCAGCGGTGCTGGCCAGGTGGTTGCCATGGTCCACTCCGGGGCACTTGCTTGGGGTCAGGAGCAAGCTGGCGTGTGGGAAGGGGCCTGGGTTCCAGGCCTGGCTGTGTGGGGTGGGGCGCAAGGTTTTCCCCAAGCTTCTCCTCTTCCGAGAGGGAGAGACAGTAGCCCCCACCCACCCCATCCACCCTGCTGGGTGCTGGGGAGGAGTGAGGACATGGAGGGCGGAGGGCTTCAGAGAAACGCGAGAGCCCCTGGGCGCCCTTATGACGAGCAGGGGCATGGTGTCACCCCCTGGCACCTGCGGGATGCTGATTCGCACCCTTCTCTGCCAGCAAACGAAGGCAAGGGTCAGCTCACACCACGGGCATCGGCTTGCTCGAAGACTTAGCACTTTTGGGTGGGACTTGGCTTGAAATGTCCTGGCAGGCCTTGCACCTGGGGACTGGCGGTGGCAGCCTGGCAGAGTGATCCCACTGAAGACAGACCCCGGACACAGCCCCGCCTGGATCTGTGTGCACTGTTCCTGGCAGGAGGGTGTGTGCTGGGGACTGCGAGACTCGCGCCCCAGCAGAGCTCTGGGTGGAGCCACCAGGGGGCGCAGGACGAGCTGGAGGCCACAGTAGGGCAGGGGTGGCTGTGCAGGGCTCTGCTGGAGTCCCAGGTCAGATGGGTGGGGGTGGGCAGGTGAGTTTGGCCGGGGACAGGGGACAGTTGGGAGACCAACCTTGACTCCAGCCACACTCGGGGAGGGGCAGGGAGTCTGAGGTGAATGCTGCTGCCTGAGGCTGGCGTGACTTGGGTTCCGCGGATAGGTCACCTAGACCTCTATCATCTCGATGGAGCCAGGTGCCAGTGTGGGACCAGTGCGGGAAGCTGCCCAGGGCCAGGGGCGCGTCCCCGCCCCCTGCAGGACTGAGCCAGCCCGTTCAAGTCCTGTGGGCACAAGGGGTCCCTTCCTGTGGACACATAGAAATAAATGTTGAGTGTCCACCTGAGGGGCAGTGGGCTGCAAGGCCTGTGACGCTCAGTCGGGGAGTGTCCTGGCTCAGGTGAGAGTGAGGCTTTCTGGGGACAGGTTGCATTAGCTGTGCCTTTTCGTTTTCTGTTGCTTTGGACTCTGGGGCCTCTTGTGGAGAGTCCGCCCTCCTGGGTGGGCCAGTTCCTAGAGGGCCCACAGTTCCTAGAGGGCCCACAACTCCAAGTGCAAACAGCCGTCCCAGAGCCCGCCCCTCCGCCGTGGGGCTGCTACTCAGGGCTGCGCTTCCCCTGCCCCGCGCCTTGTCCGGGTACGCGGTACCCGGAGGCGGGCGGCGCCTGTGCCTGGGGCTTGTGACGGTATTCATGCGCCGTCCTCGGTCCTCGCCCGCTCCCGCCTCGTGTGTTCTCTCCGGCGGAAACCACCGCAGAGGCTCCTGTGGCCACTGTCCCTGGCTCCCTCTACCTCCTGTCCCACCCGCGGCCTCCCATATGGCCCTGTGGCAGAATCCTTCTCTGTAGTCCGTGAGCACAGGCTCTTCTCAATGGCAGTCGCCTCCGGATCCGCTGGCCTCACCCTCCTGAACGTCAGTAAAACCGGCACTTCAAACACGTGGTGGGATGGAGCCCCTGCCTGTCTCCCTGGATGACCGTCTGACTCCCCTGGGCAGCTCGTGGCTGCTCGGGGTGCAGGTGAGGGGCTGTGGAGGGCGGCCAGGCTTGGGTCTGAGCGCGGCACAGCGGGTGTGCATCCTGATCTCGGCCCAGCGTCCCGGCGACTCGAGGCCACACCTGCCTGCGTTAGCCCCCACACTGCCCCAGCTACCTTCCTGCACAGAGCACCCATCCAGACCCTGCAGTGGATCACCTGCAGTGGCCTGCAGGGCATGTGGCTCCATGGTGCACGTGGCGCCAGCTCTGTCCCTGCCCGTGTCCTGGGCCTGGTGAAGACCTCTGATCTGGACCCCTACATTAGGAGCATCTCTGGACCACATCAAGATGCCTCTTCCGGGAAGCCTTTCTGAGTCCTGACTGTAATCGTGCTGTGCTAGGTATACCTGACAGCCCTTTGTCCCCAGGCATCTGAAGGAGAGGACAGCTTCCGGGGGGCTCGTGTCTTTGTCTCTGCCGAACCTGTGGCCCCGCCATTCCCCAGCCTGTGACAATGGTGGCCCAGGGATGGGTGTGCAATTGGGTGGAGGCAGCCGGACGCAGGAGGCCCCCGCCAGAGCACAGGCTGCCTGCAGGATGGACCACGCGGGACGCAGGCGGTATCAGAATAACATTTATTGATGTGCTCAGTGCTACCTTGTTAATACTGTCACGTTGTTGCCGTGGCTGAGGTAATAGGGACAGACCCACCAAGCGCTGGCCCTGGGCGCCCATGGGGAGCGGCATGGACCCTGGGGCCGGGGGGCTGGTGGCCCGGGCGGGGGACATGGTTATTGCGTTGGACCCCTTCCTCACTCGCATGCCAGCGCCCACGCCTAGTCTCACACACTCGTTCACCCCTGGGCCTCTTTACACACACTGGTGCCCACTCGCACGCACTTGCACACTCAAGCACACATCTACTTGCACACTGGCACCCTCCTCCTTGCCGCACTCACTCGCACACTCACGCACACACCGTCTTTTGTTTTAAATGCACCTTAAGTCTCCTGATAATAAATACACTCGCTCGTTACAGTAACCATAGTAAAATAAAGTACAGGTATGTAGGGGACGAGGAGAAAGTGCATGTTGATCTTTGGCCCGCGAGCGGACCCTGGCCTCTGCGAGGGAAGAGACGTGAGCACGGCCCCTTGGGAGTGCCCAGGCCTGGCGGTGCCACCGTCCCCAGCTCCCTTGCAGGCCTGGGACCCAAGTCGTCTTCCCACAGACCACCTGAAGGCCAGCATCCCGGGCCCAAGACAGAATTGACTAAAAAAATAAATTCTTCATCTCATAGCCGAGCGCCTGATGCAGGGATGGGGGCTCCAGGCCTTTCTGGCCGAGGCTCTGCTGGGGTCACAGCCAGCCCCTGGCCCAGCCAGCCCCCAATACTGCTGTGGGGGGCCGGGTGGGAGAGATGCTGAGCCCCGAGGCATGCAGGCGGGAGGCTTGGGGTGGGCAATGCTGGCGAAGCAGAGGCCGCAGCCGCGTGGGACTGGGGTCGGTGGCGGGCCGCGGTCATGCAGGGGGCCTGTGATGGCCCAGGCAGCCCTATCCCCTCAGAACTCCACGGTACTCACTACCGTCCTCGGCTCGTCAAAGGTGGCGATGAGGATCTGCTGCGGTGGGGGGAGGGCAATGAGGCCGCCCACGTCCGGGGGCGCTCGGGGGCCCCCGTCCTCCTCCTCCCGGGCCTCGTACAGCGTGCCGATATGCAGCAGCGGGTGGGTGGCATTGCGGCTCAGGATGGTGAGGGCGTCAGCCTTGCCCAGGCCGGCCGGGGACAGGGGGGCTGTGGCGGGGGCCGCCGGGGGCGAGCAGATGTGGAACGGGACCCCGGAGGGGAGCGCAAAAAAAAACCCCGGAGGGAAGCGCGGCCCGGGGGGGCTCTGCTGGGAACAGGATGTCCTCCGCCGGGAGCGAGGCGTCTGCAAAGAGCCGAGACCAGACGATGTCATGCTGCAGAGGCTCCCAGTCCCCACCAGGGCAGGCTGGCCACCGAGGGCCAGCTGGGGCTTGTGGCTCTGAAGCGTCCTGGGAGAGGCCGATCCTCCCTCCCTTGGCCGGGCGAGACCGTCTGCACACAGTGGCTCCTGGAGCTACAGCGCCCGAGTCCAGGGCCTTCGCAAGGGCCCAAGTGACCTCAGTGCCATGTGCCCTCCAGCCACAGGCCCAGGGCCTTATCCCCTGCAGCTCACAGGGGTCCACAAGGCTCTGCCCGTGGTCACCCCTGCAATCAGCCCACCTGGCGCCCCCTCACTTCCACCAGGCAGGTTCCCAGGACCCTGGTTTGGGGAGGGTGGGTGGTGGGGGTCTTCCCCTTCCTGGGACCCGAGGTGCCCAATCCCCATCCAGGGTCCTGCCCAGCTGCCTACCTTTGGTGGGTGCTGTGGCCAGGCCTAGCCCGCACTCTTCTGCCTGCGACAGGAAGCCCCCTTCCTGGCTGCGGGAGGCGGGCAGGGCGGCGGGCACCGGCTCGGGCTTGGCCTTCTTGGCGCCCAGGATGTAGGGGTGCACGTCCAGGGAGAAGTGGCGGGTGTGCTTCTTGTCGGGTGCGGGGGGCGGGCCCGG
>NW_006440654.1:482335-487317 GCF_000325575.1 Pteropus alecto
GCGCACGGTGGGCGTGGCGTCGTGGTTGGACTGCGCCAGCGCGGCCAGCAGCTGCCGCACCACGTTGTCGTACATGAGGTCGCTCTCGTTCGTGATGAAGTCCAGCCGGTTGAGCGACTTGATGTGGTCGCGGTTCTCGTTGCAGAACATGGCCAGGATGTTGATGTCGCAGAACTGGGAGCGGCGCCACTGGCGGCGCGTCTTGATGCCCACCTTGTGCAGCTTGTCGAAGATGAAGTTGCTCTTGCGGAAGATGAAGAGGTGGATGAGGTTGACGAGGATGATGAGGTTCATGGAGCACAGCAGCACGATGTCCACGCCCGCCACGATGCGCTGCAGCTGCACGGACGGCAGCTTGCAGCTGACGCGCACCGCGGGGCCCCCGCCGCCCGCGGGGCCGTCCGGGGACGCGCCCAGCGCGCAGGTGAACTCGTTCTGCTTCTGGGTGGCATAGTAGGTGCACAGGTAGGAGATGGGCGCCACGCTGAGCAGCAGGATGAGCAGGTGCCGCGCCAGGTACAGCTTGGCCAGGAAATTGCTGCGGCCGCGGCGCTCCAGGTACTTCTCGAACAGGTTCTGCTCCGGGCTCTTCTCCTTCTCGGCGTTCTCGATGATCTCGCGCTTCTCGCGCTCCGTGATGCCGGGCCCCTTGGACTGGATCTGCTTCTCGATCTTGGGGGCGCGGCCCTCGGCCGCCCGGTGGTAGCAGTTGTCAATCTCCTGCAGCAGGAAGTTGAGCTCGGAGGTGAGGCGGGTGGAGGCCAGGAACTCCCAGCCCAGCGCGGGCACGTACATGATGGCGGCGAAGGCCAGCAGCGAGTAGGGCAGCAGCTTGTGCTCAAACAGCGACGGCCACAGGCTGGCGTCCACGCCGGGCAGTGCGTCCCGCAGCTCCGTCCAGCAGTAGCCGCGTGCGTACAGAGCCTGGTCGCGGGTGAAGTTGTGTGGGGTGTAGCAGTAAATGGGTTCCTCTGGAGGCAGAGAGAAGATGCGGGTTGGGGATGGGAGACCCCAGCGGGCGCTGCATCCCAGCCCCGCCCACACAGCTGCGGGGCCGGGACTGCTGTTCCCGGAACAGAAGCCCCCAGGCCCAAGGCTTCCCCTCCCCCATGTCCCACCATGGGTGCTCCCACATACAGCAGTGGGCTGCCGCGCGGGTGGGGTTACAGCTGTGCCCACCAGCCCAAGGGGACCAGCCTGCACTTCTCACATCAGGCCCCTCTCCAAATGCCACAAAATCCTGTGAACGCAGGGCGGCTGAGTCCCAGGGAGGAGCGGAACAGGCCACGCCCCTCAGCCAGTGTCCCTCTTCCAGCTGCACAGCAGGACCAGACCCCGGCCTTGCACTGCCCCGGGTGCCCTGGCTGTCCCCAGAGAGGACACTGTGGCTTCTGGAAACCCCGCTGCTGAGTGCCCCGGGCCGACGACACACAGCCCCTCGGAAAAAGCACCCAGAAGAGCCGGTGCCCCCGATGCGGCTCCAGGGAGAAGCCAGCCTGTGCCCATGCCACACACACTCCCGCAGGCCCCAGGCCCCAGCCCCTCCCAGTCGGGTCTGAGCCTGTGCGGGCGCCGGAGTGCCTGTCCACAGGTGACGCTGAGCTGCTGCCACTGCTGCGTGTCCTGTCAGCACCTACCCCTCCCCGCCTCGGCTCTGCGAAGGCTGCATGCTTGGTGAGTGGGACCCCACCCCAGCACTCCCCAATCTCACGCCCCCCCCTCCCGCCCCAAGGGAGGTCAGACTGTTCCTGGACCCCACAGCCTTTACAGACCTCCGTGTGGTGTGGTGCCGTGGGCTCCCCAGAACCTGCCACCAGGCTCCTTTACACAGACTGCAGAGGTCAGGTTAGGGGCCTGCTGAGGCCCTGAGCCTGGGTTGTCTGGGTGGGCCTGCTGTGACACAGGAGTCCTCGGAAAAGGTGGCAGGAGGGATGGAGGCAGAGACTGGGGAGAAGACAGGGTGCCGCTGGCCTTGAGGGTGCAGGAAAGGCCAGGAGCCAAGGGGTACAGGTGCTCCCAGGGACTGGGAAAGGCCGGAGAGAGTCTCCCCGAGCCTCCGGGACGAATGCGGCCCTGCTGACCCCGCGGCTTCAGCCCCCTACCCCCTATGACGCATTTCTGACATCTGAGCTGCAGAGCCAGGAGATGGGAAGCTCGCGTCGTGCTGGATGGGCTGCAGGAACTGACGGTGCCTGGCGGGCGGCTGGCTGGCTGCTTCCTCCGCCACGACCCATCCCGCCCCGGCACCAGCCCCAGTGGCGTGAACAAACGCTGCCGGGGGCCCTGATGGGTGGCGCCCCCTGTGGGACGGAGGGGGACCTTCAGGGCTGCCTGCAGTGGGCGTCCTGGGTCTTCCTGAGCTGGCTGGGTGGGGGTCTCACTTCTCACGTCTCATCTTGGAGGCTCCTGGGGACCCGCAGGCACGGGGCCCCGCAGCTCATGCGTCTCGATCCTCAGGGGGCCAAACGCTCCTCCTTTCCCTTTTGGAAAGGAAAGCAGCAGAGAGCTGAGCTAGGACAGGTGGCCTTGGGGACACCTGTGCCGCCACGGTTGGGGAGGCACACCAGGCTCTGCTGGGACTTGATTACTTGGCTGTTTTAGGAAAAAGCAGAGGTTGGTCCCCCCACCCCAGGCCCACATGACGTCAAAGGACCCGGTAACCCCTCGACTCCGCCTCCCCATCTGGCCCGCACGCCCGCCCGGCACAGCCCTGTCCACCACTGCGCGGTCCACGTGGAGGAGGAGCTGCTTGCAGCAGCCCGAGCCAGCAGCAGTGGGGTCTGCCGTCTGCCGTGCTCCAAGCTGGGGACACAAGAGTCCAGGGAGGCCCCCGGTTGGGAGGCCAGCAGCACCTGGCAGGCCCTTCACCACAACCCGGACGGCAGAAGCATGGGTTCCCCTTGGGTCCCTCGTGAGCAAACCAGAGTGCAGAGGTCACTCGCCCCGGCTGCAGGGCACCCACTGGGCTGGGGCCCTTGCTCAGACCAGGGCGTGGAGCCTCCAGGGAGCAAAATGCTGGACGCTGAGCTGTACCTGGGCTCAGGCCCGTGCAGACGCGGTGCACGCCTGCCCAGCGCCATGCAGGGTAACTGGCCAGAGCTTCTGACTTCCCCTCGCCATCGGACCGGCCTCCACGCTGTGGACACAGGGTTGTCACCTGCAGGGCCCCCTTTCCCTGCACCCCGCTGTCCTCGTGTCTGGGGAAGGGCCCCCACCGCTCCCAGGCACCTCGGGCCGAGGTTTGCCGAGCGGGTGGGCCCTGCCCTGGCTGCAGTCCTGCCCCGGCCTGACCCGAACAGCAGAGGCAGTTCACGGCCCCCAAACCACGGGCAGTGAGGACGAGCACGCGCACTGACTCCGGGAGGACCTGAGAACCCACGCCGACCCCCATTTGTTTTGTGACCCGCCTGCCACCTCCCAGGAGGCCTGCTTCATCCCCACACAGGCAGTGGGCCCAAGTGGGCGCACACATGTCTGTAAGCAGCACAGGAGGGTGAAACGGCGGGTCCCCCAGGACCAGGTGCACTCGGGGAGACCTCGGCAGCCCAGGCCTGGCTGGACGCCGAGGGGTGCCGAGGCCCCACCTGGCCGAGCTGGTCTCACAGCGGAGTGGGAGCCCTGTCCTAGGAGCTCAACTGAGGGTGACCTAAACCCTGCGCATCTGCAGTGGGTAGAATTGCATCCCCCCAAGTCCCAGCCCCTGTGTCTGTGACCTCGTTTGGAAATAGGGTTTCCACAGATGTCATCAAGTTCAGATGGCGTCACAGTGGGCCCCAGTCAGTGACTGGTGTCCTGTAGGACGAAGGAGGTTTGTACACAGACACCCCAGGAGAAGATGCCGGTGAGGAGTCCACCAGGAAGGTGACAGTGAGCAGTCCCCAGGACTGCCATGCCCCGGGGAGCTGGAGAGGGAGGGACCCTCACCAGGCCCCTGGAGCTCGGCCCCTGGCCGTGAGAAAACGAAGCTCTGCGGCTCCGCGCACCAAGGTGGAGCTTGTTTGTTGCAGCATCCCCAGGCACCGAGAGTCTGTGCCCACCTGAGTGACACTTGAGGCGCCCTGTGCCTGTCGGTGACGTGCCTGGGTCACATTCACACCTGACCGGGCTGTGCCTCCTGGCCCCTGTGTGTATGTCCTAACCCCAGGAGTGTCTGAGTGTCTGAACACTGGTGGTGTGCCCCCACCGTAGGGTGGGATTAGGTGGCCTGAACAACATCCACCCTGAGCTCTGGCATCCGCAGGTCACAGGGACCCCTAAAAGGTGAGACCTTTGTGAAGGAACTGATGCAAGGTTTGCCAGTGTCACTCAGGGGACAGAGCCACATCTCACTCCTCCCTCCTGGAGGGCCCAGGAACCCAGACCCCCTGTGCCCTAGACTGGCATCCTGGCCCTCAAGCATGGCCCATGGTCTGGGGAGCGGCATCCTCCATACCTGGGCAGAGAACCCTGGCCAGCCAGACCCTGGGGGGCATTTCAAATGCCCAGCCGCCCACCTCTGAAGCCTGGCCCTGTAGCTGACCAGAACCTGACCGGAACCTGCCGGCTTCTCAGGACTCCTCCCCGGGACCTGCCCCTCCCGCCCAGCCCTCCCACCCAGCCCGGCTTTGCTGCTCTCCTCAGCCTTCCCCTCACCTGTGACATCCTTTTCTGGTCCTCACCTGGCAGCTCCTCCCCCTTAGACCCTGCCCACGCCCCTCCTGGTCTCCCCTTCTCCTACCAGACCCCGTCTCATCTGCCTGGACGCGAAGTTCCAGAGAGGGTCCGCTAAGCGCCAGGGGAAGGTAAAAACAATGCATGCAGGAGTGGGGTCAGGGGGCAGCCCGGGCCACTGGCGCCCCTTGCAAGGACGGCTGCTGTCAAGTCTGCTAAGAGACCCCCTGGGTGCCGCCGACACGGCCGGCCCCAGACAGGTGGCCAGTGGCGGACGGAGCAGCGAGGGCGGGCAGCGCCCGACACCTGCAGACGCGCCCCCTACACCGCCC
>NW_006440654.1:488154-489860 GCF_000325575.1 Pteropus alecto
TGGGGAAGGGGTGGGCTGGGGCTGGACCGGCCGCATCCCCGGCCCCCAAGTCGCCCAGCCCAGCAAAGAAGGGGCTCCTCGTTCTGGGTCTCGCAGTGTCGCCCCTCCTCTACTCAAAGCCTGGCCGTCACTGCAGCCGCGGAGGCCCCCACGCTCTCTGGGGTGTTGCAGACACAGACGGGGGACCTGGCGCCCTTCCCCGGCTCCGAGCGCGGACACCGCGGGGTGTCTTTCCTCACTGGTGCCCGCCGCGCACGCCAGGTCCCCACGTCACCTGCCTAGCCCGCTCCCTCTCCAGCCTTGACCTCCTGCCCATCACCCCGGGGTCGTGTGGCCCGGACCAGCCCCAGACCTAGGCTCTGGGGCCTGGTGCTCCCTGCCGCCTTCCTGACCTTCACCCCCGCCCCTCATTCGTGCGCCCGCCCGGAGCCCATCCATTCCCCCATTCCCGCTGTGGCCCTTACAACTGCGACAGGATTAGGTCTCAGCAGAGCGCAGCTGCCAGCCCTCAGGCCGGCTGCCGGCGAGACCTGCTGTGGTTTACGTTTTCCTTTTTACTCTCTCGCTGGTCCCCTTCTCCCTGTAACGGGGTACACGCGTGCCGTCTTCGTAAAATATTTAGTGCGCTTGGATGTTAACTTCGTTCAGTAATTCATCCAGCAAATACGTCTGGCGTCAGTATTTGCAGCCTTGGGGTGCTGCTGGGAGCAAACCGGCCACGCTCGCCCTGGGGTCTCAGACGCCGGCGCCCGTGCCCACGTCACTGTTCATAGGGGTCCCTCTGCTTCTAAAATTCATGTGTTTCTCAGTGATGCCACCGCCTTTAACTTGTCCAGCTCACTGAAGCAGTGAGGCCGCCTCCAACTCCCACCCCAGATAGCCTCCCCCCACCCCGATATCCACACCCCCAGATACCCACACCTCCCCAGATATCCACACCCTCAGATATCCACACCTCCCCAGATATCCATACCCCCTATATCCACACCCCCCAGATATCCACACCTCCCCAGATATCCACACCTCTCAGATATCCACACCCCCAGACAACCGGATATTCCAGTTAACCCAGATACCCCCAGACAACCCAGATATCCTTTAGATATCCACACCCCTCCCAGATATTCACCTCTCGACAACCAGATACTTCCAGTTAACTCAGACACCCCTGGATAACCCAGACATCCCCGAGATAACTCAGACACCCTTTACACAACCTAGACACCACCCAAATAATCCAGATCCCCCAAAATTCCTCCCAGACAACCTAGACATCCCCAGTGAACTCAGCCACCCCCCAGACAACCCATCCGCTCCCCAGACAGTCCAGCACAGACATCCTTAAGGCCCCCCCGAAGCCAGAGTGGTGCTGCTGGGGGTGCTTCCTTGTTGCTTTCCAGAAGGGCGAGGCTGCTCTCCCTCCGTGAAAAAGAGGCTCTGTCTCCTGGTCTCCCTCTGCTCTGGTGTCTGCGCCCCACGGCTGGGGCGTGTGTCATGCTCCGTTGGCTGGTTCCTGATTTCCAGTGGGTTTGTCTACCTCTGAGAGTGCCTTTTTCTGGCTGATTTGCAGGAGAGGGACATTCCAGCGTCCTTCTCAGAGGGGGCAGTTCGCCCTTCACACGCATTCTCCAGCGGCCTCTGACTTCGCCTTTCTGATGAGGTGGGTCAGCTGTTGAAGTATCTTGCGACTTGAGGTTCCGGGCGTG
>NW_006440654.1:489879-501860 GCF_000325575.1 Pteropus alecto
CAGGAAGACCGCCCGGGGCAGGACGCAGCGTGGCCTCTCTCCGTAAAGTGAGCTGGTTTTCCCAGCACCGCCAAGCGCCACGGCCCCTGTGCAGCAGTCAGTCCCTTTGCCAGGCCTTCGTGCCCGTGGCTTGGCCGTGTGCCAAACACGTGGGGGACCGGCCCCTCTACTCCTTTTCCATGGCGCCTTTGGAATTCACGACCCTCACGTTCCCACATGCGTTTTGAAAGGACTTGGTCAAGTTTCCGAAAAGGAAATCCAGCTGGAACGCGGGGGTCGCCGTGGCCACCCCCTCGCCGGGGGGCTGGAATCTGTGCTGCGGCCCGGCGGAGAGCAGCCAGTCCCCGCCCACCCGGGCGTCCTCCATGTCCTGCCGTGAACGAAGCTCCTTCTCTGCGAAGGCCCCGTTGCCTTGGTTTGTCAGTTTCTCCGCAAAGGCCCCGAGTCCTGTGATGCGTTGTGGCCCGTTATTGTGGTGCAGAGAGCACAGATGGCCGCCACGTGGCCTGCAGAGGTGCCTCTGGAACATGCTGGGTGCTTAGGGCAAGCTGTGGGGGACGGGTCCATGTGGCACTGTGCGCTCTGGGGAGCGTCGGGCAGTTCTCCTCCCAACGGCATGGTGGAGAGCGACAGAAGGGGCCCCTGGCAGAGCTGAGGCCTGGACCCCAAGTCCTGCAGCCTCGCCACCCCCACTGTGGCAGCCACCTCGGATGCTGTCCTCACTTCCAGGGAGGGGCGTGGGTGTGGGGACCAGAGTGCAAGCAGAGGTCCTCGGTGACACCCGGGACAAGGGCTTGAATCTTGCAGAGACCCCCAGCTTGGTCCTCGCTCCCTTGTCCCCCTCCCCAGAAGAAGGGGGGAGGAGCAGAAGACAGGGTGACACCAGCAGTCCTCATACTGCAAAGCCCAGACTGGAGGGACAGTTCTCAAATCCGCCTCAGGGGGCCGGCCGCACTGGAGGACCCTGTCTGACATGAACACATGGCTTTTGCCACATGGAAGGGTTTCGAAAGAGGGGCTATCACGAAACTTTTATTCCCATCTCTTTCTTTGGTGAGCAAGTTTTACTCTTTTATCTATGAAGATAAAAACAGAAAAAAAGGCAGTGAGGGGCCGGCCTTGCCCAGCCCTGAATGACAGTCTGCCCTGAAGACGGACAGCTCGTTGACTAGAGCTTTCCCAGCTCACATTGCTTCCTGTTTGGTTCTTTGTGAAAATTTGCAATCGTGTGTCATTTTGGTTGCGTATTTACGGTGAATGTAGGAAGAGCAGTCCAGATAAAATTCTGGTCACCAGATTCTGCCACGTGGCCTCGCGAGTTAAAACGCCCGTCCACCTCCACACACGCGCATTTGGAGGGGCAGCAATCCCTCCTTTCGATGGCTGACACCAGTAAAGGGTGGTGTCAGCCCACACCTTCGTCCCAGGTTGGCCAGGAGCTCTGTCCCCGTGTGCCCCTCCCCCTCTGGCACAGGGAGCACAGTGGTGGCCGTGCCCTGCTGGTACAGCCAGCGCTTCACTGGGCTCTGCAGGGCTGTGGATGGGGACAGGCTCATGGCTGCTGTGTGGCCTAGATGAGAACCACTGTCTGTAACGTCTCGTTGGGCTGAGATTCTACGGGAGGCTCTAGGGGAGGAGGGCCCGCTAAGGTTCCGGCTGGGGAGGGTGAGTGGCTAAGTGGCCCAGGGTGAGCGTCACATTGCAATGGCATTGTGATCCCACTGGGCGCACCGGAAAGGCTGCTGTCACGTTCTGCCGGCAGCACGTGCACTGTGTCGGGACGGACGCTTCACACAGCGTGGAGGGCAGTTTCAGACAACCTACAAATGAGTGGCGGTTTCGAACAGTTTTCAGGCTTCATTTAGGGGATCTCCAAGCCAAACGTTAGCCCCATGCAGGCTGCACCTGCCTGCAGGAAACCTTCACCCCTGCTTCCCAGGTGTCCTGTGCACCTGCTCCTGTGGTTGGCAGACCTGTGTGGCCAGCCGCCAGGCCCTCTCATCCAATTGTCATCGAGCGGTTCCAAGAGGCTCCACAGGAGCACCAAGTCCTCCAGAGTGTCCCGGCCTCCCACCACTGGACACACCTCTGGATCACTGCCAAGGTGTCTTGTCTTGGGACACCGCCCACCATGGACCCCAGCCCAGCCCCTTGCTGCCTGCAGGGACTGCTGTCGTCCTGGCGCTGGCAGTGACGGAGGCCCCGGGCCTGTCGCCATCTCCCACATCAGAGCAGGGCCCAGAGCTGGGTCGGCTGGGCCCCGTGCAGCGCCGAGTAGGTATGGACACTTCTGGGGTGGCAGCAGAGCCCCACGACACCTGGCGGGCAGGGTAAGGGGACCCACACCAGCTCTGCCGGACTCAGCGGGCTGCCTCTCCATGGAAGGGCTTCCCTTCCAGCCCCGCCATTCCCAGGAGTGGGTTGGGAACCCACGCTGCATGTCTCTGGAGAAGCTTCTGGAAAGCAGCCGAGGCCCAGGACACTCACACCAGCCTCTTCCTACCGTGCCTCCCGCCAGAGGCTGAGGCAGGAGTCTGTCCCTGCGGCAGGGCTGGCCGCGGTCTGTCACAGGAGCCTGGACCACCTCAGCACCGAGGAGCTGGCTCCCTTGTCCCCGTCCCCTGCTCCACAAATCGCCAGGCGCACCGTGCGCATTGGAGCCTCTGGCTGCCCTCAGCCCTTGGCCTTGGAGAACCTGTCCAGGCTCGAATCCACGGCCAGACAGCTCTGCAGTGTGCGCCCGACGCGGCGGGTCACACGGCCAAGTGTGACCGCACTTCCTGAGTTGCCTTCCGCTGAGACTGCCTGAGGGGGCACAAGGTGACCCGGGACCCAGGCACATCCCGGGACAGGCACAGCTGTGCACGAGGCACGTTTCCTGGAGCACCAGGGCCAGGCCTCTTCACGTCCAGCCCCTCCACTGCCAACCGACTCACAATAGCTGTTCGTGGGGTGTCTGCAGTCAGGAGAGCCCCAACCCTGAGGCTGGGGACCAGTGTAGGCTCAGGGCTGGGGCACTGGAACCTCGGTTTCCCCAACTGTAAACCGGGGAGGCGGTGCTAGCAGCATTCCCAGCGGCTGGCGGAGGGCCTCGCCCCTTCACAGCGCACGCACCCCGTCCTGGTTCCTCGTGGGGCCCACAAGAAGGTCTTGGGCTCCGACGGGCTCTGCATTTCTCCCTCACCATGGCTAACGCAGTGCCAGGGGCTCCGCCTGGGCCTGCACGCTCGCCCTGCCACCCCAGGGGCCTTCCTGGAGGAAGCGGTCACACGCTCCCAACACCAGTGCCAGAAGCAGCCTGCGGGAGGAGTCAGGGGCGGGAAATGCTTCCCTCCCAGTGACGTGCTCGAGGGCCGTCCACAGGTCTCGAGAGCAAAGCTGTGTGGCCCTGGCGGTTCCCAGAGTTCTTTGGACAAGTGACTTCTGCTTCCTGAGCAGAGGAGGCTGGCCCCATGAGGAAGCCTGCTGTGGGGCCGTGTCTGCAGCTGTGAGGAGCCGAGGGTCCTGAGCCGCCCTGCCCCAGTCTTGTCACCCGGATGGACCTGCCACCGACTCAGACTGTTGCCCCCCGAGGCTGCTTTCTGTGGTTTGTGAGACATGGGCTCGCTCTGCCCTGCCCAGGCCCCGGTCCCTCTGCCGCAATGCTCAACGCACCTGTACTGGGCACCTGGCCAGAGGGGACACGTGGGGCTGTGACACCAGCTGCCAGCCTCGGCCGAGCCCGTGAGCCCTGGGCATTGCATGGCCAATGTTCGGCATGAGCGCTGGCCCCACACCTGGGGAGGACGTGGGCCCAGCAGGCGTCAGAGGCCACGTGAAAGCTAACTGTACCCCCGCCCCCCTGACCTGGCGCATTGAGGTGGAAAGCCATGCTGGGTGTCCCACTGGAGCGTTTATTTTGGTGATGGGTGCAACGCAGGAACAGGCTGGCGTGCGGAGCTGACGCAGCGTAAGCAGCCGCCGACCGGCCACGCGGTCCCCCTGCTCGCGGCCGAGGCTGCACCAGGAGGCCAGCCACTCCGGGCTGCGATCTGCGGGATACGACGTGCAGCCTCAGCCGATCCGCAGGGCTCCCACAGTCTTCCCTGGTCTCTGGACCCAGCCACGTTCCAGCCTCATCTGAGAGGGGGAGAAGTGGAGAGGCGGGGCGTGAGCTGGGGTCCCCGCAGGGGCCGGGGCGCACGGTGGCGTGCTGGGCATGCCTTCTCTGCAGTGTGGCTTTCACAGGGTGCCTGTGTTGGCCTGTGTAACCTGGGCAGGGAAGGGTAACCCAACCGTGACAGCGTTCCAGGAGTGGGCCCGCACGGGAGCAGGACCCGCTCCTCCCCGTGGAGCCAAGGGCGGCAGCGGGGAGGGAGGGGCAGGGTTGGCTGTCCTGGGGGACATGCATGGGGGGGGGGGCTCACTTCTGCAGGCTCTGCAGCTCCGGTGGCAGGTCACAGCCCGTATACACGCCATTCGTCACGCTGTACTCCAGCAGCGCACCGAAGCAGGGGTCCTGGCAGACACAAGGGCCTCAGAGCCACCCCCGCCCCGCCCCCCAGGCCCCACCCTCCTCAGAGACCCGGGCCCACAGGATGAGGGGTGCGTGGGGGGATGGCTCACTCTGACGAGAACGTGAGGGTTCCCCAGCACAATCAGCAAAGCTTTGGGTCTGGTGATGGCAACGTTGAATCTTTTTGAGTTGGACAAGAAACCCAAAAAATATCTGTCATCTTCAAATCTATCTTCATTGGACCGAACCTAAAACACAAAGATTAATAAATACAATATTTCAAGTTTTTTGGCAGATAAAGAAACTTGATATAAAAAAGCGCTTAGTAACATTCAGCGTTGGTGGGACCTCATTTTTGGTTGGAAAGAGAAAAGCAGTGGGTGGGGGAGGGGCGGGCCTCCCAGTGCAGGGCTTTAGGTGATTTTCCTTTTCCTGCCTGAATTTTTAAAACTTATTTGCAACTGACATTCTGTTCGATAAGGATAATTTACACGTGAAGAGTGGAGATGTGACAGCTTAGTTTTCGGTGGAAGCCTCGCCTCTGACCCGCCCCCCACTGCTCTCCATTTCCTCTCTTCTCCCCACCTCTGTCCCCCCCCACCCCCGGGACGTTTGCCACCTCTTGCTGGGTCCCTTTTCCTCCCCTTCCTGTCCGCTGACCTTTGGGTTACTTTTGAAAGGGCCCCGGAGCCACAGCTGGCGGGGAGGCCCGGGGCTGGCAGTTGCCACCCCGCGCCCGCGTTTCTGTGACACCCCTGCCACTTTCTACCTGAATGGGCCAGGAGCCCACTGACCCACGGTGGCCCAGACGCTGCCATCCCCCCAGGACGGGACACGTACGGCCGAGATGATGATGGCCAGGTGCTCCTGCCCCTGGAACTCCTCCACCGACCCCACTTTGATGTCCGCCAGCTCCACGTTTCTCAAAAGGATTCTGATTTTCTCCACCTCGGAGCAGGTAAAAAGATGATAGTTTCAAAAATCTGACTATTGGTTGACAGCCCACAGCATAATTGAGCAGTGGCCAATGGACTGGTCAGTCCCAGACCAGGCTACCTCATGTCTGAGGTGATGGGAACCCAGATGCCGACTTCAGGGGGTGTGCATGGGGTGGAGGAGCAGTACCTGGCAGGACACAGCGAGGACACTGGCTGCTGGGCGGGCTCCAGAGCGCCTCCCTAGGGGCAGGGGTGGAGGAGGGATGGCAGAGGCCCCTTTAGGGGACTCCCCCTCCCCAAGGACTGGAGCCTTCCCCACAACAGCAGCCTGGAGAGGCTGTGCACCAAGTGTCACCATGATGGACAGCCAGGAGGTGCACAGCTGGTGCCAAAAGTGGCCCAGGAGCCAAGAAGAGGGAGGGAGTGGCCCAGAGCTGTGGGAGGGCTGAGACCGGGAGTGTCTCAGTCTCCGGAGACCAAGGTCTTGGCTGGGTGCTTCTAGAAACAGCCAGTGTCAAGTCTTGGAACAAAGAACACAGCATTGAAAAGCAGCTCAGCAGTGGGAGAAACCGAGAGTCCTCAGCAGCGGGGTACGGGGGGTGGGGGGGCACCAAGGGAAGGTGCCCAGAGGCTGCCAGACAGTGGGCTCAGAGACTTGGTGGACACATGTCCACCAGCAGCTGCAGCCCAGGATGGGGCACCTGTGCAGGCCAGGCACATGGTCCCGACAGGGGACAGAAAGCACAGCGTACACTGCGGTCCAGCTGCATGTCGAGAAGAAAGGGGACATGTCTCGGCTGTCGAGCAGACGTGAAAGCCACCCGCAGTCGGACAGAGGGCAGGCGCCCGGGCACGGGACAGGCCACAAGATGGTGGGGTGATGCCTTCAAACAACGAGGGCAAGCAGCAGAACCCCAATTCAGGAAACTCCAATTCAGAAGGAAAACACACTTTTCTGATAAAAGCTGGAATTCCTAAATTCACAAGAGCGAGGAGTTAAGAATCAGGAGAAGAGATAGGAAGACTGGCTACGAGGAACTCGGATCCAGGTGTCACCTCAGCAGTGTCGGTGACTGAGCCTGTGGTCCTGCCGGACGCCCGTGGAGCAGGAGGCAGAGCCGAGGCCAGGCCTGTGTGTGTGGCAGGGACAGGCGCCAGGCAGGGAGAGCGGGCAGCCTTGTCATCATCTGACCACACAGTGGACAGTCAGGTTAGACCCCGATCTCCACCCACACCCCAAACAAACCCAGGTGGATCGAAGGTCGAACGGTGAGAAGTGGATTCAAAACTTTGGGAAAAAAGGGGGAAAACGGCCTGAATTCAGGGCGGGGAAGGGCTCCGCAGACAAAAATGGAAAGCACAGACTATAAAAGGAACGACTGAGCCGTGCGATCAGACGCACGCATGCACGTGCACGCGCACACAGAGACCACTCTGCACACACAACCACCAAGGGCCTGGACGCAGGAAGTCAACTGCGAAAGCACACTGCTGAGCACACACACACTCAGGTGCAACCGAAGGTGGCGGTGGACGCGAACAGGTCCTGAGAACACGAGGAAAAGGCCGCTGAACGCGGAAACGACTCTCGAATCCCTGACGCCAGCGGAGCCCCGCACTGCCCCTACCCCACGCCCGGCACGGCTGCCGGGAGCGGGCACGAGCAAGTGTTTGTCTGTAGACACGGGAGGTGGGGCAGAAGTGGCCAGCCCCCGACAGGGCAGCAGGCGGGAAATGTGCCACCAAGAGAACACAGCAAGCAGAGGGGGCCCCGCCCACAGCATCCTATCACCAGGGGAGGTGACGTTCCCACACTGCAGACGGAGGGGCAGGCCAGTGGGAGCCCCGCTGGGACTGGGACGCAGGGGCAGGAGGAGGGGAAGGTGACACGAGGGGCCAGGTGCTGCTTCGGGAGCTTGTGTGCACTTCCCTTCTGTGGCCCTGTGGATGAGGAAGCACAAGCGAGCTCGCTGGAGCGGGTCCACACCTGCTTCCGGTAGGGCGTGATCACACCGATGTCGCTCGCGGACACCTGGCTGGAGACGCTCCTGGCCAGCAGGCAGCAGTAGCGCATGACCTGGACGGCTTCGGCCGGGTTGAACCATGATGGGCTTCTCCCTTCCCGAGCTTCGTTGCCCTGAGTTTGTGGGGAGACAGGAGAGTGGCTTGTCCGTCACAAAGCCACAACTGCTCAGGAGATGCTGGTTCGGGGCTGTTGGAGCAAAGTGGGCGCTAGGAACTGGCAGAACGAGGCAGGCGGGGAGCAGGGCTGGCGGGGAGTGCCACGTGGGGGACCGCTGACACAGGGGTGCAAAGTCAGCGGGGCTCGTGTGCACTGCGCACGTGCAGGACCAAAGCTGATGCCAGGACAGGGGGTGGCGGCCGAGCCCAGAGGCAGGGCCGTGCAGGGCTGACCGCACGGCGACAGGTGGCCGGCCAGCTGCGCTCAACCCAGGTGGCTGCGGCACGGCCGCTCACGCAGGCCCCTGCGCCCCCGCATGCAGGTGTGGGCCCCCTCTCCCCTCAGTCAGGAGAGAAGACATGCGGACGGCCAGTGGGCACACGCAGAGGGCTCGCCACCACCGCCACTGGGCGCTGTAAATGAAAACCCTGAGATCCCGCCTCACACCCACAGGACGGCTCCCATCAGAAAAGCCCCGGGGATGGCAGTGCCGGCGAGGGTGTGCAGGGGCTGCACCTTCACGCACTGCTGCCGTCGCCGCGGAGAACAGCGCGGTGTTTCTCAAAGACTCAGAAACAGGGTTCCCGTGCTCCCCAGCAGTGCACTTCTGGTGTCCAACCCAAAGGAAGTGACCCTGACCGACACCTGTATGGCCAGGGTCATGGCAGCGCCGTCCACGGCAGACAAAGGTGGGAGCAGCCGGGCGTCCACTGGGGGAGGAGCGGAGAAAATGCACTCCGCCCACACAGAGGGACACCTCAGCTTGAAGAAAGACGTTCTGACACCTGCTCCAACATGCTGGACCTTGGGGACACCAGGCCCAGTGCGAAAAGCCAGTCACAGAAGGACAGTGCTGTGGGGTCCGCGTAGACGAGGACCGGGGAGTCAGAGGCATGAGACAGAAGAGGAGGCCAGACGGGGCTGGGGAGGGGTCAGTGTTTACAGGGACAGAGTCTCGGTTTGGGAGGCAGAAAGCTGTAAAACTTGGTTGCAAAATGACGTGAATATCGATACCACTGACTATATATGCAAAGTGACTAACATAATAAATTTTGTACGCGTGTTTTACTACAATTTAAAAAAGCGTACACCAGATAAAGCAGTAAGAACACGCTAATTTCCAGGGTGTGTCTGCTGTTGTTAAGCTGTACGTGATCTACCCCTTGGATTTATGATAAAAGGTCGAGACCACTAAAAAACAGACCAATGTGATAGAAGCTCACGTCAGAACTTCTACACTGAGGAGAAAAATTCAGTGAATATCAAGCAAACAAATACAAGAAATAAGGAAATGAAAGAAACAAGTAATAAAAGATGAAGGTATGAAGTTAGATGACTGTAGATTTGAGTCACATCTCATTAAAAGCAGAGACTCTTAATTGGATTACATAAAACACTCGCTGCTTCTAAGAAACACACCTAAGTAAAATGATAAAGAAAATAAAAGCAGGGCAAAGAGGCGCCGGGTAAGAAGAAAATCGGAGTGGCAACATCGTATTACTACACGGCGGAACTTCAAGCAAAAACCGCGAGGCGGCATGGAAGGGCGTCGTATGAAGAGGAAGATAAAACAATCGGAACCGTGTCCACGCGAAGCAGCACACTAGTTGACTACATCAAGCAAAAACCAGCCGAAATTCAAAGAGAATTTGATAAAAAAGGGCCGGCACCGTGGGCCTTCCCCGCGCCCTGCCACTCGCGCCCAGCGGACAACAGCTAGGTCAGGACGGAGCTGCCATGTGACAGACTCCGCCAATTTCTTTTAAAAATGTACAGGGAACTTATAACTCCCAGGTACAGAATATAAATTTTTTTCGTATGTCCTCAGAACGTTTACCAAAACTGATGAGACGAACACAAATGTTTAAAGCTGAGAGTTCACAGGCCACAGCTCTTGATCACCACCTAAAAAACACTCGAAATAAAAAAGAGGAGCCCAAATGCTCTCAGCCACTTGGAAGTTAAGGAAGACACGTCTCTGTAAGCCTTGGATCGCGAGGAGAGGAGGAGGAAGTCACGTGTCTAGAAGCCATGAAGACGTGTGGAAAGCAGAGCTGCCTGTGAGGGACGCTGCTGTCACCGTGCCCGTCTGCTGAGAGGGTGGGAAAAGCGGGACGAAAACAGACGGTGAGGGACGACCAACGAAGCTGAACTAACGAAGCAGGAGACTCAGGAGGAAACTGTCGTCCGCGGTTGCTTTTCCTCCTGGCCTGGAGGCGGCACAGTGTCCTGTGAAGGACGGTGGCCACGCCCAGGGCTTCCTCAGGCCACGCTGGCTGGAGGAGCAGCCAGACCAGCACCTGTGGCCAGGGCCAGGCACAGCATCTGCCGTGCTGGTGGGGGGCCCAGGGGAGGGGTGGTCCCAGCCACAGCTACCTCGGCCTCCTGGGGCTGCCCTGCGGCTCCTCCCCCTGCGCCCCTGTGCTGGGCACTGGGACAGAGCAGCGAGCCAGAGGACGAGCTTCCTGGGGGAGGGGCTGCCAGTAAGGTGACAGGGCACTGATTTCGTACCCCAGGGGCTGAAGTGGCCCGGGGAGCCAAGGGCGAGCGTGTAGATGTCAGCAACTGTGATAAAACCCCCTTTGCTCATAGGGTGGGAGGGGACCGTGGGCTCTGTGCTGGTGTGGCGCCCGCATCGCATCCTGAGGGCCGGCACGGAGCCCAGCGCAGCCCAGCGGGCTCCCGGGCGCGGCCGCGGCTGCTCCCTGGGCCCAGGCCTGTGCACCGCACTTTATCCCACAGCACCGTGCCCTTGACTGCTGCAATCTGCAGGCCGTTCCTCACGAGAAACCGGCTAAGACTTCGCAGATGGCAGGAGATACACGTGTCAACGTGGGCAGCACTGACCTCACTGCCCACGTCTCTCCGTGCACCCTCAGCCCATACGCTCAAGCAGTGCTCCCTGGTCACTCCACATCCCTTGGCCTGGCCTCTAGAGACTTGGCGGACCTCTGGCCTCTCCCCACCCCGGCTCCCCCAGTCTGTCTAACACACAAGGAAACGTCTGAGGACAGGCCAAGGGCAGCGCAGGGGACGAGTGTCCTCGGAGGCTTTGTGCCGAGAGGACTGTGTTGTCAGATGTGTGGCTACCAAATCCCAAGGGAAGGCACCCCAGCCACACTCATGCATACCACCACGTCTCCCACAAAGCAGGAGCCCAGAAGTACACTTCAGCTGGTGCCGCCCCAGGAGGCAGGCTGCAGAGAGGGGCAGACTTCAGGGGTGCCTGTGCTAGCTTCTCCTGCCCTGGAGTTGGGGGCACCCCAACTTGGATGAGAACCTGAGGGTGTTGACAAAACGTTTGACTTTTGGTTCTGACAGCCAATTCCTGAGCTGTCCTGCTGCCCCGCCCCATGAGGCCGCGTTGGGGAGGGGGCTCTGGTCCTGCTGCCCTGTCACGTGACCCTGACCGCAGAGTGGTGGGCACTGTGCTGCTGCCCAGCGCCCCTGGGTCCATTGGTCTGTGCCCCGCCCCCCGCCCGCCTTCCTACCAGCTCTTCAATGAGTCTCCGTGACCTGTGATGCCCGCGAGGCCTACTCTAGGCCAGCATCGTCCAGGCCCTTTCTCTGTGGGATCACTGAGCAGAAGGGCTGGTCTGGGGGTGTGGGAGAGGGGGCAGAGGCCTCTCCTTCCTGGCCTTACTCCTGGGAAAGAGCAGGGCGTTGTCCAGCCACAGGCACTTGCTAACACCACTGAACTGGTGGCAACGAGCCTGTCCACAGCCCCGAGGGTCAGCGCCGGGAGCAGGCGCAGCGGCCAACTCACCCTCACGCCATGGAAGACCAGGGGGAAGCCCTTCCTCGGCAGCTTCTCCCAGCCCAGCAAGGCGGTCACCACCCGGGGGTCTGCGCAGACCTGCAGCTCGCGGTGGTAGAAGAGTCTAGAGGGCAGGGCCAGCAGTGCCGCGTGAGACCTGTAGTTCTTCACCAGCTTCGTGACCTGCGGGGCGAGAGCAGGCGCAAGGCCGCAGTCAGCGTGCGCAGCTGACCGTGCCGGACGCCGGGTGCCTCTGGCTCAGAGGGTGCACGGGCCGAGAGCCCCTCGCCCCAGGGACACCCTTCCTCTCCTGGCCCGGAGTCTTCCACCTGAGTACAAAGTGATTGGGGAGCCTCAGGTGACTTTCTGGACGAAGGAAGGGTCCATTCCAACAGGCACGGTGCGCATGCGGGAGCCAGGAGTCCCGCAGGAGCCCTGGGGGCCAGCTGCGGGCCTGGCTGCGAGCGGCCTGGGAGTCCGGGCTCAGCTCAGCTGCAGGAGGCATGGGTGGCACGGCGCCCCGGCCCCAGGGTCTGGCTGGCACCCTGCTGACGGCTGCCACTGACACATTCCTTTCCTGCCTCTGCTTGGCTGGGCAAGTCCACGAGG
>NW_006440654.1:501880-533259 GCF_000325575.1 Pteropus alecto
CCACGGTGACGCTCTAACTCGGTCTTTATACGTCCTGCCCATGAGATGCTACGTGAACCCCGCCTCCATTCGGCACCACGGGCCTACGTCTGCCCGTACGCACCAGGGGAGAGGGGGGCATTCAGGCCCCGTCCTGCCCAGCCCGTGGACACCTGCTGGAGGCACGGGCCTCTCCCACGGGCAGGAGGCGCCAGGCCACAGCTGGCTCTGGCTCCTCCCGGCCTCCTGCTGACCCCTCATTGCAGCTCCTCTGATGCCAGCGCCTCTGCGGTGGCCCCGGGAGGCCCCCCTCCTCCCATACACACTATCTATTCTCTGGGGTGATTTGCCTGGTCACCCCACTCACTTTCTGTTCAGTGGTGAAGTCCAGCTGTGTCTGCCCTGCACGGCTTCAGAGGACAGTGCCACCCAGCGCACCTGAACCAGAAACCCCGCACACCGCAGCTTCCTGATCCAGCGTGCCAGGGCCCCAAAGTGCAGATTCCCAGGCTGTCCTCCAAGCGGCTGGGTTGGCTGGGAACCTGGTCTGCACTGAGCCACCCCACGGGAACCCTGTGCTTGAACCTGCCGCTGCAGGCACCTCAGGTGGGGTCTGAGCTCACCAGCAAGGGGTTGTAGGCGCCACAAGCACCGAAGGCATCCTCGTCCCTCAGGTACGCTGGCCGGGACATCAGTCTTTCCAGCATAGACACGTTCAGCCCGTAGGCCATGGCCAGTCTGGACTTGATGACTGGCCCGAGCTGCATGGGGTCTCCAGCTAGGACTATCTGTGACACACACAGACTCAGCCACGGCCGCGAGTCAGGGGTGGGAACTGGCTGGCTGGGGCTCGCGGAGAGCAGGCCGATGGCTGGGAGGTGGGCGCGTGGTGGGAACTGCCGTGCACGGTGACAGTGGCTTTGACAAGGACAGCAGAAATGGAGAAAACACAAGCAGGGTGCAGACACGAGCTCCCTTACGGGTGGCCCCCGGCTTCTCCCATCTCCCTTCGCGGGCTCCCTAGACTCTGCCCCATCCCCTGGAGTGTCTGCTGAGCCCTTGGCCCTTTTGCCTGGGTGGTGCCCCAGGCCTGGACCCGGCCATGTGTCTGGGCAGTTGCCCGGGCTACATCCCCGCTGGACCAGCCTGCCCTGCTCTGTCGCTGTGTGGCCTCCGTGCTTGGCCATGGAGGTGACAGAAGGTGGGATCCAAAACATCTCTCCTTGAGGAAGAGGGGGAGGGAGTTCACCACCTGCCCCAGGCCGGGGGACGGGGTGGCCAGGTCCTGGGCGGCAAGCCAGGGCGACCCTGGACCTCACCCCATGCCTCTGCACGCCCAGCAGCTCTCACAGCTGTCACGCGTGAGCGTGGAACAGAAGCGTCCCTCTCCTCCTGGTCTCCCGCTGGAGCCCGTGACCCGTCCCCCAGAGCCGCAGGAAACCAGGATGAGACTGGCAGGGTGAGGGACAGGCCTCACCTGGCCGTTGAGGTCCGAAACCAGCCCCAGAGGGATGAGGCATTCTGGCTCGCTGGCTTGTCCCGCTTCGTCCACAAACACGTGTGTGAAGTGACCGACTCTAGAGCCAAAGGCGTTTTAAGTGGTCAGCCTGCCAGTGTCCGCCCCGAGGCTCGGCGGGCCAGCCTGGGGAGGGGGCACCCACGCAGGCCTGTCAGGAGCCCAAATGAATCCCTAGCGGCAGCTGGACTATGCACCCAACATGTGCTCTCGTCTGGAAAGACGCGGGGACCCAGGCTAGGGGCTGGGGTCTGACAGTGAGCCCAGAAGTGCGATGCTGCTGAGCGGCTGTGGGACCTTGCACAGATCATGTCACCTCTGTGCCTGGGCTTCCTCAGCGTATTGGGTGGAATGGGGTGAGCTGGTCAAGGTGGAGCCCGGCACGGGTGACGCTCCCAACACGAGGGCTACTGCCTCGCCTCCCCGTTTCTGCCTCAGGCCTCACGCGTTTGGCCGGGGACCAGCCTGACCTTCCACTCAACGGGAGCCCAGGGGACCATGCAGAGCACCTCGGGGCACGGGCAGCCCTTGCCATGTCAGCACTGTCCCCCGCCTCCTGGTAATGCCAGAGCAGACTGGGAGCAGGGACGCTGCTCCAAAGCCACAGGGCAGGAGCTGTAGGACAAGCCCTGGAGCTCTCGCCTGAGACGGAAGTCCCTGTGTCAGAGACCCGCGGGGTCCCTGCTCCTGTGGGCCCGACCTCTCTCTTTCCAGGCTCTTGCTCGGCTGATGACACCCACTGACTCCCTACCCCGGGTAAGACACGGGGACTGGCACACTTGTTCTCTACTTCACATCCCAATTTCTGCTGAAAAATTTAACATTATGTATCTTTCTCAGACTGTGAGCACTAAAGCTTTCAATTTTGTATCAGCTGTTTGGAGTTACTCCTGTCAGACACAGCAATGCTCCGTGTTCACCCCTTCTCAGCTCCCTGCAGCCCCAGCATCCCACCTGCCACAGGGTGGGCCCAACCTGCTCCTGCCACTGTCCCCGGCCCCTCCCACCCCTCCCCCAGATGACCTCCTTCCTGCCTCATCGTCCACCCCTGGGGACCCTCTCCCGTGTGTCTCTGCACAGCCCTCACGTTCCCGACTGGCTCGAGCCGGTGCCATCGGCCCCCCGTCCACAGAAGCTCCGAGGACATAGCCCGCCGCGTGTCCCCGCCCCGCGTGGCGCTGACCTCACTCCTATCTGGTAGAAGAGCCCGGCGCTGCTGCAGGTGGTGACGATTATCCTGAAGCGCGAGGCCCTCCAGATGTCCTCCCCGTCTTTGCAGTACGGCTTGACGGCGTCGAGGACTGTCTGGGGGGCAGGCAGTGTATCTCTCAGGTGTTCAGCATGCCTTTGACTGCACGTCATCGCGAAGCTGAAGGGCATTCTCAGGGGCCGTCCCATGTGGACTGCAGAGCCGTGAGCACGGCATCGCTCCACAAGCAAAGCGGGGACTTGCGATTTCCCTCAAGGTGCTGGTAGCCAAACCCACGGGACAGCGTCCGAGAGAGACCTCGCACTTGGGGTACAGGGGAGGGGAGCCCAGCACGGGGCGAAGCCGCTGGGGATGCTCTCATTGGCCCCACCACCTAGGCACCGGGGACAGCCGTTTCCAGGGCTGCGATGCTCACCTCCTCGAACCTGCAGGTGGCATTCACCCGGACCATGGCCGCCGGCCGCAGCACCTGGCTCTCGTGCAGCCGCAAGCACACGAGGTCGGCGGCGCTGTTGGAGGGCGCACACACCAAAATGCGACTGTCTGGCAAGGCGTGGTACACCTGTGACCAGGGCACAAGGGACAAAGGGACATGTCAGCTGTGTGCGCCGACTCAGAGTGGGAAGTCTGGCGCCTGCCCGCACCAGCTCGCTGTGTGGGCCCCACACGCCTGAGACTCGGGCCCCTGGTAGCGCAGGGACAGCTCTGTCCACCAAGCACACGTGCCCGCACAGCGTGGCAGCGGCTGGGGGGGCTCTGCGCTCCCCAACACCCAACTGCCTCCCGCCCCCACCGGGTGCCGGCACACGCTCCCTGCTAACTCGCAGCTGACACAAAAATCCCAAACACGCAGTGTCCCCACGTACTGCAGCCTGCAGCGTGGCCACCGGAGCCACTACACGGGGACCCCTTTGCCGCAGGGGAATTCTATGACGTGACTGAACGCTTACTGGTCTAAAAACGAAGAGACGCCTTTCTAAACCCATGAGCCAGGCCTTTAAAGTCCTACATGTCACGGACGACAGAAAGTAGGCTCAGCTAAGCGTGAGAGAATCTAGTTTCCAAGCTCCTTCTAACTTTCCAGTTCCAGTTTACACTGACGCAGAGCTTCTGACACGGACACGCCGCAGAGCTCAGCTGCCTGTCAGCCGGGTGGCCCCTCGTCACCTGCAAGACCGCCTCTATGATCGTCACCGTCTTCCCAGTTCCTGGGGGTCCAAAAAGGATATACGGAAGCGGGCGGCAGTCACCGCTCAGGATCCTCCTGACGGCCAGCTTCTGGTTTTCGTTGAGCACCAGGTTGAAGAATTCCTTCTCCCTCGCTCCTGTGTCTGAGGAGAAGGAACGGGTTAGGCAGAGGGGTGCAGTCACGGGGCACCGGTGCCCCAGGGCTGGGTGGGCAGGAGAGCCAGCTTCTCAAGTGGCCTCCGGCGGCGGCCCCGTGCAGCCCCCGGCATACGCACCCAGGGCACTCGTCCCAGCAGCAAAGGCCCCCATCCCCGGCATGTCCTGGGTGGCAGCCCGCTTCTCCTTGGTGGCGGCCTTAGCTTGATCCTTTACAGCTCTCCTATTCTAGAAATAATCATTAAAAAGGGCTTAAAAAAGCTTTGAGCTTACACAGGCTGTTTAGAGTAAACATAATTGTCCAACGTAATATTGGCTTTTTTATTGAACAGCTCTTCGCATGTGTCACAGGCTGTGTCCTCTCGAAATCACAATGAAAATACAGAGTATCTGATAAAAAGCTGCTAAAAAGGTTTTTTTTTTAAAAGTTACCTTTAAAAATAAGTTTTGTGACAACACGGGAACAAAGGATCACATTTCATCTGAGCCCACAGCGTCCTCTCTTCCTGCCTCCACGGGCGCGGGTGTAGGCGGAGGCAAGTCCAGCACCCTCTGGGTGAGAAGTGTGCCCTGAGCAGAGCCGCACACGCCTCCCAGCTCACACAAGGTGCCTGTGTTGCTTCGTCAGCCGCGTTCGAGGCCCTGCCCAAGGACTGCAGCATGGGTGTCCACAGCTGGCTGTGTCCTGGACCCACGGGGCTGTTTCCCAACCTTCCCATTGCGGACTTTACTCCTGGAATTTACCCTTGAGAGTGATCACGTGGTGCAGTCACGTGATCACTCTCAAGGATAAATTCCAGGAGTAAAATTGTTGCACTGAGTTTTCTTGTTAAAAATTTACACATATCGCTGAATTTCAGTCCAGGTCACAGCAATGTTCCTTCCCACTACTGCGTGACTTTGCAGAGCAGGACCGGCACACGGTGAGGTGCACACTTAGTGTAAGATCTGACAAGTTTCCCCACGTGCTCACTCCGCAGCTGGGACGTGGCCGTGCGCCAGGCCCAGCACCCACTGCCATGGGCCGGGCCCCTTTGGGCCACGCAGTATTGGTGTGAGGGCGGCTCTGTTGCTGGGGAGCGGCCCATCACGAGACCCACACGGTCTGCTGTCTGGACCCTGTGGGTGACAGCAGGCCACTCCCTGTCGGGGCTGTACAGAGCCAGCTCTCCGAGCCTCGAGCCTCAAGCACGCCTCGTTCTCCAGGGCCGAGTGCGGCGGCTGCCAAGCGTTCCTACAGTTGCATGTCTTTTGTCAGACTTATCTCCAATGTTTAAAACATAAAACACATGGATGCTATTGAACGTATTAAAAATTCAATTCTACCAGCCCACCTGTACGGGGAGCTTGCTGTGGACGGAGCCTGCAGGACTGGAAGCTGCTCTGGGTGAGTGGGCGAGCGGCCGCGAAGGCCTGGCACGCGCTGTGCGTGACTGCAGCCTCACAAACAGTGCACACTCAGGCTACACTCAATTTATAAAACACGAGATTAAATGAAGCGCAAACGGAAATGAAGCCGTCGAGGGATGGGGTGTGAGATGCACGGGGCTGCTGACGGCGTAGCGTGGCAGTTTCACGGCAAGTGCTTTTCTGTAAGCAGACAGTACACTTAGCAATAATGGTGAGGAGCAAACACGTAAGCAGTGATACGTTTATTACCACACACCACACGCTGTACACAACCGCACGTTGTACACAACCGCACGTCCGCCTTTATGCTGGCGCAGGGCAGTGGGTATCTTGCACCAGCATTTCCGTCACGTGCGTAACGTACTGCACAATGACACTGTGGTAGCTGTCACCAGGTGACAGGATTCATCCAGTTCCGTTATCATCTCATGGGCCATCGTATGTATGGTCCATGTTAACTGAAACGTCATGTGGCACACGGCTGTATGTGTTTGTATTTATTTATTTCTTAGGCAACCCTTGGTTGACCTCACAGATTACAAGGACCTTGTCAGCTTACAGTCCCTTATTTTTTTATTTTTTACGCCTACAGCACCTCATCTTCCTAGGTGGTCTCCCATCCGAGTACTCACCAGGCCTGACCCTGCTTGGCTTCCGAGATCAGACGGGATCAGGCGTGTTCGGGGGGCGTGACCATAGACTGTGTTTATATTTAAAAGTGTTTCTCACAGCTTTCTTTTTCATCCCATTTGACAATCTCTACCTCTTAACGGCAACATTTTGAGCATGGACATCTAGTGTGATCACGGATGCTGCTGGACTGAAACCTATCACCTTTCTGTCATCGCATGTTTTAGAGCCTGTTACAAACTCCACGATATAGTTATTTCAACTTTAAAAAGTCAGTTACCTTTTCCCAAAACTTGAAAATGTTACCGTAAGAACACATGTCATCAGACGCACACGCTCACACCTCTCTGAGGGCCCAGTGCGGCAGTGCCAGCTGCGGGGACAGTGCTCCCAGAGGTCCTTGGCGGTTACTCCTCTTGCATGACTGAGGCCTGATGCCCATGCACTGGTGGCTCTGCACCCCCAGCACCGGCCCCCAGCACTCTGCTCCGACTCTGGGGCTGTGGCTATGTTGGTGTCGCGTCCGGGAGGGACAACGTGGCACTTGTCTTCTGTGACTGGCTTGTTTCACTCAGCATAACGCCCTCAAGGTGCATCCATGTTGCTGCACGTTACAAAGCTTCCTTCTTTTGAAAAGTCCATGATCTTTTAAAGAGATTAAAAAAAAGTTTACGCACATATTTACCGTTTCCAGTCCTGTTAAGTCCTTGTGCAGGTCACGTCTATCTGGGGCCATTTCCTTATGCCTAAAGGACATCGTTCCTCGTGGGGGCCGGCTGGTGTGAGACCCTCTCATTCCCCACTTCCCTATGTCTGAAACGCTGCGTCATCCTCACTCTTGGAAAAAAGTGTTTACTGGGCACCAAACTCCAGGTTTTCTCCTTTTGGCTCGAAGATGTCACCCCCCGCCTTCTGCTCGCTGTGAAGTCTGCTGTGTCCTTATTTTGGTTCCTCTGTATCTAATGAGACTTTTTCTGTTTTTAAGATTTGCTCTTTAGTGAGTTTTAGGAATTTAATTATCATGTGCCTTGGTGGTTTTGGTCCTGTTTCTTGTGCATAGGGTCTGCTGAGCTTCCTGGATATGTAGACTTATAGTTTTCATCAAAGTAGAAAAATTTCCAGTCATGGTTTTTCTAATTTACCCCTGCTCTCCCCTGCAGGACTCCAATCACAGGTGTGCGAGGCTGTTCAGCTTTCCCACAGCTCAAAGATGAGTTTTTAAAAATTAGACTTCATTTTCTAGAGCAGTGTGAGTTTTCATTTTTTTCAAGATTTTATTCTGTTGTTTTGTAGTTTCAATTGCTGTTTTTAAGCTCACTGTTTCCTACTTTAGTGTCTAGACTGCTGTTAATGCCATCTGACCTATTTTTTCACCTCAGACATTGAATTTTTCATCTCTAAAAGATGACTGTGTCTTTTGTATATTTTGTGTCCCCCCCGAACGTGCCCGTGTCCTTCTCCCTTTCTGAGCACGTGGGATGCAGTTACGACAACTGGTTTAATGTCCATATCTGCTAATTCTGCCATAGTTATTTTTTTGAGTTGGTTTCAACTGATTGCAAATTTTTATTATGGGTTGTTTCTCAGTTTATTTTATTTTTAGATTAGATACCAGACAGTGTGACTTTTACACCTTGGCGGGCTGGTGGATATTTTGACACTTTGGGAACTACGCTCAACCTTGTCTTGAGGTGTGGCTGCGTCACGTGCAGAGAGCTGACCCTTTGAGGCTTGCCGCCACTCTGTCAGTCTAGGGACATTTGCTCCCCACACCTCGGGCAACGGTCCATGGAGACTCCACCTGCGGGGCTGTGGGGACACCCAGGGGTTCTTTCTCAGACTCGGGTCTCAACCTTAGAAGCATGCACTGACGAGTCCTCACTGAAAACTCAAAGTGGGCGCTCTGTCCTTCCTGCTCCCTGAGGCTGTCAGCTGGCACAGCGGTGGCCTCACTCTCATTCCCTCTTTCAGGAATCACTGTTCTCTGCTGCCTGAGGCTCGAGGTCTGAGACTGTCGCTGCACGTATTGTTTTTCAGTTGTTTAAGGTGGGAATGGAAATCCAGACCCTGTAATTCCATCCTCGTTAATACGTGGAGTTAATATGTATAAAAAGATAATGATCTGCATTTAAAAATACTACGATCCAGCCAATCCAGAGCGGGACCCACCTAACCAGCAATACCCCCTCCTCACACCTAGCAGCAGGCAGTGGGAGGCGACGGGCGTTTTGCACGTGATACCACATCTGTCCAGTGACGACTCCTTTGCATTTTCAGAACAAAGCAGATCGGTCACGAAGCACACAGCAGGTGTCTGAAGGGAAACCTGCTGTTTCCTTTAAAAAAATCTGTGATCGTGTGGGCATTCTAAAACCATTATTTTTGCAGTTTTGAAGAGGGACTATAAAGTAGTAAGAGGATTTCTAAATATTAGACAATTTAAAAATCTGCATTTATTATAAATTTAGAACATACTCAAAAAAAGCAAATTCCAGCGGCACAGAATTACAGGTTATAAGCTCCCCCGTGGAGGGAGGATTTTCCTCTCACTGGAAACACACGGGAAACAACGCCACATCTAGCTTACTCATGGAGCTACACGGAGGGCACAGGACACCACACGCCACAGGCGCTGTGTCACTACTGCCTGAGACGGCCGTGCAAGGGCAAGCCGCAGGCCTGCAACGTGCACAGGGGTCACGATGCCCGCCTCTGCTGGGCGTGTGCTCTCGCAGGCACTTTCTGAGCACGTGTAATCACGCAAGTGCGCCTGTCTGTCTGAACGTACACAGCACCACACAGAGCCCACAGCCTCCCTGTGACTACTTCGGTTTCATTCCACCGTGGTTTTAGGTCGCCTGTGAACGACACCCCTCTCCCACCCCCATCCATCCGACCGCGCGCCCGGGACCCGTGCAGAAACGCCGGAGGCACCGGGCCGTACCTTGGAGGCGGGCGGTCCGTCGGTTTTGGCATCCTGTGCACAGTTCCAGCTGCGCGTCACTTGGGGAGTCTGTAAGATGACTTCTTCGGGGAACAACACTTGTAAAACAAGAAGATGAACAAGGGAGACGGTACTGAAAAGCTTTAGAAGGACAAACGGAGGCTCCTGCACGTTGGCAGCTGTTCAGGTCTCTGCCCCCGCCCCCCCGCTTCTGGCCCCTGGAGACTGCCTCTCCGCGACGGCTGATGCGTGTTCTTTGAAATGAAAGCCATTTATCAGTCTTCTTGTAAGCACAAAAATGAGTTCTATTATGAAGAGAAAGCACAGTGCAATGGCTTTATTTCCAATAATTATGGGTGCTATTTTTACGTAGTTGAAATAGCAAGAAAACGTGGAAACTTCCCAATAGCAAAAAAACACTGATATCACAGTTTTACATCCAATATGTGATTGAGGAAACTGTGTTTTACACAAAAATTTACATGAAGCTCATAAAAATGCTCCGAGAAGTGTCGCACTATCGTTCCACAAAACTATACCTTTCACACCTAAGTGGATGACTTGCTCAAGTGCAAAGTGGCACCGTCTGCTTGTGGTCCTGCCAGAGAGAAAACGGTGTAAGATGTCTCGCCTCGAGTTTAGAGGAGTTGAGGCTGGTGGGGGCCGCAGACCCTGAGCGCGCACCCGGAGTCAGGCGCCACTGTGACCTCCCCTGATGCTTCTTCAGAAGCTGGATGGGAGGCAGCGCGCACGCCCCGCAGGGCAGGGTCTTCACAGGGAGTCCTGACGCCGTGTGGAACGCTTTCCCCTTGGAATGTCCCTGCTTTAATGTTTAGAGCGAACTAGCAGTAAGAAACAGGAACCGCGCACATAGAGCGACAGGGAAGTGACCCTGATGAGGAACCGTTCCCAGGACAGTCACTGAAAACTATTGTTAGAAGAAATCGAGGCCTTTACAAAAGTTCAAGTTTGCCTGACTGGCACTGGGCTGCTCCCACATGCAGGTGGCCGGCAGCTCCCAGGGGACGCACAGAATGAGACTTTACAGTCGGAGGGGGAGGGGACAGGGGACTGGGCTAAAAAGGAAAATGGTTGTGGCAAGGTCACGTCCTTCAGGGGGCGTGAGTGCAGGGGCCTGTCAGGCAGGTGACCTTGCTATTCCTGCCCATTGGGCAAGCCCACCTGGGAGGGCTGCACGGGCTCGGCACAGCCACGCCATTGTGGGCCTGTTGTCTTGTCTTTTAACGCTACAAAAAGAATAAAACACGGAAACTAAAACTCTGTCTTCAGTGGAACAAAAAGACCAACGCTCCAAAGCCCAGATGGAGGAGGATGTCTGTCCCGTGGAGAGCATGTGGCCCCAAACCAGCGAAGGTGCCGGAGCTGACCCACGGCCCCCAGAGCCTGCTACACCCACGCTTCTGGAATGTTCCGATTCGGGCACCTGAAGGACCAGCTGACTGTTTCTCACCTGGATGACAGGATGCAGGGTGTGGGCTCTGAAAGCAAAGGACACCGTCGGGACCTGGTGGCAGGGCACGGAATCCCAAGAGGGGAATGTGAAGCCGGAAGAACGCGCGGGCACGGACCACCCCCAGGGAGCCTCGCACCCCCCAGGGTCCCCGGCACAAGGCTCCTGGCAGTCCCACTCTGTCCCCTCAACAGGAAGTGGCCTGGGACACAGCAAACTCCAAGATGAGGAAGAAGCAGAGAAGAACCCTCCTAGGACTTAGCAAAACTGACTCTAAGAAAGAAAAAAGACTTTCAGTGGATCCACTGGAGAGGAAGAGCTGGAAAGGGACCTAACGCTTGTCCCGCCCCTCCCCCCACTCCTCCCGTGGGCCTCTCACTCCTCCGTGCAGGGGACCCGATTTCTCAGTTACCAAATGTGACAAAAATGTGCCAAGCAAACAAGATGACCTCATTGACCTGCAGGTCAGCCCCTTGGCTCCAACAGCATGAAAACACAAATAAAATTCTTAGGAAGAATTCATCAAAAAAAAAAAAAAAATCATGGTTTTCATTCTGGGCTCACAAGGAAGGTTTGATATAAAGCTATTCAGTTGAAATGCTTCATCTTATGAATCGGCTGAAAAAAAAAAAAGATAACTATCTCAAGAAATGCCAAAAAGACAACGAGCATAAGAGCTTAAAGCAGAAATTGACGGATAATCCCTAACCGTGATTACGTATAAGGACAGCAAGATACTAAATGGTAAAATACTAGAGGTGCCTGCATTAAAATTCGAAATAAGAGAAAGACACAGAGATGAGAAAAAATAACAGACAGGGTGGGGATGGACGTTGCCACAAAGCAAAACTGCAAAGGGGGACAAGGGACAGGAGGAAGCGAGTAGGGAAACTGCTTTAAGTACCAACTGCAGCTGGAGGAAGCTCCACCCCGCACAGATGCCGGCTCTCCCGATGACAGCTGTGGCACCGCTGCACCAAGACGTGAGAAAATGTCGCTGCCTCACCGTCTAACAGCAAACAGCTGGGCTCCTCAGGGTCCAGCAAGAGGAGACTGCCTAAGGGACATAGGATGTGTCCCTTTGTAGGGTAACAGTCGTCAGCACCAAACCCTAAGTTACAAAAGCAGAAAGGCCTCAAAGCAATGGCCTGCGTGTCCACCATCAGAAACTGGGCAAAGCAGAGCGAACGGAGCCCAAATGAGCGCGAGAAAGAAGACAATGGTCCGTGAAACAGAAACACTCGACACATCGACTCGGCCAAGGCCGATTCTCTGATTAGGTCAGTAAGACAGACTGACGGCGGGAAGAGAGAAGACACAAATGACCGACATCAGGAATGAGAGGGGTGACATCAAGTATTAAAAGAACAATATGAACAACTTCATGCAAGTAGATCAGACAACTTGGGTGAAATGCATAAATCCCTTGAAACACAGCCCGCCAAAGCTCACCCTGCAGGAAACCGATGACCAGTGCAGCTCCTCACCTGTCACAGAGCTGAACCTGGTCGCAGAGCCCGTCCCGGCCTGAGGGCTCCGCCAATGCTTCAGGCAGAAGTAACACCCGCTGTGTGACTGCCCCACCAGACGGAAGAGGCGGTCCCACTCTGAGGCCGGCATTACCTGATACCCACATCAGAGAAAGGCATTTCAAGAAGTTACACACCAATACACCTCACACACACAGATGTAAAGTTAATAAAACGTGAGCAGCTCAGATCTAACAGTGTATGAAAAGTGGCTAGACCAGGGCAAAGCGGGTTTACTCCCATCGACGTGACTATCCTGACAGAGTGAAGAAGAGAAACCCCACGACCATCTCAACATACGAAAAGCGCGGACAAAACCCTGCCTGTATCTACTGCGGACTGAAACCCGCAGCGAGCGGGAGCCGTCTCCTCAGCCGGACCAAGGGGCCGCACGCGGGCCGAGGGCGGGACGCCGCGCCCCACCGCGTCTGCTCGACACCATCCTCCCAGCTCTGCCAGCGCAGCAGGGCAAGGAAACACACAGCTGGACACGCAGGAGACCCTACGCCACGCGTAAAAGCTACTGGAAATAACGAGTGAGTTTAGCAAGCTCGCAGGACACAAAGGCAACATAAATACTATCTACAAGCGACTGGTAATTTAAGCTGAAATTACTGTTTCTAACAGCATCAAAAATTTTTTAAAGAGTCAGGGACAAATCTGACGAAAGAACATGCAAAGCCTGTGTAGCGGAAGGCACGAAGCACTGCTAAAGGGGTGATGGGACACCTGAGCAGGTGCCGCTGGAGGACTGGGCTGGGACACGCAGTGCTGAGGTGTCGGTTCTCCTTAAATGGACCTAAGAACTCGACGCAGGCCCAGTCGAGCCTCTGTAGGCATATGTCGGCCGGACAGGCCGATTTAGGGTGCACATACCCAGCTGAGGCCCAGGGCAGCCCACAGCTCTGCAAGGGGGCGATGGGGAGCTGTACCGACCTGGTCTCAGACGTAGCGGCAGGGCTGTGCCGTGCTTCCCAGACAAGTGGTTCAGTCGTGGAGAATGGGGGTTCAGAAGCAGACCCACACGCAGGTCCACTGGTTTTCAGAAAGGTTTGGGGGTGATGCATTGGAGAAAGGATAGCCTTTTTAACAAAAGGTGCCAGGACAATGGACAGCCACACCCCAAATTAATTTCTACCCAAACCTGAGTCATTTGTAAAAATCAACCTGAAATAGATTATAGCTCTAAATGTAAAACATAAAGTTGCAAAATTTCTAGAAGAAAACAGGACAGAGTCTTCGTGATCTTGAGTTAGGCAGATTTCTTAAATACGTCACCAAAAGCATGAGTTGTAAAAGAAAAAAACCGATACAATGAAGTTCATTAAAATTAGGAACTTCTATTCTTCAAATGGCATTATTAAAAACAACGAAAACACAAGCCGGAATCTGAGGAAATATTTCCAGAAAACAGACTTGACACAGAACTTGCAGTGAGAACACAGTCTGTACATAAACTAAGAAAACGCAGGAATGGCAATGGAGCCCAGAAACGGGTGCCGAGTGCCAGGGGCCAGCAGAGACACCCCGCGTGCCGGGGCTGCGAGCGTGTGCGGGGCCAGGAGCCGCGGTCTTGGGAGCCCCCGCTTTGGAGACGAGTTCAGCATTTCTCGTGCAGCTAAGTGTCCGCCCACCATGGGGCCCAACTACGGCACCGCCAGGGCCACTGAAGGCAGACAGTTCGCAGACCTCCGTGGGCAGCACTCGGCCCGCTGCCCAGCCTCATTCTTGTGGACACCCCACCTGGAGCCCGTCCTGCTCAGGACGCGCTGTCTGCGACTCATGGGCACGGCACCCTGCCCTCTATCTCAGCTTCCCGGCTCCCGCCACTCTGGTCCCGGGGCCCACCAGTGTCCCTTGAGAGTGGCGCCCACGCCCACCAACCCCTTGCTTTCTCCCTGTGCCCCTTCCCTCCTGGGCTCAAGGCCCGGCCGCTGTCTGCCGACAGGTCCCTCCTGCACGGCCTCTGCCTCTTCCTCTCTGACAGGCCTTGCTCATCCCCTAGGGCGCAAGTCACAGGAACTTCCAGCTACACTTCAGCTCCGATGACTGCCCCGCCTAGGCTGTGCACCTGCCAGAGGCCGGGGCCAGAACTCGCTCCGGCGCCTTCACTCGGCATCACCCCTCCCTTCCCAGCCGCCCAGCCGTGTCAGTGGCTTCACACCTACTGCTCCGTCACAGCGGACACGTGCTCCCCCAGGACTTCGTGTCCCACCGGCTCTGCTTTCATAGCCCGATGACCTTCCAAAGGCGCCACCCCACAAGCCGCACTCCCTCAGCGCTCCCCACGTTGGCCTCAGCCCAGATACCGAAGACTTCAGCAAAACGTGGAACGCACCGATGTCGGAAACAAAGTGAGTCTGACCGAAAATCAGCACCTGTCGCTGCAAAGACCCCTGAAGGAGAGAAGATGAGCGATGAGCCCAGAGCAGGGACCCACGGCATGCATGTGGGATCGTCCTGCACAGGTACCCGGGAAAGGACTCACGCAAGCAACGGACACCGGCTCATGCCACCGAAGCAAGAGCGAGAATTCCTCAGACGAAGGAACTTTATGGGCCACAGACACGGGGCCTGCGCCTCACGAGCCGGCAGGAACTGGGCGCTGGGGGCCCGGAGCTGTCGCACGCCCAGCGGCGGGTGCACTTACATGTCGAGCTCGCCTAGTTTCGGGAGGATGGGGAGCAACTGGCTGTCATGAATGCTGATGCTGGGCGCGACCGATGCCACCACATGGAAGTGGTGAAACCGCCAGGCCCAACCACGGTCCACCTGACAGGCACAGCCGCACGCACACGTGGCTTCGCACACAAGAACGCAGCGCCAAGCACACAACCGAATCCGAGACTGTGTGCGTCTGCCACCGGGAGAGCAGGCGCGGAGCGGTGTGCTCACGGCCCACAGGACACTACACAGCTCGGGCAAGTTCCAGAGACACAACATCCTAGAAACTACAGGTGGAAGTTCACACCGATAAACGTCAGAGAACACGGTTTCCTCTGTGCGTGTGCGCGCGTATGGACACAGACACACAGACTATTTTTTTCAAAAAGGGAGCTATGAACAGGTGGCAGGGCCACCGTGCTCGTGATGTGATGGAGGGTGATGGCTACAGTGCGTCATGAACCAGGGCTCAGTGCACATACAGTCCTAAAGAGACCGAACGTGCAAGTGTCTGCAACTCTGGACCTTCCAATCTGTCCGATAATGAGCTGTAATTGTGTGTCACACATAGTGGCAGTGGGGCCCACTCAACATCTCAGCACGGCCCCTCCGGCCATGGTGTCCCCTTCCCACACCACTGGGTGTCGAGGGCTGACAGAGGGGAAGCCAGCCATGGGTCAGGAATGAAGACGCACCACAGGAAGAGTCGTTGCAAGCACTACCTGTTATACGTAAACTCCACATCCATAGGTTCAGAGTTATACGCTTGTTCAAATTCTGGATTAAGTTTAAGAGTTACATCTTCTTCATGAATCTGAAAAAGAGTTTAATTTCCACACTTTAGACTTAATTTCTTAGGACAATCTTCCGTCTGTATCTGGTGGCACTGCACAAAAATGCACCCTCCACGTCTGAGCTGAAACCCGGTGTGTTCCAGGCACACGTAACAATAATCAAACAGGATGAACTCACTCTGCTGTCCCATGGTGCCCGCCCAGGTGCACGCTCCCTGGACGCAGTCCACCTGGGCTCCGGGTGCATGGTGCACACTGTCATTGCCTCTAAAGGCCACCTCCCTCCCAGCAGTACAGGAACACAACACTGGGGCCTGGGTCAAAGCGGGGTCAAAGGCATTCAGAGAGACAAGGGGGGAAGTGGGGAGAACCCGCGGTGGAGGCAGAGGCGCTCAGGCCCGGTCAGGGCCGAGGGTGCGCGGGCACTGGAGTGAGATGCCAGGGCCGGGGCTGCGACTGGCCCGGCTCCAGATGGAGTCATCGGCAGACCCTGGGCAGTGGAGTCACCTGGCAGGGGTGGCCCTGCTCTCGGCAGAAGTGGTCAAGTCCCCTGGGGGCAGCCTGCAGGAGTTTGCTCCAGCTTCCCCAGAGGTGACGGTGACAGAAATGGGTAATGGAACTGTGGTCAAAGATGGCCGAGACGCAGGAAGCCAATCGCCAAGGGCGAGGCCAGCACGAATGGCTGTCAGCAGTGCACCCCACACTGCCACGTGTTTACAGAAACACGGAGAACAATGTAGATTAAAAATAACGGGAAGACAAAGCTAAATGAACACGAGAGCACGTAAAAATGACAGGGCAGGTTTAACGAGCCGGACTGTGCAGGAACGGAGCCGTGCTGACTGAGCCGCTCGGGGCTCCCAGTCACGTGCCCCTGGCAGACGGGGCAGCCCCTCTCAGAGGGGCCAGCACTGGGCTCAGCCTCAGGAGCCTCCTGCCCCCATGGCTTCGAGCGCTGTCCCTGGAGAGGGCACGGCTTGCCAGTAGGAATGACCCTAGTACCTGGTGCCAGGGCTAGCACACGGGGCCACCTCTCACGAAGACAGCACCTTGGTGACAGCAGGACGATGGCTCCCTCCGGCCACGCCAGCTGTGGGGCTGCCTGAGGGCCTCACAGTCCCTGCGCCCGCCCCGGCCTGGCTCACACAGATCCGCAGCCCAGTGACCTCTCCTCCAGCCACCAGGGTCAGTCCCGGCCTGGTGCCTGGGGTCCTGGCCACTTCTCCCAGTTCTGGTCCCAGGGACTCTGGAGGCAGAGCGGGTCTGCCTGCTGGAAGCGAGGTGGCCTGGCCATTTGGGCTCTCCCTCGGTTCAGGCCGAGGGACTGCTGCCCTCAGCCAGGGGGGCGGGCACCCTGCCACCACCAAGGGAGCTGGCCGGGCAGCAGGGCCTGCGCCTCCCCCAGTGGAGTCCCGCAGCAACTTCACAACTGAGTGCACCAGTGAAAGCTGTGGCCTCTACCCTGTCCTTCCCCGTCACACACTGCAGACAATGTCCTTCCCTGCCACACACTGCAGACAATGTCCTTCCCCGTCACACACTGCAGACAATGTCCTTCCTGCCCCCGTGATGCTTGGCACCCTGCAGAGGGGACTTTCTGATTCAGTCCTTGGTCACAGTCATGAGCTACTGCCGTGGCCCGCAGACTGCCTGGGGCCCGCGGGCAGTGTGCTCAGTGGCAGCAGTCCAGATGGTCCACCTGTGGCTGAGTTGCCTTCTGCAGAGCTGGGCATCAGTCAGGAGCCAGTTCCCCATAACTTCAAGCACAGAAGGACGCTCGCCGATACTGCGGGCAGAGGGGTGGCTTTTGGCTCCCAGAATCTGCACCCGAGAGCGTGGGCACCTATACCCGGGACCCTCTGGAGGTCACAGCGCAGCGTGGCCAGGCGGAGGAGGGTGGCAGTGGCATTGAGCACTGCGTGTGGCCTCTGGGGGTTGGGAGAAGGAGGAGAAGTGACACCGTCGTGACCCTGGGGTCTGTGGCACTTTTCTGCTGTTTGGCCTGCAAACCTGCCTGTCTTCCGAGCCTGGCCTGCCCACCTTAGTGGCAACCCTGAGCGCCGCCCACATGTCTCGGAGACACGCCTTCCACTTGTCAGCCCAACGGGCTTCGTGGGGGGCCAGCGTCCTGGCCAATGTCCCAGCCAGCCTGAACAATGAGGCTAAGAGCCTTGCGTGGGAGCGCCAGCCTGTGACTTCAGATGCCACCTCCTCCATCTCCACACAGTCGCGGTTTATGGGGAATGTCCCACTGCCCGACTTATCAACGCTCACCTTCCTCACCCCTGGGGAGCCCGCCAGTGCTGGCCCTGCCTGCTCCGTCCTCAAGGGAAAGGCCAGGGCCTGAGCTGGGCCCACTAACAGCACAGCCTGGTATTCAGCTGCAGACTGCAGAAAATGTGGCAGCGAGGGTGCCACATCCCCTCTGCAGCCCCCTCAGTCAGGGCCTGGCAGTCTCTCCTAAGTTTTCCACGTGGGTGTCAGGTGGCCTCCGTCTCTCCCGATCCGCAGATCCCCACCAGCCAGGGCCCGGCTCGGGTGGGAGCGCGACCAGCCAGAGGAGACACCAAGCCACGCAGTGTGCCACACGGTGCACCCGACAGCGCGGGAAAGGCAAAGCGGCAGCCAGCGCCGCAGCCCCTCCCTCCCGCACCAGCCAACACCTGCTCCAGCCCACGCAGGCAGCAAATGCCACGGCCACAGGCCACGCATTGGGGTGCACGCGCTCCACACGCTGGGGGTGCACGCACTCCCCGTGGCTGGGGACTACAGAGTCCCTTTAGGTATGAAGTCCCCTTTACACATTGCATTCGCTTAAATATTCACTTTAGACTTTCCGAAGCAGCGTCAACACGGAAGGGAGCACCCCAACCCCAGCGCCCGCGGCGGCCGTGCACCTCTGAGACGCTCGTCCTCCCGCCCCACGCTCACTGATGGGTGCGGCTCTCACCTCGGTCACGTAGCCGATGTACTCGATGGCATGTCCGTTGTACTCCTGAGTTTTTAAAATCAGTTTATCACCTGTTAAAAATACATCCCCACACGTAAAACTGACGAGTCAGGAGCGGTGCCGAGAGCTGCAGAGGCAAACGCTCTGGAGACGTGAGGGGAAGCGCTCCTGGGTTTGGCGTCCGTGCGACAGGGCAGGGCGCGGGGCGCGTGCAAGTCGCTGACGTCCTAACCCCGGCGGGCGCCGCGCACACCCACCTGCGTACAGAGAAGGCCGGCTCTCCGCCAGCCCGGGGACCTCCAGCACCAGCAGGTCCCCGTTCCTCTTCAAGGTGACCCCGCTCATGTTGTACTCCTTCAGCTCTATCTCCGCGTGGATCTCCTCCAGCCACAGCAGGGTGGAGAACTTCTCCTTGTAGTTTGACATGTTCAAAAGCTGAAGCGCCCAGCAAGTTAGTGAGAGCGGAAGACTGTGTCTCGCCACCCGCCACCCGCACCCGGGACACAGGCCGCCCACTGTCACTACGTCCTGGCTGCTGACACCGAGCACACGGAGGAAGCAGCAGCTGCATGGAGACCCCCGGCCGTGACACAGGGGCCTTGCGGTCTGGGAAGCCATCTGACTAAGCCAGGCAGCTGCCCCATGTCCACCTGGGTGGTTCCCAGATCCTGGTGGGAAGGGCAGTTGGGGGTGCAGGCCCTGCAGGGCGGTGGCGGAGCTGGGGGTCCAAGGAGGCCCCCGTGGCGGTGGCCGCCGCGGCCAGGCAGCCAGTGTGCCAGTGTGGGCACTACAGGCCGGGAGGCCCGGCGATGGGGCCGCAGCAGGTCCCGCAGCCTGGCCCTGCAACCCCTGGGCTGTACCGCTGACAGTCTGGGGTCAGGGGGCATCCTGAGTACTGCAGAGTATGTAGCAAAAGACTCATCGGTCACAAAAGGACGCAAGTGGAATCATAAAAGGCAGAAAAAAGGAGACATATAAAACAAACCACAAGAGAGCAGGTTTAAATCGGATCCTGTCGATACAACACTAAGCTGTTGGAACACACAAGGAAAAGGCAGAGGCTGGCAGACGGATCGGAGGGCACGGCTGGTGGCTCCTGCGAGAAGCCACTTGAGAGAGACACGCGGGAGGCTGAAGCAAAGCGCGGGAAGGCCAGCACGCTGATGCTAGCAAAAGCAAGCCACGGAAGCCACGCTGTCATACAGAAAAGGTTCCAGAGCACAGAATGTCACCAGAGATAAAGCGAGACAGTTCACGTTCATAAAAGAAGCAACCAGGATGACATAATAACCATAAATGTTTATGCTCCCAATCACAGAGCTGCCGCACAGGACACAAAGACCGAAGAACAGCAGGGAGAAACAAACATATACTTACAGTCAGAGAATGACACTTCTGAATCCGCAGTCTACACGACAGGCAGCACCGTAAACACACAGACTTCACCCACCCGCCCACCAACCAGCCGACCCGACGCTCACAGAACCGCCAACAGCCGCGGGACGCACGTTGTTCCCGTGTCACAAGGAACACTGACCAAAACGGGCCATGTTTTGGACCGTGAAACAAATGTCAATAAACCTAAAAGGTTCAGTTGTACAAACTATGTCTCCTGACCACAGTGGAATTAAATCAGAAAACAGAAAGATTTCTGGAAAAAACCCCAAATGTGTGAAAACTAAATAATCACTTTAAAACAACCTAGGAGTCAACTAAGAAATCGAGAAAAAGTTACAAGGTATTTTGAACTAAGTGAAAATATAAATACAACAAAGTGAAATTTGTGGAATGCAGCTACATAGTACTTAAAAGGAATTCATCACACTAAAAATCCTGTTAGGAAAAACAGATGTCAAATCAATGACTTTAGTTTCCTCCCTTTAGAAGTAGAAAAAACGAATCAAACCAAGGAAGCAGAAGAAAGAAAATTAACAAAAATCTGAATGACAATGAAAAAGAAACAGTAAAATAGAGAAAAAAAATAAAACCAAAAGTTGGTTGAGATTAATAAAAATTTATGTCAGGAAAAAGACGTAAATAACCAATATTATAAATAACTTTGTGCAAATGGACAACTAAGTGTAACAAACTCCTTTAAAGATAAAACCCACCACACCTCCCTCAAAAGAGAGAAACTGAATTGCCCTATCACTATGCAAGAGCTTGAACTCTTAATTAAAACTCTCTGTGAAGAAAACCACAGACCCCAGTGCCTCGCTGGCAGATTCCATCAGGAGCTCCGCATGGACTTCTCTGGACAGCTGAGAGGAGGGGCAGGTCCCAAAGCATCTGTGAGGTCAGCACTATGCTGGGATCGGCCGGACAGACATCACAGGAAAACTGCAGACCAACGTCCCTCGTGAACACAGTCTTAGCCAATCGAAGCCGACTACGTGCACGTGGGTGTGCGTACACACACGCGCGTGGCAGCGCCATGGCCACGTGGAGTTTCGCACAGGAACACAGGTCGGTATCCAGACGTGAAACCGACCAGAGTAACTCTTACGTTCGCAGACCAGGCGGTGAGAGCCACACAGTTTTCCGGTCTCCTGGCTAGAGGCAGGGAGAGCACTGGAAACCCACGCGGGGTCAGCCCCGCGGTGAACGCGCTGCACCCACCCCACCCCAGGGAGGCCCGGCCCCGCGGCACCCTGTCTGCACTGTCCTGGCTCCTGGCCCCAAGTGCAGGTGAATTTCCACGTTTGTCTCTTCTCATTTAGCATCAACAAGTGAGCGGGGACAAACGGATGTGGTCAGAGAACTGAGTACACAGCAACAAAAAGCTGGATTATTGACAAAACATAGATTACGTCTTTCTTACCACGCTGTAGCAAACGTGGTGGGTTAAACACATAATTCTACTCTGCTGGGGGTCAGGAGTCTCAGCTAAAATCCAGGAGCAGGCAGGTGGTTCCTTCGGGAGGCTCCGGGACGGTGGCCTTGGCCTTCTGCAGCTTCTGCAGCGCCCCTGCCCTAGCTTGTGGGCCCTCTCCACCTCCAAAGCCAGCCCAGCAATGGCGCCTCCTCCCAGCTCTGGCTCCCGCCTCCCTGAGGGTCCTTGTGGTTCTACCGGGCCCTTCTCCGCAACAACCCAGGAACCTCAACCTCATCCCACCAGCCACAATCCCTTTGCTGGGTGAGGAACAGTCAGTCACAGGTCCTGGCATATGGCATGGACCCCTACGGGGGCCGCTGTCAGGCCACCACACAGGTAGAAGTCAAGCAGTCACGCTGAGGGGAGGGAGCCACATGCCAGAGGGGAGCACGCACCGGGAGCCTCCATCTCCCAAGAAGTCCAGGGAAGGAAACTGGCTGGTGACAGAGAGCAGATCAGTGCTGCCAGAGGCGGAGCACCAGGCAGGCCGGGTGGACACGTGCAGTGCCGCCGTGGCAAGGCTGGTGGCTTGTGCCCATTGGCTCCCGGGTGGGGCAGTGGGGGAGCTCCGAGCTCTCACGGCGGAGGCCCTGGGCAGCCTCGAACCCTACAGCCCTTTACAAGTTTACCGCAGCTGGACAGAGCATGCTACACTCTCCTGGTGGCCCCACATTAACGAGGGCGGCCCTCAGCACTGGGCCGAGTTAGACGAAGCTATGCCAGCAGGCTCACCATGCACATGGAAGCCATGCTGCAGTAGCCTCCGCGCCTCGGCCTCCTCCTCGACCAACACGGGCTCAGGACGGAAGGCCACACAGCGCTCCGGGCCGCACTGAGCCTCCCTGCCCTCCGCATGGGCCAGTGTGGCAGCACGATGGACTGCCGCCCGAGTCACCGGGCTGCAGCACCCGCTGTCACAGCAGACCTCGTGCTGCCTCCTGGTCGAGGGCAAGCCGTCCGCAGAGCGGGATGCCCTCACCCAGCTTCCCCCAGGCCCCGTGCTCTGCTGGCTCGTGCCCTCAGCCCACAGGCCCAGGCCCTCACTCCTCCTCCAAGGGGGCAGTGGCCTCCTGGGGACAGGCAGCCCGCCCTCTCCCTCGCCTGCCAGTGCCCTCCCAGCTTTGGCCTCTTCCCACGAGTAGCAGATGAACCTGAGCACCCAGAGGGCCTGACACAGCCCAGAGAGGGTACGGGGGTTGGGGGGGCGCCCCGGGCGAAGCCGTGTTCCAAACACTCGTCTGGCTGCTGCGGGTCTTTCCCACAAACACGTCCCCCTCGGCTCTTGCACTGAGCTGCACTTTGCCGGGAATGGAAGCTGCTGTGCGGCCAGCCCCGGCGAACAGAGAGGCTGGGATGGCGGTGGAGGCACCCCCTCCCCGCTCACAGCCCAGCACGAGGGGCCCCCTGGCAAGCCCTGTTCCCTGATCTCTCAAGGAACACAGCCTCGCTTCTGTCGCATCGCCCTCAACTTCCCAGCTGCCTGTGGTAAAAACAAGCCAGTCTGAGGTCTGACCCTGAGGCGGCTTCTCTGGATTTTGCCAGAGAACATACGCGTGGTTACGGGTCAGCGTTTCACATCAGATGGTTTTCCTACCTCTGCCAGTAACGGCTGGAAAGTCAGTATGTCGATTTTCTGTTCCACACATTTTTTAAGTCTATCTGGTATTGGATACTGTGGGAGAAAACTCGGAAGCTGTCGTCTTGAGTTCCTTAAAAAAAAATTCAGAAATTAAAACCGGTTCTTACTCAGACATTTTATACAAGACATTTTCATTTAGCCTTTCCTGTCTGAGAAAGACCAAAGTTCACTCAATCCAAAAATAACCGACAGAGAAACTGCTGGCCTAAGTCAGCAATTTGTCAACGTTTATTTTAGCTTCAGGGTCTCCCCGTCCACCAGCTGTCACTGTCCGCTGCTGTCCACACAGTGGGGAACAGAGTGGCCTCATCTATAACAGGAGGAGGGGCCGGACGCCCAACCTCCCAGAACCAGTGAGTTTGAACAACTGTTCTCAAGCGTTGTTCCTGATGAGGGCGTGACCGCCACCCACCATGGCCACATGCTGCAGGTTCAGTCCCCCCTGCCCAACGCTCTGCCTCTTCCGGTGTCACCAAGTCAGCCACCAGCAAGAGGAGCATCACTGCTGAGTGCCAAGTCTGACTGGCACCAGAAACGGCGGAAGATGAATGGCTGGGAGGAGAGAGACCGGGAAAGGAGAGGTGCTGAGGTGTCTAGTGAGGGGCGGGAGGTGCGCCCTCACGAGAGAGGCTGTCCCCACACAGTGAGTGGGGGCAGGCACGAGGCACTGCTCGAAGTCCAACTCTGCTCACGTGTCTGAGCACCGAGCGGGGGAGTGCACCCTGCCTCCTGGTCCCACAAACCATCACCGCGTATGTGGGTTCCCTTAGCTCAGCTCTGTGGCAGAAGCACCCCCAGGAAACCCCAAGGCCACAGCAGCACCGGGGGGCTGGCACCGAGACAGGACACCTCCCTGCGGGCTCGGGTGCGGGTGGACCGGAGCACCATGGGAAGGTGTGCGGGAAGCAGGAGCATTCAGGGGAGCTATGTGTTCACGGCCACCACGAGCAAGAGGGAACAGCCCACCAACTCACCCACGGCCATGAAAGGCTGAGAGCACCGTGGGAAGGTGTGCGGGAAGCAGGGGCATTCAGGGGAGCTGTGTGTTCACGGCCACCACGAGCAAGAGGAGGGGACAGCCCACCAACTCACCCACGGCCATGAAAGGCTGAGGGCGCAGACCCCGTCTGCTCACGGCCTGGGGCGGCTGGAACCCTGGCTGAGGAGGTACTGCACCGTGCGGTCCTCAGCAGGCTGGCCGGGCGAGCACAGGGACACTGTCTTCTTGGAGGGAGCAAGCACAGGGCAGCCGCACCCCAGTGGGCCACATCGGCCTAAGGCAGATGCAGACGCTGGGGTTCCAAGCACGTCTGATCCGACCAGGACAGGCACTCTGTGTCATTAACTTCATGACAGGAAACACTGCTCGTTTCAGAGATGCTCCCACACGGTGACAATAACAGAGCAGGGTGTCGGTCTACTTCGCTCCTCTAGTTAAGCCAAATTATCCGAACAAGGGATGAACAGGACAGCCGGGGTCGGAAGCCCCAGCAGGGAGCCCTACCAGCCGGCTGCTCCCCCCGCTGCAGCCACACTACCTTCTGCTCCTAGAGCCGGGCCGCCCCCAGGGCACGTCCCTTCAGTGAGCCCAGACCCTCGCTGATTGATCGTGGCTGACTGCTCAGTGCCAGAAAGCACACGTCGCAGACCTCGTAATCACGTGAAGGCGGATGTACCTTTACAAACGGGACTGAGGCTCAGAGATCCAATCTTCCTTCAGCCAGCACGTAGAAATCCACGATACTTTACCTCACACGGTTCTGGGCACTGCCATTTGGAACTGAGGGTTCCCGGTGTTAGAGAGATGGCGTGTGTCCCCCAGCTGGCTCTGAGCGGTCCCCTACTAATCCGCCGTGACTGCGGCTGAGGTGAGCATCCAAGACGAGGCCGTGAACCACCCTCACGTTCCCACACGCCAGATTTTTTGGCACCAAACGTTAAACATAAATCTGCTTTTCAGAGGTTTTTGACCTGTAGCATTCTTACGACATCCCAGCTAAAGTCTGGGTGGTCCCCAAGTCTCCCAGCCACATGTCACTAGCAGACCGCAGTATTATTTTTCTTAAATTTCATTCTTCACAGGTGTCCCATCTTCAAATGGGCTTTGAGTGGCCCACTAACCCTGCCGCCTCACGAGTGCCACTCAGGTACTGTGGACAGCCCCAAAAGCCATGCGCACCCCATCCCGTGGACCCCCACTGGCGGGTGCCACTGGCTCCCGTGTGGATGCGGGTGTCAGATAGGTGGGGCTGTTGGGAGTGCGAGGTGGTGGGAGCCCAGGACCAGGGTCCCCATGAGACCAGAGAGTGCGTGGCGGCCTGGGGTGTCGCAGGCCCCCCTGCCCAGCCCACCTCAGAGACGGGGCATGCGGGCTTCGTGCAAACACACCCGTCCCCAAATGCGACGATGGAGCGCGGCTGGCCCGTCCCCGAGCTGTCCCCACAGCCCGGCGCGTGTGCTCTGGTCTGGCTGTCTTTGCAGGGCACGGTACCTTTTCTGTGTGGTTACGACAACTGTCGTCGTTTTCGTGGGAGCCAGTGCCTGGGGACTTTTAGACTTCTTCCAGGAGAAGGGCTCTCGGACGGCTATGAGCGACTCTGGCCCGCTGATGACACTCACGTCCAGGAACCGGCCGACGACGAAGCTGGAGAAGCAGAGCAGCAGCAGCTCCCTGCAGCGGCCAGGGCTCCTGGAGGACAGGGCGCGGTGCAGTCAGGCGTGGAGCAGACCGGCCCCGCGCGGTGGCCTCAGAGTTCACAGTGGCCGCCCTGAGTTTTCAATAATCCCTTTCACGGGGAAAACAGGCTCTCTATAGCAAGCAACGCAGTGTCTCCCCAAGACAAAAACCAAGCACGCAGAGCCACCCGTCTTGTCGTTCCCAAAGTCAAGGGCAACAGGAGAAACGCTTTCGGTGTGCCCCAGTTTAAATCGGGGTGGCTGGACACGACACCAAATGCACCTTTTGTTCTTGGCTGCCTGTCCAGCTCCTGCTGCTGCACCGACCCCGGCCACCGCACACACCTATGGCCTGCACTTGTCTCTATGTCAGCACGTTTAAAACGACTGTGTAAGGTGGCCGTGCCACATGGTGCTGACTGAAGGACTCTTAAGTGGTCCCCCCTGTGGTTTGATACTGATGGCCTTAAATAAGGCTGGGATTTACTTGGACCCATGTTTTTAAAATGATTTAGAATAAATTCAGGTAATAGACGAGACGGAAGAGAAAGCCTGTAGCCAAAATACCAACTGACAGGTGAGCAGCAGGCGGAGGCGGGGCTCTGGACAGAGGGGAGGAGGCACAGCCGGCTGGCGTGTCTGGGCCGCCACAGGGGAGGGGCCGTGAGGGGCGGAAGGATATCAAGCAGAGCTGAGGGACGAGGGCAGGAGGACGCGGGTCGGCTCCAATAGAGTCCCCGCTCTCACTGAGAAGTCAGGGAGAAGGGGTGCGGGCAGCTGCCAGGCTCAGGAAGCCGTTGCCTCTGGAGGATAAACTCATTCAAGCCATATTCTCCACCAACGCTTTTTTTACGATTTTGTTCCATCGAAGGAGCTACTGAGTACTGTTTATGACACCTAACCTAGAAGGACCACTCATGGAACCTAAACAGATAACTGTACAAATGTCCCCAAGGCAAAGTCTCCAAACCCTCTAGCCACGTACTTGGCATCACAAATGATCACAATCGCAACTTTTCCACCTGGAGGGATGAGCCCACCGGGTTCGGGCTCTGTCACCTGCTTTCGTGAGACACTCTGTTCTTTTTCTCCATTTTCTCCTTTACAGGAACTGTCGTCTGGGAGATGAAATGTAAATCGCAAGTCAGCCCCAAAGGTGCAGTGGTTCTGACAGCGGCAGCACGCTGACAGCGCGTGCGCACGGGGCGCAGCGCCAGGTGGGGACGGTGGGCGTGCCAGAAGCACGTCCAGGTGCTCCTGCTTCTCTCGCAGCCCTGGAACCTCAGAGAAGGTCCAGAACCCAGGAGCTCATAGCACCAGGGGCCATGGTGGCCGGACTGTTCCGGCCGCTCGGCCCCCACCCAGGCCCCACTGCCCCCAGCCCCCCGGAGCTCACAGGCTGCTGACCTACGGCGGCAATGGCTAAGACACCTACCTGGGCAGACCTCTCTGTCACCTGGCAGGCCGCTGTCCAGCACCTGGTCGGCTCTGTCCTCTCCGCAGCCACCTAACAAGCTGGCACTGTCACCTGAACAGCCCATCTCCTCCGCGGAGCCAGAACCGGAGCATGCCGTCGGGCATGGCTGGCCTCCGCGCTGCGCCTGAAACCTGAACTGTCTGGCTCTGTCCCAGCCAGCCAACTTGCAGCTGACCAAGTTCTGTGGCACGCCTCCTTTATTCCTGGACAAAGAGCGCCAGCCATGAGTGCGCAGAACCAACATGGAGACATTCAGTTGACGCAAAACACAGACGCCAATGTGACTAGTGAATGGCAACTGCAAATACCTTTACGAGTATGAACAAAAAGAAAATGCTGAAGTGAAAAATTTCAAAAAATGCTCATAAAGGAAAACACTGGGCCAAGTGAAGTGGGCTCTACAGAATTTCTTAAATCGTAGCTTAAAAACCGTCAGCATGATTGACTTTAGCGCAAACTTACTCTATCCAGATCACCAAGCTCTTACTTCGTCCTTCCTCTAGCGTTCCAAAATGCGTCATCCTCGTCACTTCAACGTCGCCTTTGTCTTTCAGTAAGAGGGCCCCACAAGCCTCATCGGCAGCCTCTGCCACGGTAGAGGCGGAGTTGTCTCTGGAGAGAGCCCCACAGACAGGTCACTGTCACCAAGACACTGCCCTGGAGAGGCTGCCTCCCGAGGCACCGCCACCTCCCCGCCGGGGCCCGCTACCCTGGCCGCAGGACAAGCTGCTGGCTGAGAGACAAAAGTCGACCCCCAGAAGTGACCAGAACTGATCCAGGGACCCTCCAACACTCAGGGCCTCAGAGAAGACCAGCCCTCATCTCTAAGAAAATGACAAGCCCTATAAACTCCAGAGAGGAGGCGATGGGAAGGTGGCCCCTTCAAGGAGGTCCCGATTCCGAGAACACAGCAGGGACCCGCTCCACCAGCAGCACCTTCTCCAGGCACACCAAGAGGGGGCTCTCCCTCCCCTCGTCACAAAAGGAGAGGGTGTCCAGTGTCCTCCCGGGCTGCTGGGTAGGGGGCTCAGGAGAGCTTTGCTTCATAGGGACTCATAAGCCTTCATTTGGAAAAAGTCCTGTTGCTTCAGAAAACGTAGGAACGAGGCACGAGAACCACACAGACTGACCCGACATTAAACCAGGCTGTGCCCCGAGCCTGCCACGGGAACCTGGCTGATCGGCGCATGGCCAGACCCCGGGAACCAACAGAAGGCTCCAGCTGAGGTCGCCACTGATACCCCGTGCCCCTGAGCTGCATGTGTCCCGGAAGGAGAACAGGTGTAGAGGCTACCGCTCCAGCGCCCAGGGGTCATCTCTGGCCCTGGGAGACGGTGCGCTGTCTGCGGGGGGCTCTCCCTGCTCCATCTCACCTTTGTCTCTGGCTCCGGCTCGCACTTGAATTCTTTCCTGCACGGAGTTGAGGACCCTCTCTTGGGGGTCTAGGGCCCCCCGCTCGGGGGATTCGCCCCTTCCTGCTTCTAAGGTGCCTGAGAAAAGCTAACAGGGAAGCTTCTCTCTTTAGAAAATGGGGCTTCACTCTCTCCTCGGCAGGGACCTGTGTGTCCCCTTGCCCTGCTGATGGCGCTGCGGGGCCCGGCTTGCTGCCCACCGCCCACCGGGCGCCGTCTCCAGAGGGCACAGCCGCACACGCCCCTCTTGACGCAGCTGCACAGGGTGGGCCACCAGAGGTAAATTCGCTGGCGCTTCTGGCCCTGACCACATACTCACTGACACGCTCAACACCTCAGTGACCCCTTCTCAGCCGGCTGCTGCCCTCAAACTCCTCCTGTGTACACTCTCCAGCCTCAGAGCACCCTCCAGACCGGAGTGGGGGCAGCGGTGGGGATGGCTGGGCCTCGGACCTCGCGCCCAGTGGACAGCACCTGCTGACGGCTGGGGTGTGAGCCAGACGAAGGAGTCACAAGCGTGGTGCAGGTTTCTGGTTCAACCCCCAGAAGTGCAGCCAGGGAAGGTGGCGGAGACGCCGGGTCTGGAGCAGAGCGGGGACACAGCCCGGGCGTGGCCAGCACTGGCTGGTGGGTCTGTGGAGTGTGGACGGGCCCGTGGGACAGCAAACATGCTGCCAGGCCCGAAACGTGGCCCTCTGTCCTATGCCATCGCTGAGCCTATGCAAACTCCGGCTGCAAGGGCTGAAGGCTCAGTGGCTGTGAGCGCCCCTGGACCCCACAAAGTCCCTTCCTCCCCTCGCCCCCAAACGCCTACTCTGACGGACAGACGAGGAGGAATTCTGGATCTGCAGTGTGTGGGTCTGGCTCATGGCCAGCATCCAATGCTGAGGGTGGGGGTACACCCACTGTCCGGTGAAGATGGCCATTTGAGGCAGACAAGGGAGGTGCCTCATGGACCAGGCCTGGGACTAGGCCCCCTCCCCGGGGATAACCAGCACCCCCATGGGACCCCAAGCCCCCTGCAGCTCCCCCGGAACAGGCCACCTACAGGCAGGAGCCGTCCTGTCACGCCTCACCCACGCCACTGCCCCTGGGCCGCCGCGCCTCCCGGACGCACAGCCAGCTGGCAAGTGGCAGAGTGTTTGGGAGCTAAGTGCTGGGGCAGTAGCATCCAGAGGACGCAGCAGCCCTGAGGCCCAAGTGACACCACCCTCGCCCCAGCGGTCGGTGAGGCGGCATGGGGATGAGGCTGCGGCGGGCCAGCATCAGGCCTCCAACACAGGGCACTGCCCACTGCTCTGACAGAACCCCAGGTCCACGCGACACAGAGCCGATGCTCGACGTGACGGGAAGTGGAGCATGGCAGCCGCATTTCCATGAGCGGAGATGACAAACAGCAGTGAAGGACAACACAGGGCGGGAGCTGATGCTCGACGTGACGGGAAGTGGAGCACAGCAGCTGCATTTCCATGAGCGGAAGAGATGACAAACAGCAGTGAAGGACAACACAGGGCGGGCTCACTGGACACAGGGCCAAAGAGGACAAGTGGGCCAGGGGGTGGAGACAGAGCAGGGCCGCGTTAAGGGAAGCTCGTCACACTCTGTGACACGCCTGCAGTGGGGAGGCCACCAGGGGCCGAGGGAAGATCACGCGTGACACGGCAGTTTGGCCCTTTTAAGAACTTCCTGTCAGTAGGCACTAAAAACGCCACACGTTTGAGGACAGAAGACACAGAAATGCACTGCAGCGTGGGGACCGCCGACACGGACTGAGGATGGGGAGTGGACCTCCCACTCGCCCTGCGACCAACCATGAAGACCGCGGGGACCCTCCACACGACCCTGCCTCCAGCCACCCACCCGACCAGGGCTCGGGCTTGGCCTAGCGAGGTTCCCAACCATCACCGACAGCGCCCCAGCCGGAGCGAGCCGGTCCCTCCTCACCGCCTGGTCACCGGCGTCATGCAGAGGGCTCTCCAGACGTAGCAGGACTGGCTGCTCTCTACCACCAGGGCGCGGACCACGTCGTGTCTGCGAGGCACGTAGCCCTCTGGCAGCTTCAGGGAGTCCAAGGTGAAAAAGATGCAGTCGTCTATCACCCCGTTCCTCCCGCAGAGGCTGGACACGCAGACCTGCGGCAGGCGGGCACGCGCCCCGTCTGAGCCTCACGCAGCCTGGCCTGGCTGAGACAGCCCACTGCCGCGCGCTGGGCACCCCTGTCCTGCAGAGGACTGAAGGGGACCGGGGACCTGCTCTGGGAGGGGCGGTGCCTTGATGGTTACTAGAGCTGGGACCTCGGGCCAAGGCTGAGACCCCGCTGGAGGACTGGGGGGCGTGGGGCCCGGAGTGTGGCCTTTGCTTCTCTGGCTCAGCCCCCTCCCCCTGCCCAGTTCTCCCTGTGCCCGAGACACGCCCTGCCACGCGCAGGACCGTCTCCACACTTCCGTGCACACCACGCAGCTTAGCTGAGAGCTGGCGAGGCCAGTCTCCAAGGGTCCCCTTGGGGAAACAGCGTTGTTGGTAAGAAAACAGTCTTTTCTGGCCCAGACTGAACTCGATCAGAGCCCCAGATCCTCAAGGGGAACGCGGGGACAGAGGGCCAGCACCTACCCGGTCCACGCGCTTGTACCTCAGCGGCTTCACGGACACGGCCTCGCTGCTCCAGGTGCCCGGCCGGATCCAGTACTCGGCCTCCACCCAGTCTCCCTTGCACGGCTCGAAACCTCCAGGGAGGGAAACTGTGCGTCACTCGGACGCTCTGACTCCACGGTGCACGGGCCACTCTCAGGGGGCGACGTGCTGGAGTCCCCCACACTCTGCTGAGATATCAGGACGAACCACCCAGCCTAAGCGCCCCCG
>NW_006440654.1:533340-548614 GCF_000325575.1 Pteropus alecto
CCCACCAGCCTAAGCGCCCCCGGTCCCCTGACTAGCGGTGGAGCACAGCACAGCGCAGACTGACCTCCTGTCCGCAGAGAGGACCGGGCGGGGCAGTCACGCATCTGGCTGGCGGGGTCTCAGGATCCCTGCTGCGTTCAGATATTCCCCACATTTTTGTTACAAAATCTCAAAGTGGTATTACTGACAGCTTCACGCGAACAAGTGCGGCGGCAGACCTCCACCTCTGTGGCGTGCACACACACGCGCTGGACAGTCCCACTGGTGTGTGAGCATCTTACTCTGCCAGCTCTGTCCAGACAGTGCGAGTGGCCCTCCCCGTGAGGGACACACAGGGTGTCTGGAGACGAAAGCGAGTGCTCCGAGACCTGCCGGCTGGGCAGCTCTGTCTGCCTCGGCGTGCCCGGTAGCTGTGCTGTGGCTTGTGCCACGGCCTGTGGGATGCAAGGTGGCCCCGGGCCCCCAGTGGCAGGGCAGGTGGGAAAGTTGGAAGGTCCAGTGACATGAAGTGGCTGAGCTGTCCTGACACAAAACAGGGACAGTGTAGTCTGAGCATATTTGCATGGTGTGAAGTTACTAATTATAACTTTTTTTAAAAATTATTTTCCAATAAACACCTTTGCCAACAATAAGCTCAAAAAACAAAAGTACGTAACTGGATACTGAGTTTGTTTCTCAAGAAAGCTGGTGATGAACACATAAGAGCCCTAACATCTGCTGCCAGCCACCAGAGAGCACAGGGCCAGGTGGCAGCTCTGGTCCTGCAACACCAGAGACAAACCTGCCCGAGGCCAGCTGGCATGCGTGCCCAGGAGCACAAGGTGACAAGCTATAGAGACACTTACACAAGTCACTCTGTAAACCATGATTTCACACAGCAAATAACTGTTTAATTTTGCTTTTTTATTCCAAATCTTCCTAGACAGACATGAAAAGCAAAGCAAGAGCTTTCGATGTGTGACCTGTATAAACAAGTTACTTGTAGAGAAAAATGACACAAATTCAAATAAGTTTGATTTTTCTCCCGTCAGAATCATAGAATCAAAGGATTTTGGAAGGTCATTCTGCTGAAGAAAAAATATCTGATATTGTGACTGCTACTGTAAATTCAGTTTAAAAACCTCACCTCTGAAGATAAAAACTTTCATTTTTGCCATAAGAGGAATACAAGTTTTGATGGAATAAAGCACCATAATAAAGCAAGATCCGAACGTGGTGAGAGGCCCTTGGGCAGGTGTGGGCCAGACTGCGCACGTTCACACGCCAGGCCCGCCCCACACGCTGGGGCGCCAGCTCACGGCACTTACGGATGTGTAAAGGTGAGTGACTACAAAACTTCCGTGACTAAGCGAATGTTAGCAAAACAGAAGCATGGGCCTAGGGGCCCGCCATGCCAGTTTCACAAACGTTTGAACCTTTGAAGAGGCACTTTGTAAACCAAGCCTACAACGGTTCTCCTTTTACTTTTTTTAAGTGAGACCTCTAAATTTTGGTTATGCTTTTTCAAAATTAGTTGGAAATCTTTAATCAAAGTATCAGCAGGCGTGGGACCAGAAACGCTCAGCTTCGAAAGCCTTTGTGGATTTAGTTACTGAAAGTGCGGCTGGCAAGCAGGGAGACGGAGCCCTGATCCCCACGGAGGCCGCGCGGAAAGCAGGCAGCGGGTCAGGGCTGAACTCCCGCCGGCTCGTCGCGCCCTGACCCCTGCGGTCTGTCAACGGACACACGCAACCGACAAGGCGTGAATTCACAGCCTCCAAACTGGGTGTCGTGTTCAAAAAGTTGGAGAGACAACTTATTCGATGTTTTAGTTTAAAAAAATATTTGAACACTTTTGTAGCCACAGAGGCAAAAACCAGTTCCTGTGAGAACAGGCCTTAAACAGTTATGCACGTCAACAGCAAAAAACCCAGATTCGGGACTATCTTACATTTAGCAGAATTTGCTCTGAGCCTAATGATGTTTCCTCAGTTAAAAATATCATAGCCTATAGAGAGACCAGTGAAAGGTGCCTACAATGTCAAGTTCGTCAACCATGAAATGCAGCTGAGACTCCAGGCCACTGAGTGAAAAATGAAATTGTGTCATATTAAAAAATGTAACTGCACCACGCATCCGTGGCAGGGGCATTGACGAGTTATTTCTTTAGGAATGAAAATAAGACCTTAGATCAGTTAAAAACAAATGCAACTGAAAATAGATACAAACTCTTGAAAAAGTACGAGGTTATCGCCAAACCCTATTTCAGAACGTGTGATGTGCTTAAAAAACAGCAGCACCTTTGTATATCTGGAATGGTGTTGACTTAGATGGATAACTATGACAGGGACAGTCACCCGGCAATCAGTGACTACATTCCACAGCCAAGCACGCGACACACGCCTCCCCACCCCGGGGGCGCTGCCTGCAGCCAGCCCGGAGCTGTCCCCGTCCCCAACCTCTCAGCACACAAAACAAGCCCTAGTTTGACCTGCTCAACAATGCATGTAATTACCTCAAATCTAACCCATAAAAATGAAAAACAAACCAACCCGCGAAACCCATGTTTAACCGTGAAGTAGAAACGCCTCAGCCTACCTTCGCACACACTCTCCAGAGAGAAGTACGTGGTCTGACTGATATAGCCGGCGCCCTCCATCAACGAAGTCACACAGCCAATCAGCACGCGGGGGCTGGAGTCTGACAGTCCTCGGCCTTGGTTTTTGCTATCATCTTCCCATTTATCAGAGACAGCTTCCACCTGATAGACAGACAAACCACTGTTTAAACCACAATACGAGCAAACTGAAGACCAGCATCCCTCACGAATACAGATGCTAAAGTCCTCACGGAAACTCTAGCAAACTGAGTGCAGCAGGATGTGAGAAGGGTCCCACACCATGACCAAGGGGGCTCAGCCTAAAGGCAGGGGTGGTCCGACACACAGACGCCGACTGAGTGCTGGCCACAGTGGACAAACGAGGGAGAGCATGGCCATCCCCGGCGATGCGGAGGGCACCTGGAAAACTCAACACCCCGGCACGATGGACCAGGAGAAGAAGGGAACCCGCTCAGCACGACAAACGCCGCGTACGGAACCCACAGCTAACGTCGGTCGGTGGGGATAGACTGGGAGCTCTCTCCCCCAGGATCAGAGGCCAGACCGGGACGCCTGCTCGCGCCCTCACTGCCCAAACAGGACTGGAAGTTCCAGTCAGAGCGACTGGCAAGAAGGAAACAAAAGGCATCGGCTTGGAAAGGAAGTAAAGCTACCTCCGTTCGCAGATGGCACCATCTTACATACAGAGGCCGCTTGACAGTCCGTGAAAAACCGTCACGGCCAACAAATGGATTCAGCAGAGTTGCAGCCTTAAAATCGACACACAAAAATCTGTTGTGTTTCTATACACTTGCAGTGAATGATTCGAAAAAGGAAATTAAAACAGCGATTCCATCCATACAACAACATCAAAAAGAGTAAGACACGCAGGAATAAATTAACAAAGGAAGCGGAAGACTCGGACACTGAAAACTACAAAGCGTGGCTGGGGGAAGTCAGAGGACACGGACACGTGGGAAGACAGGCTGTTCACGGACTGCGAGGCTGAACAGTGAGATGTCAACTCTACCAACGCGAACTTCAGATTCAATGAGTCCCCACCAAAATCCCAATGACATCTTTTGCAGAAATAGAAAAAACCATCCTGAATTTCCTAAGGACTTTCAAGGGACCCAAATAGCCAAAACCATCTTGAAGAGGAAGAACGAAGTTGGAGGTTTCATACTTCATTTGTAAACTTGCTACGTAAGTAATCAAACTCTGTGGTACGGTGCTGGCATAGGACAGATTCACAGACCAATGGAACAGAACAGAACCCAGGCATCGACCGTCACGTGTCCGTCAGCTGACCTTCAGGAGGGTGCCTGGGCCATTCGGTGCAGCGGGAAGCGGTTTCCCGCTCTGTGCAGTGTTCTCAGACACCGCGGCGGGAAAGCCGGACACGACATGCAGAGGAATGAGGTCAGCTGTCACCCAGCACCAACTCGACACTAGTGCAAAATGGATCGAAGACTACATTTGAGAGCGAAAACCATAAAACGCTTAGAAGAAAGCACAGGTGAAAATCTTCCTGTTTCGATTTCGTCAAATTTTTAAGTGTGACATCAAAAGCATAGGCAATTAAAAAAAGATAAAGTAGACGTCATCAAAATTTAAAACTTTTGTGCCTCAAAGGATACTATCTAGAAAAAGTGAAAAGACAATCCACAGTATGGGAGGAAATATCTGTAAAGCATATGTCTGGTAAGTGATTAACGTCCGGAATATATTAAGAAGTTCTACAACTCAACAAGAAAATAAACAACCAGATCAAAAAATGGGCAAAGGACTTGAACAGACATTTCTCCAAAGAAGATAAATAACCAATAAGCACATGAAAAGACGCTCAACATCACTAATTGTTAGGGAGCTAATAATCCAAACCACAAGATACCACGTCATGCCCACTAGGATGGCTACTGTCAAAAAGAAAAAAACGGAGACTATCTTGCGTTGGCGGTGCAGCAACAGGCGCCCTCGTGCACGGCTGGGGGGCCTGTGAGGGGGTGCAGCCACTGTGGAAGAATCAGGCAGTTCCTCGAAAAGGTAAACACAAAACTGCCATGTGACCCCACAATTCCACTCCAAGGGATGTATCCCAAAGGGGTGAAAACAGGGACTCAAAAAGATACTTGTTCACAGCAGCGGGATTCACAATAGCCGAAAAGTAGAAGCCACCCAGGTGTCCATTGATGGACAAGCAGGTCAACAGTGCAGTCCACCCACACAAGGGAATGTCACACAGCCTTGAAAAAGAAGTGCTTGTACATGTTACCTGAATAAACCGCAACCTACAATGCTAAGTCCAAAAGCCAGACGCCAAAGGCCAAACGTTGTATGATCCCATTGAGATCAGCCAAATTCTGAGAGGCAATGAGTGGAATAGGGAATTATTGTTTAGGGGGCCCAGGGTTTCAGTTTGGGAAGATGCAGAAGTTCTGGGAATGGATGGTGGTGATGGCTGCACACTGTGAATGTGCTCAGCGCTGCTGAACTGGATTCTTAAAATGGCTAAAATGGTAAATTTTATGTTATGTTTTACTACAATAAAAAACCTGAATAAAAAATAGAGAAATCCCAAGGATCATGTAAATGAGCTAATGCCACGCCTTTCATAGTGAAAGCGAACACATATTTTTAATGCTGGCAGATGGAGCAGAGGGGTAAGCACAGGTTCAGGTGACTCAGCCATCTCCCAGAGGGCCTGAAAGCACAAAGCGCTGGGCCTGAGGGAATGAAGGGCAGGTGGAGGTGTGGAGCAGGCATTCCACAGTGGAGCGATTGAAGACTCTGAGTTGACAGAAGTGTCTGTGCTGCCCAATATGGTCACCACTAGCTATATCTAACTCTTGAAATGTGCTTACTGAAACTGAGGATTTAAAATTTTATTTACTTTTAATAAATGTAAATTTAAATAACCATGTGACTAGTAGCTACTGTACTGAATGCAATTCTAGAATTCTATTTTTACCTGTATTAAAGTTTGAGAAAGATGATACTAAGCGTTAAGATGACATTTACTAACTAAAACAGTAATAAGGTACATCTTGACTATTTTTAAAAAGTTGTTGAGGTCAGTTAAGTTTGCCAGCTTTCAAATCACGTGACAAAAATCAATCGCTTGCCTATACAGGAATAAAAAGATTAATCTGAAAACACAAAATGAAATTATACTGTTGAAATACAATCATTAAATTCTTAGAAATAAACTCAACCAATAATTTACGGAACCTAAATGAAAAAAACTACCGAACCATAGAGCATCAATGAAGGCTTAAATAAAGGGACAGAAAGAATCTGTGGACAGAGATGTCATATGATCCATATGACACGCAGCCTAAACGGACCGACAAACTCTGTTGTCCGAGGCAGACCCAAGCCGAGAAGGACAACAGAGCAGCCCTGATGTCCACCCAGAATGAGGGGAGGGAAACCTGTCTACCACCCACGGCGCCAGCAAGCCATGGGGCCCCACACGCATCAGAGCCAACAGGGCCCAGACAGGGTCCCATGCAGTGTATGACAAAGGGACCTTCCCAATCAGTGGGAAGCAGTGGACTACTCAGTGGGACTGCTGGGGGCTACTGGAAAGGCAAAGTCTGCTTCCTTCTGTCAGTCTGTATATTGAGTAAATTCCAGGCAGATTAAATACTTAAATGTTAATAAACATTTTTCAGAGAAAAACCTGAATGTATATTTGTAATAAAAAGTGGAATAAGCCTCTCTAAGGATTCTTAGAGCTCAAAAGCTACATAGAAAAAACACATTTAACTATATAAAACTTTATAAAACAAGATGATTCATGAAAAATATCTACAACACTTTTGTGTAACTTAAAAAACTCTAATTTCCTTAATACAGATTTTAATTTAAATAGTTGACAATAACAAAGAAAAAAATGGACCAAGGAAACAAATTCATAGGTGAAAAATTAATCTACTTTAAAACTTAAGTGCAAATTAAAATTACTAATCATTGTTCCCAGATTAGATTAGCAAAGATTCCAAAAAATGAGGATATCCACATTTTTGTCAACACTGGGTAACAGGCAGCTTCTCGCCCTGCTCCTTTGGAGTGTGAATTGGTACAGTATTATTGGAGAATAATAAGATGATAACCATTAAAATGTTAAATGTACACACCTTCTAACAATTTTACCTCCAAAAATATTTTAGTACAAAAGTACTATTTTTAAATGAAAAAAGTTGCTTAATAGTGGAGTCCACTAATTATCTTTGCTAACTGGATAACAAAGGATCCAATAACTATACTTTTGAAAGACTAGAAAAAGAGATATAGGAATGTTAACACTTTTCTTCCATGCTGTAAAATGACAGGCAAACTTATGAGCTCTAAGTTTCTATGTTGAATGACTTACAAGGACCACCTCTGACTCTTATAACAGAAACCATTCTAAGAACAATCGTGCCCCAATGCAGGAACATTCCACTCCCTTCCTTAGCTAGGTTTTCCCTTGAGAAGTAAACAGACAGCAACGTGGAGCCCCACGAAGACCGTCCGAAGTGACTCGGGCCTTACCCTGATCGCCTTCAGTCCGCTGGACACTTTATTTTCTTCCACAACTGCAATTACTTCCTGCCCAACATTCAGAAGCACTTTGCCAGTCACAGCCTCGTTGGAGAAGTAGATTAAATCGTCAATCATGCCATAATCGCTGCAGTACCTTGTCACGACACCCTGGACAGTTTTCAACTTGGTGTCACCTGCGATGGGTAAACAGAGATCAGACTGACCACAAAAGCCAGCCACAGCACATTTAAGCCCTACGAGAGAGGGGTGCCCCTGGACAGTTTTCAACTTGGTGTCACCTGCGGTGGGTAAACAAAGAGATCAGACGGACCACAAAAGCTAGCCACAGCACATTTAAGCCCTACGAGAGAGGGGTGGAGTGCAGCACCCCTGTGGGCTGCAGGGCCCCCCAGGGAGGGGAGCACTCCCGAAGGAGGCGCAGCGGGCAGACCGCGCAGGGGCCTGAGGGCGCAGGGGGTGGCTTAGCGGTGAGAGGTCTGACTCCAGGGCCGGCCTGCGGGGTTCCAATCTCAGCTCTGTGACCGCCAATGGGTGACCCTGGGCCAGTCAGTTCCTTAACCGCTCTGGGTCTGCTGCACCTGTCCCACGGAGACGGCTACCGTCTCCAGCTGAGAGAGCTGTCTGCGGGACAGAAGCGGCAACGCAAAGACCTGAGCAGCTAGGGCGCAGTGAAGGTGTGTTCCCCCAGCGAACCGCCAGGCGTTCCTATGTGCCATTACCACTGTTACCTTCTGCCGTCAACGACAGCACAGCGGCGTCAGGATGTCGTCTATCATCTCAGCAAACGAGACAACGGAAGAGCCCCGGGGGTAGAAGGGGCGGGCGAGCCTGGCCAGCGAGCAGGGGCAGGGCACGCCCTCGGCCGCTCGGTGACCTTTCCCACTTCTGGCCGAGGACTCCAGCTGCAGCCAGTGTCCTCTGAGCCCTCACTTGGCCCTCGCAGATGCACGCACAGCCCCGGCGGCCGGCTGGAGCCGGAGCCCGCGCCGCCGCTCGAAGGCCGCATTTTACAGACGGCCCAGATCGAGGAAGGGCCGAACCCACAGGCCTCCGCGAGTCCCCGTCCCCTGTGGAGAATTCCATCCCTCAGGGGAGAAAGTGGCTGGGGAACCACGGCCCTGCCCTGCGTGCCGCTCGCACGCGGGAGGAACCGGGAGGGGGCCCGGGAGGGGGCCCGGGAGGGGCCGTGTGGAACCGCAGGTTACCCCGAGGACCGCGTGCCCCGCCTCGTCCCACGAGGCACCTTCCGGGAGCTCAGGCCCCGGCAGCCCGGGCGTCTCCTCGGGGCCATCCGCCCTCCTCCAAAAGAAGGCCACCAGTTTCGCCGCGAGGCTCAGCATGGCTCTGACGTCGCCTTCCTACGCAGGTCTCTAATGCTTGGGCCGCCCTCCAGCCGCCCTCGGCAAATGGGGTTGACCCGCCCGCGCCCCAGGGAGCTGGGCCAACGGGGTCGCTGCGTCGCGCCGTGCCTGCGCCCTTCGAGTGGGCCAATGGGTCGTCGCGCCCGCGCCTGCGCCCTTCGAGCTGAGCCAATAGGGTTGTCGCGCCCACGCCTGCGCCTTTTGAGTGGACCAATGCGGTCGTCGCGCCCATGCCTATGCCCTTCGAGTGAGCCAATGGGGTCGTCGCGCCCACGCCTGCGCCCTTCGAGTGGGCCAATGGGGTCGTCGCGCCCGCGCCTGCGCCTTTCAAGCTGGGCCAATGGGCCGTGGGGAGGGGTGGATCGTCGTTCCCGCACCTGCGCCATTCGAGCCGGGCAATAGGGTCGCGGCGCCTGCGCCTATGCCCATGTGCCATCGACATGGCCAATGAGGTCTCTGTGCTCGCTGTAACCGTTAGCAGTCAGTGGTTGGCGGTTGGCGACCGTTAGCGCACCTGCAAGTGAGGCAACGTGCAGTGTGGGGGTGACGTCATGCCCGGCGCCCTGCACGTGCTGGTGGGCGGGGCCTCGCGCAGGCGGGCTGCCTGGTCTTCCCTTGGCGGGGAGAGGATTCAGCCTTGGGCCGCTCACGGTGCTGTCAGTTGCTGGTTTGGTGGAAATTCTTTATCATGTGGAAGGTCCCTTTACTATTCTTATGAGCGCCCTGACCATGCAGGGGTGTGGGGTTTTCTCAAACGCTTTTATGCACTTGCTGACACGTTGTGTCATTTTCCTATTTTAGCCCGTTAATAGTGAATTACATTGACAGGCTTCCCAATGTTAAAGCACCCCTGCTTTCCCTGGAAAACTCACTGAGCCATGGTTTTGTGGTCTGTGGTCACCTAGGGTAGTCACATAGCCGGAATCTGCAGCTAGGAAAGCAGCCTTGAGCCACATCCCCTGGCCTGTAAGAAACAGTGAACAGTAAGTGAACAGAACCGTAATTGCAGGAGATAGAAACAGACTCGGGAGAAGTTTCTAAAGCTGTGCATGCACGTTAGCTAAAAGAACTGACTTACGGTTAACTTTTCCTCACCATTTAAGATGCTAATGAGATATGGGACACATGAAGTAGCATGTAGGTGAGCTAATATCAGGATAACAAGAGGGACTCTATTTTAAAACCAGGCTCCAGATTGTCTACAAGGTCAGGATTGCCGGGGAAAAACTCGAGACGCTGATGAACTGCCTGCTGCCCACATTTTAAATATGTCACTAAGAAAGGAGGGGAACACAGTGCAATCAGCATACCTTGAAAAAATAACCAACATGTCCTATGATAATGAAATTAATCACTGTAAGAAAAACCAGCGTTTGTAAAACTCCTGTGTAGGTTTGTTCTTACAGAACCTGAAAGAAAACTCTGTCACAAGACCAGATTAAGCAGACATCTGCTGACCATGAGATGCAGACCACAGCACTTACGATGGATCCTGGGATTGTGGGACCATCCACCAGCTTCCCCTCCCTAGCCCTTCTCCCTCCCAGAATAGCCTACCAAAACCCTTCACACAATCCTATCTGGGAACCAGCCAGCTCCTTCCTTCTGGCTGGTTCCCTGGTACACTAGTCATCTCTCATAAAGCTTTGCTTACCGAACCTCATACTGGGTACGGTGCTCACTTCTCTGATATTGGGACCAAAGAACCTGGCATCAGTCACCTACAGCAATAGCTTAAGCTTATCATCCTCTTTGTGTAGTGCTTGGATCAGTTTTGTCACCTCTGGTCCCTGTTGGGGTCTTTGCTCCTGGCAGACACTGGTCTGGAATTTTCTCTCCTTTTGTGTCCTGTTTTGGTATCAGTCTAAAGCTGGCCTAGTGGAGCATGTTCCTGCCGCCACTGTCCAAAAAACTGTAGGGCCTTTAATTTATTCCTTATGTGTTTCATGGAATTCACTGGTGAGCCCAACTGTACCTAGAGGTTTCTTTGTGAGAGATTTTAAATCACGCATTCGACTTCTGCATCAGCTGTAACTGGCTATTCCACTTACCAATGTGATACTGAGGAAAATGTGGTAATTTCTCTTAAGGAATTTGTCCATTTCATCCAAGATGTCAAATTATTGGCATAAAATTGTTCACAATATTTCTTACAATTCATTCTTTCAATGTCCGTGTGGGCCACAATGATGAGCCATCTTTCAGTCCTGATTTTGATAATTTTTTTTTTTTTTGTAATTAACATCTTTCCTCTTGTATTTCTTCATTGGTCTAGCTAAAAGTTTATCAATTTTATTGATCTTTTCAAAAACCAACTCGGTTTCATTGATTTTTTCCTATTCTTTATTATTTTTTGCCTTCTACCTTTGTTTGGTATAATTTCTGCTTTTCCAAATTCTTAAAGGGGAAAATTAGCTAATGAACTTTGGAACTTTGTTTTTAATACAAGCATTTAAAGTTACAAATTTCTCTAAGCTCTGACTCAGCTGAATCCTACAAAATTTGACTTGGATTTTCATTTTCATTTAGTTTCCAATTTCCTCTGTGATTTCTTTCTTGATCCATGGGATTTTTAAAAGAGATATACTGTTAATTTCTAATCTTTTAAAGATTTTCCAGATTTTCTGTTAATGATATCTAATTAAATTTTTTAAATCTTTTAAAGATCTTCCAGATTTTCTGTTAATGATATCTAATTAAATTTTGTCACAGTCAGAGAATAAAATCTGAATGAGTTCGGTCTTCTACAATTTCTTGAGACTTTCTTCCCTGCACATGGTCTCATCATGGATGTTCCAGGTGTGTTGGAGAGAATGGGTGGCCTGCAATTGTTGGCTGGAGGCCGCACTCGTTTTGACCAGTGAGCTTGGCTTGTGCCAGCTCAGGTGTGCGCTGGCTCAGGAGTGCCAGTCCACTGACGGGGCGCCCCTGCCACGGATGCGTGGTGCAATTACTGCGCCTTCAGAGACGGGGCCCAGCCGTTACTTGGACTTGGTGAAGCTCTGCTGAGTCCTCATCTCAGAGTTGTTCCCAGGAGTACACACGGGAATGGGAGCAGCCCAAGGTTTATTGGGTCTGTGGGAAAGACGCTTCAGAAACAGGACCGTGCAACGCAGAAGGCTCGGGCCTGGGTTGGGCTTCCTGCCAGGGGCTCCCAGAGCTGGGGACTTGCCCCGGACGTCTCCACTTCACAGGACTGTGCCCTCCGTCTGCCAGCCTGAGCCCCTCTCCAGGATCTGGACTCTCTTCTACTCGACTTTTCAGTGGACGGCTTGGACATCCAACAGATATCTCAACCCCATCATCAAAACGAAACTCCTGACCCTCCCACCTGCGTCACCATCTTCTCTGTCACAGGTGAGGCCCGTTCCACCCACACTGCACAGACTGAAGACCTTCCAGTCACCTGAGCTCCTGCCCCTGTCAGCTCATGTCACTCTGACTGCAGAATCTGGTAACTTCTCACCACCCTCACTGCTCCACCTCGGTCCCAGCCAGACCTGCTCACACCTGCTGCCCGAAGCCTGCTCTCCACCGAGCAGAACCCTCAGCGGGTCCAAGGCTATCTGCATGCCCACAGATGCCCTGCACCTGGACGCCCCACCTGCACCTGACCTCACGTGACCCTGTGCCCTCCGCCCTCCAGCCTTCCACCCGGGGGCCTGTGGCACCTTTGCCCCAGTCTCCGTGAGACTCCCGTCCTCGCCTGTGCGTCTTCGCTCAGATGCCTCCTCAGTGAGGCTCCAGGCGGCACCCCATTCCCCACCCTTGACTTGTTTGCCATCGTGAAGTCAAGTGTCTCTCCACAGAACACACTAAGGTACTTATCTTGTGTGCCGCTGTCCCTGTCGGCACGTGAAGCTGAAGCTCTGCTGCTCCGCAAATATTTGCTGAATGGAAGTAGAAACCAAGGAGGACCTCGGAGGCAGAACGGGGAGGAACGACAGCTTGTTTGAAGATGTTAGAAAGAACCGGACTTGTTCTAGGCACCAGCATGGCAGACAGAACGAGGACGCCCTTCTCCGGTGACCGCAGCTCTGGAGGCTGGAGGACTGGGTTCCGGCCTCTGATTCCCCGCAGCTTGTCTGTACTTCCTAGTGCAGAATGACTGGGGGAGGGACAGCAACGGCGACATCTGCTTCACGTTTCCTTTGAACAAAAACGCAGTGGACCGATGCCTACTGAGTCTATCGCTCAGAAAGAAAGTGGGCGGAGACGTTGGGGAGGTCCTTCAGTCCATGCGCGCGCCCTTCCTGACTTTGAGGCTGTCGTTGTGAACTTGAACTGTAAGGCTTCTCTCTCGGCTGGAAAACTAAGACCACAGACCATCCCCCCATTGGAGGCTGCTGTCTCTGCTCAAGCTCTGCGTGGGGTGCGTTTGAGGAGCAGTTTTCCAGAACACTTTAGCTCGAGCCATTTCGTGGTTACTGTGTGCACAAAGCACTTGTCGCCGTGACTGTCGGGGTGCGGCGTCTCTGGGAGCAGCACAGCCTGTCCCTTCTCTCCGCTTAGGGAGCAGAGGCAAAGGGCACAGCAGGAACTCGGGCTGCCCGCAGGACCGATGGCCAGAGTCCCAAGCTGCTCAGGGGCCACGCCAGCCCGGCTGAGCATGCACACGTGCGTGTGCCATTGTGAAGGGGTCTCCTTGTGTGGTCACTGGGGGGCGGGGGAACAAGGCTGCTCAAAAGGAGGTAGAATAAGGCCTTTGAACAAAAGTTTCTGTGTTTTCAAGACGGAGCACGCGGGCCTCCCCCCGCTGTTCTGTACTCGGTGGGGCCGCTCTCAGGCACACCTCGGCGTGAGCGGGATGGAGGCGGCCCCTTCGTCCCCCGGCACAGTTAAGACTGGACGAGTGGCGCTCCGGGCCAGCGGTTACACAACCAGCGAACTCTCCAGGATCCCTGGCTTCGCCTCATTGAAATTCAGGCCGCGGTCCCCCTTCTCCTGGCCTAAGTGCAGATTTTCTGGGCTTTTGTTTCTCTGTGAATAGTTCTTGCTGGAAGCCCAAGGCAGGATGACTCGGCAGCAGCAAGCCCCTCGCGCAGAGACCAGCACTGCCACCGCCCGAAGTGGCTGGAGGGAGGCGCGGACGGCGGAGCTTACGTGGGTGTGTATTTTGCCATCTCTTGTTCGGTTTCCACCTGGAGCGATTAATTGGGCTTTGAGTAGCAGCACCTCCTGGGCCGTGGGAGGTGGGAGTCGAAAGGGACTGGGGCACCCCGAGCTCAGCCCCGGAAGCCTAGCGCCCCGCCCTGAACGCGGGTGGGGCCTGTTCTACTGGGAAAGTGACTTTATTCCCACGTTTAATTAAGGGCTTATTTTCTTCGAATTTACAGAACTTCGGTAAGAACAGTATTTCTTTTATTGAAAACAACTTATTTCAACTAGCACTTTTTTTCAGAGTGATCAGAAATAAAGAGGTGGTCGCGGAGGTGACACTCAGCTCCAGGCCCAGCCGTGCGGTGGCCGTAACGCCAGTGTCTGTCCCCAGTGCCATGGCACGGGAGGAGCAGTGCAGGGAGGAGCTCGGCTACGGCCGGATGCCCACCTTGGAGCGAGGGGGCCCGGACGTGGGGGGCTTCTCCCCGGACGCCAAGCCCGGCGACCTGCAGCTGTCATCGCGGCTGCCGCCGTGCTTCAGTCACAAGGCCTGGGTCTTCTCCGTGCTGACAGGGGTGAGTAGCCACGCCAGGACCGTGGAGGCACCGTCCCTGCGAGGTGCCCGCCAGCTGCTGTCGCTGCCAGGTGGCGTGGACGAAGCAGCCTCGGTTGGCTCTGCCCTGGAGGGCCCTGGGGCCGACGTGCCTCCTTGCCGTGTCCTCTGGCACGCTCTCCCCGTTCACCGTGATCTGTGGTGCCGGCCCTGCTGGCCTCTGGGCTCCGGCTGCTCGGTGTCCCTCAGGGTTGGCACAGCCCAGGGCCCATGCTGACCGTCTGCAGGGTCACGCATTGTGCTAGGGTGGCCTCCATGCCCCTCGACTCCTGGGGGACCTGGGGATACCTTGCAGAGGTGGGGAGGTGGGACTGTGCTCTGGGAGCCTCTGGCAGAGTGAACAGCGGGCGCTGTTCCAAAGCTAGAGGCCAGGGCCATGGAGCCGGAGCAGGCCGAGGGGCCAAGGGGGTGCAGCAGGGAGCTGGGTGTCAGGCCCGGGGAAGCAAACATTTGAGAGGACTCGCTTGGGGTCCTGGGGTACACCCTCAGACATGCTTAGATAGGCAGCTGACAACCAAAGGGGTCGTACGGCTTCAGTGTACACGGTTACTGGGAACCCCAGGGAACCCCAGGCTCGGTGCCACCCTGGCTGAGAACCAGGATCTCAGCCGCCCGCCCCACCCCTATGTGCCCCCGGCCCCCTAGAAAGCGCCCCAGTATTCCTGCCAGCCCTGGCCCACCGAGGCCGGAACTGCCACCTGCATGGGGCACAGAGGAAGCTCTGCCCTGGGCAGCTCCTGGAGCCCGATGCTGCTGTCCCCTCCTCACTTGGGTGTGGGCCACAATCTCCTCTGTCCCAGGCCCGGGTCCCTCGCACTCCCATCACAGTGGTGCCGGCAAGGCCCGACCCTGGGTCCCAGGACCTGTCACACTGAACTGCCCCGGGCTGTCTGCCGGCCCTCCTGCCTGAGGCCCCGAAGCGCACTGCTGGGGAGAGGCGCAGTTTCTCGCAGTTTCTCGCTTTTCATCTTATCGGCGCCCCTCCTTTTCTCCCCGCAGACTGTCGACGCTGTAGTCAGACAAGGGTGGGCGTGGCCGTCCTCCGGGGAGGAGTCAGGTCGGGGAAGAGGG
>NW_006440654.1:548694-555669 GCF_000325575.1 Pteropus alecto
AGGCCGTCGGCGCTGTGCCGCGCTAGCCCCGCGCGCTGTCGCCCCAACACGCTGCTGCGTTGCAGACCTGCCTGCTCGTGACCTCGGGGTTCTCGCTGTACCTGGGAAACGTGTTCCCCTCGGAGATGGACTACTTGCGCTGCGCGGCGGGTTCGGTAAGCCGCGCCCCTCGGTGCCAGCCGCCAGCTGCGCCTCCGGGCTTCTTGCTCTGAGACCTACTCCTTGCTGTCACTCACCCTCGCTCACAATCTCTCATGTGGCTTAAGCTTCACATAGGGTTTATGGCTGTGGAAAACGCCCGAGGAAGCGAGTCTGGGTCACCCCGCGGACCCCAGGGCTGGAAGCGGCTCTTTGGTGTCCGGCTTGCAGCTGCTTCCAGCCGTCCGTGCGGCCCTCTGTGGGCAGGTCGGGGGCTGACCCCGCCGCTCCCGGAGCTCGTCGTGCCCTGCTCTGGACACACGGCGCACATCCTGGGTCTTGTGGGGGCCTCTCACCCCCGCTTCAGTGTCCCGAACACAGACTCAGCCTCCCGTGACCTGCCCCAACCTCTGCTGCCTTGTAACAAAACTCGAAACATCCCGACCGCCAGAACCTTCCGGTGGCCCTTGTCCTCCCCACTGGAGCAGCCCTTGTTGGGGCCACAGTGACATGACCTCTGACTCAGATGGCTCCAGGGCAGTGCAGTTCCAGGCTGGGTGTTCCAGCAAAATCCTGGGCAGTGCCCCTGGTCTTCAGAGGGGTTGGCTGGAGAGAGGTCGTGGGGTCCCAAGGGCCACCCCACACTCAGTGGCCCCCACCCAACCACCGCTGTGCGTCTTGTAGGCTCTGCCCCCACCATCTGAGGGACTGCAGGGGTCCCTTCCTCCGAGAGCGACACCTGATGTGGCCCCGAGGCCTGCACGGATACCCCGTCCCCTTCTCCACAGGCTCGGCGCCCCACGCCGGCCCCGATTCCCTTGTCCTCCGCTCCCGTGGGAGTCGCAGCGGGGGCCTGACAAGCAGCCCCGGGGCCAGGGCCAGGGCCAGGGCCAGGGCCGGGGCCGCCGCCTCCCCTTCCTTCCCGCGCGTGCGTCCCCCTTCCCGGTCCTCTGGAAGTGGGGCCGGAGCCTGACCCTGTGCCGCGTCCTGGCTCCCAGGGGTGCGGCAGCTCCAGCGGCGTTCGCTGCCGGAGGCCTTTTCCATCTCAACAGAAAGATTAAAGCCTTTTCCAGAATAAATGACTCTCACGAACCTGGGTGCCTGTATCCCGTTGGATGGCAACACTTGTTTGCCAACCTGTCCTGGAAGCTTAAGCTTTTCAGGGCACGGTCGTCACCAGCAGGAAGGCGCGGGTGACGGCCACCACTCACCGAGCTCTGGTTTCTTTAGTGCATCCCCTCGGCAATCGTGAGCTTCGCCGTTTCCAGGAGAAACGTCAACGTGGTGAGTCCCGTCTTCGTGCAGTCTGTGACATGGGGGCAGCCGCCCGCCTCCTGGGCTATGGAGGAGACAGACCCCAGGCCCTGGGTGGGCCGGACGGGCACGTGCGTGCAAGAGCGTGCGAGCGTGTGCAGGCGTGCGCGTGCGCGTGCACACATGTGCGTGGTGGGACGCGCCTCCATGCCCTCAGCAGCCCGTGCCCTGGCCGTGGCTTCCGTGCCCTCCCACCCCCGAGCTCACAGGGCACCCCACAGCTAATTCTTACGTGTCCCAGGCTTTAGGATTCTCAATTAATGACCTGGAATTCGGTTGATTATTACCTTTACTTCTCTACCTGTGCAAAGGAGAACAAAACCCTCCCGTCTTGTTCTGCAGATCCCCAACTTCCAGATGCTGTTTGTTTCCACATTTGCTGTCACCACGACGTGCTTAATCTGGTTTGGTTGCAAACTTGTCCTGAACCCATCAGCGATAGACGTGAGTCACTGGTGTGCTGCGGGTCCCTCACACTTGCCCGTTCGCCCGTGGGCGTGTCTGCCGTGTGTCTGTCGCGCGGGCGCGTGGCTGGCGTCAGTGAGCCCCCGTGGGTTGGAAACGCGTAAATGTGTGTCACAGCTCTTGAATTTGACCAAGTTTCTTTGATGAACTGTCTTTATTTAACTTTTTCATTGATTCCAGTGGACGGATTTATTGATAATATTTTTAGTGCCTCTTTCACAACTTTCCTTGAAAATTAGCGGAAACATGATGACATGTTTCATCAGATCGGTGATGCGGGCGGTGAGGTGCACCGTCACTTTACACGCCTCTGAGAAAAATGGAAAAGCCTTGTCACTCTCACGATTTCAAAAGAGACAATCTCATAAAACCGAGGACCGATCAGAGATACCTCCCCTCAAAAGCCTCTGCTTTGGGTGCAGCGCTGACCCACCTTTATTGACCAGGGAAAGGGTGCCGCCACTGTGGTCTGCAGGAGAGATGGTTTCCTGACTTAGACTCATTACCGAGGCTGCTAGACGTGAAAATCAACGTAAGGCAGTCGCGTGTGCCGGCCACAGAAAAGTGCGGAAATGTAGTTTAAATACAGATACCATTTTATGGAAATAAGTATAAAGTTCCTGGGGGCAAAGGTAACAGACGGAGTGTAGGACTATACTGGAGAAGGACCACGGAGCCTTGCTGGGTATGGTACACATCTTCATCCGGGAAAGTAGAGTGGAAGGGGGAGGTGGGCTGGGGTGAGTGCACCTGCCAGGCCCAGCAGGGGGAGGTGGTGCCTGGGGCCAGACAATGGAGCCCCATGAAGAACAGGTGGGGGATTCTCCCCACAACTGGGAGCTGCTATACAGCCGTCCCGAGAAGATGCAGAGTCACCTCGAGATCAGGTTGGCCCGAGCAGCCTCACGCTTGTGGACTGGGGCCTGGGACTCGGGGCACAGCAGCCCTGTGACACTGGCCTTGGAGCCCTGCTTCGTACCTCCCCCTGCCATGAAAATCCGGACCTAAATCGAGCCACACGGCTGGGCACAGTCAGGAGAGACACAAGGCACATATGCCGAATTTTCCCAGCATGGAGGCCTGGTCACGGGGGACGTGAAGGGCTCCCACTCAGAGCCCGAAATGAACCAAGAGTGCCAGGGGACGGCATCGGGCCCTCGCCAGGAGGAGCCTCGGTGCCAGCAGGAAGCTGGGGCGATACTCAGCCCTGTGAGTCCTCAGGGAGGCCATTTCCAGCCTCGGGTACCTGCCATCTGGCGACTGCCACACCTGCTGCAGCCCTCAGAAAGCAGGCTGGGGTTTGCAGGTCCGTTCTGAAGGGGCAAGTGCACTGTGACTTCACACGTACGCCCCCACGGGGCCAGCCCTGAGGACGGGCTGTGGGTCCCAGCAGAACTGTCATTCATAGCAACCCCCCGAGGCGAGAGCGGTCGGCCCATGCCGTTACCTGGGACCGCGCCCCCAGATTCACAGAAGGGTAAAGGATTGTGAGAGGTGCCTGGACATGCTGAGCAGCCTTCCGAAGAGTGGCTGGTGGGCCAGCGGTGTCGGCCACCCCCGGCCACTGTCCCCACATGCACGTTAACATGGCAGGCTGAGCCACCGGCACCAGAGGTGCTGTTTGCTGCACTGAGGACACGGCTGTGGCGCCTGAAGCACGCGGGAGAACCTTGGACCGTGGCGTCAGAAGCAGCGTTCTAAAACAGTGTCTTGTTTGAGGACACAGAGGGTGGAGCGGAAAAGCACGGAGTGGGAGGTGACTCTCGGGAAGGTGGCCCTCGCTCTCCTGCCTGTGAGCCAGGTGCTCGGAGGCGCCGCGGGCAGCCGCCCAGCGTCCGTCTGTCCGCCCGGGTTGCTTGACTCTTCGTCCCCCACGTGGTGCTCGGTGGTAGAGCTGCCTGCTCCCTGCTCTCCCCCAGCGGGCGGAGGACCCGCCCAGGCCCGCAGCGGGGACCGCGTCTCCTGACATTCTCGGGGACAGATCTGAACGGGTCACTGCCAACCCTCCACTCCCACGAGCGGTGCTGACGTGGACACACGAAGGAGCGCAGTCACACGTCCCATGGGGTTCGACCTCGCAGCTCAGCCCCCCCTTCCGACGCTTGGCGCTGCCGGCTCTGCCGGCTTCCGCTCAGATGGCCAGGGTCACAGTTTCTGGTCACTGATGCCCCTGAGCCCGTCCTCCCGCGCTTCCCGCCCATGGCCGGTTCACACACCCCCCGCATCCGTAACCGAGGTGGCCGCACTCGCTTTTGCCAAGTGCGTTAGACCGGCCCAGGCGGTGCTGTGGCCGGCAGCCCGCCCATGGCGGGTGGCGCCGTGCTCGCTGCTGCGGTGGCTTCCTGGCGGACCTCCTGTCCCGGCGGAGGACGTCCGGCCGCTTTCGCTCTTCTTCAGAGCTGAGCTCTCTCATTTCAGATGTATTCTGGAATAAGTTTATTGAGCTTCTCAAAAGCGCAGTGGAACTCCGTCAGGTGCTTTGCGTTCGTACAAAGCCTTTGGTAGCGTTGACGTCTGTGCTGCGTCTCATCCCCCATCTGAGGGCACAGCCTGGCTCGTGATTCAAGTCACCTTCCCTGTCCTTTATGAGGGTTTTACTGTTTTAAGGGTATTCTCAGTTAAGTAACCCCTGGGTAGTTTACAGATTCCGCTGAGAGTATGAATAGTGTCTTATTTTTTAAATTACATTTTCAGATTGATTATCGCTGGTGCGGAGAGATGCTATTGGTTTAAAAACACTTTTCTGAAATATTTTAAGATCTCCCAAGAAGAGGGGGCACGCCACACTGTGGGGCCACAGGGAGGCCGTGAGTGGGACAGGAGGCAGAAGGAGCCAGGGACAGTAGCCGCAGAAGCCTCTGCGGGAGGGAAGGAGAGGCGGGAGCGGCGGACAGCCGCGTGGACAGCCGCGTGGACAGCCGCGTGGACAGCCGCGGCCCTGGCGCAGGCGCCTCCTGTCGGCCCTACCCCGTGGGTGTTGGGGGGCGGGCTCCGGGCCGGCTGTCTGCACAGTTAAATTGACGTTTCCCGTTCGTAGCTCCGTGAACGTTCACGCGGGCGTAGACTCACGCGGCTCGGTGTGAACGCGGGTGAGGGCGGGGGCGGGGCCCGGGTCAGGCCCAGCTGGATGCCAGACGGGCGAGCGAGGCGCGCCTGCTGTGGGCCGAGGACGTTGCCCAGAGCTGTGGCAGGCGTCCAGGCTGTCCACGGGGCCCCTCCGTGGTGACCCGTGTATGGTAATTCGTCCACGGGGACCCGTCCGTGGTGACCCGTCTATGGTAACTCGTCCACGGGGCCCGTCCGCGGTGACCTGTCCTCAAGGCCTGTCCGCCGGGCCCCTCCTTGGCGACCCGTCCGTGGTGACCCGTCCGCGGGTCCTGTCCGCACGGCCCACCGCGTCCGCGGGATAAAGCGCGGAAGGCGGCGTTACGGACACGCGGTCCCCTCTGCAGATAAACTTCAACCTGATCCTGCTCCTTCTGCTCGAGCTCTTCACGGCGGCCACGGTGATCGTGTCCGCGCGGTCCGGAGAGGCGTCCTGCAGGCAGAAGGTGAGTCATCTCTGTGCGGACGTGGCCTGCGGGCGGGGTCACGCTGCCCCCTGCAGGGCACCCCCACCCTAGGATGCTCGCCCCAGGTCTGCGGGGTCTCGAGGGAGCACAGACGAGGTGCAGCCACACCTGGTCCGTCGTGAGGCTGTTACACAGAGACGCAGTCTGCTCAAAGCGCCACCGTGGGCGTAAACCCGTCTTCTGCCATCGAGCCCCGAGGTCACTGGCCACTTCCCGCTGCTCGCGGTTCTGACGTCGCCGCGTGACCGCCTGTGCCGAGGGCTGGGCGCCCGCCGGGTGTCCCCTTCGACGTCCCCGTGCGGTCTGTTTCAGGGTTCCATCGCTGACAGCAGCAACATTCTGTATGAAGTGACATTTCCTGCTCGGGTCCTGAAGTCCTATTCGGTGAGAAAACTCCCGTGTTCTCCTTGGGGGAGGGGACAGTTCAGGTTGGATTAAACCACCATACTTACGTCCCCAGACGAGCAGGCTGTGGCCGCAAGAAAACTCCCGTGTTCTCTTTATTTGGGGGAGGGGACAGTTCAGGTTGGATTAAACCATCATACTTACGTCCCCAGACGAGCAGGCTGTGGCCGCACTGGCGTGCGTGGATGTCAGTCTGTTAATGATGCAACTCCGGGTAGCACTGCTGGTGATGCAACACCCAGCTTGAAGGTGCTGGCACTTTCATTTCCGGGGGCAGAGTGTCACGTAGACAGACATCGATATCAGTGTGGACACAGGTTAGATATAAACCTGGGTTATGGGTAGACACAGGTTAGATACAGACCTGAGCTGGGTATGGATGATAAGGAGGTGTGTACGAGGTAACACACACTCTCCTGATTGACACCTGCCGTCCCTGAGGAATTTCGAAGCGCACCCCCTTCCACTCTCAGAAGCGCCCTGGTTTGAAGAATAAGTTATACAGGCACCGTCTCTTTTTACTTGAATTTTAAGTTTGTTTTTTTTTGTCTACTTTTATTACTGTGAACCTCCCACTCTGAGTTGGCATCGTCATTTTCTCTCTGTAATTCTGTAGATTTTTGCTGCGGATTTTTAGAGCCTGTGTTTTTACTTACATGCGAGTTGAGAACTGCTTCGCGGTGAATGTCTGTTTTTCCATCACCACATGACGACTCTGTCCTTAGCGATGGTGCTGGCCTTGAGAGCCACGCCGCCTGCGTAACGTTCGCCGATTCCCTTTGGTGCACGTTTCCCTGTGAGGCTCTGTCCTTCCTACGCTCAGCTTCTCTCGTCCTCGTGTGTCGGGACGTCTCTGCATTTTCGTGTTTGTCTGGTCTGCCGTTCTCTCCCTGGCCCGTGAGCGGAGCCGTTGGCTCCAGGCTCACCTACGGTTACCTTCGCCGGCCTGTTTTCCGTCGACGCCTTTCCCGCCTGCCTCCCGCGTCTCCCTCCCTTTCCCGCTCATTTTGGAAATCGCGGGTTCTCTGCCCTCTTCCGGAGCTCGTCCTCAGCCTTTCACCACGGTGCACTGCTCCTCCGC
>NW_006440654.1:555709-557419 GCF_000325575.1 Pteropus alecto
CCCCCCCCTCCCCGCCTCCCCCGCCCCGCCCGCAGCTTCGGAGGTACCCTGGGGAGCCCATCCCTGTCCCTGGGTGACGCCGCCTCTGCTGCCAACGCCCCGCAGGTCGTGGAGGTGATTGCCGGCGTCTCTGCCGTTCTGGGCGGGGTCATCGCTCTGAACCTGGACGACACCCTCTCCGGCCCTCACTTCTCAGTGACTTTCTTTTGGATCTTAGTGGCCGTGAGTATGTTCTGGTGGCCCTCACTGTCATGGCTGGCCGGGCCGCGTGGTTGCCAGGCCACTCTAGCCAGCCGGACGTGGCTGGTCTCTGAGCTCAGTCTTGGTGGCATTCAGCAGGGGGAGGAGAGTGGGACTGTGGGCGCCCGGCACTTTGCCGGCCCTGCGGCCGGAGGCCTGGGGAGTCGAGGGCTGACCGAGCCAGTGTGTCACCTGCTTTGTTTCAATTGCCGCTGTTATCTCATGGTTTTTGAATTGTCTTCTCCTGAAAAGTTCTAATTTTTATTTTTCATTTTATATAGTTTTATATAAAATTTGTTTTTTATAACATAATGTATATTTCCTAAAATACATTTACTGTATGTTATGACTTTATGTTACACATTCTCATAGTAAGCACTTAGCACAACACCTCACACGTGCTGAGCGCTTACTACATTTTGAAGATGGTCACAGCCGGCGTGGCAGCTGGGGTGCCCCCATGTCCTGGGAGGCGCAGTGTGTCCTGGGTCTGACCGTGAAGAAACAGCCGACGGCCCAGGCCGAGGCTGGGAGCAGCGGCTGGTGCGCACCGCAGAGATGCTGGGGCCTCGAGGCGACGGAGGCGGAGGGTCTGCTGCGGTCTCCCAGCCACACCGAGCGCGGTCACTGATTGGATCCAAACCAGGCACAAAAAGCAGCTGGAAACAGGCGCTGCTGGGACAACTGGGAGGATCCGACGTGGCCTCGACCTGTGCTGGGCCCTGCTGCGTTGGCCGGGGGGTGGGGGGCAGTCGGGCCGTCGGAGCAGAGTAACGAGGAGCCCGCCGCGGGGGACTAGGGTTCCCAGCGTTCCCGCTGCAGTTCCCGCGGCTTCTCTGCAGATTTAAAAAGGCTGCTGCGCGGCATTTGAGGAACAGAGAGCACGTGGAGCTTCGGGAGGCGCCCACGTCCCCTCCTGCCTGACCCAGCCCTGCCAGCCCAGCCCCTGGCTCTCCTGGCGACAGCGCTGGCTGCCACCAAATGGGAGGCGCATGTTTAGAAGCTGACGTCTCAGACTGCCATCTCTGAAATCTTCCTTTTTCCTTTTAGTGTTTTCCCAGTGCCATCGCCAGTCATGTGACAGCAGAGTGTCCCAGCAAGTGTCTGGTAGGTGATGCCGTGTTCCCGAGGGACCAAGGGCCCACTGAGTGGCGCCAGGGCCAGGCTTGTCCCTGCCACACTGCCACGTGACAAGGCTGCTGCCACAGCGGGAACCAGGCTGCAGAGCTGCTGGGCGGGGCAGCGTGAGGAGGGACGTGTGCCAGCCCCAGGGCTGCCCTGTCTGTGCACACGCACAGCAGGAACGCTTGGGGTGCCAGTCGGGAGGAATGGCAGTGACTCGGCAGCGAGGGGGGGGCCAGCCGTTCATCGGTGCCACTTGCACGGGACCGCAGGACCGTGTGGGCGGGGGAAGCTCTAGCGGCTCCCGGTGCGCGGGAACCGCAGCGGGAGGAACCCGTGGCGCCCGCG
>NW_006440654.1:557486-560481 GCF_000325575.1 Pteropus alecto
CGCGCGGCCGGGCCTGGGCCACCGCCATCGGCCGCCTGTCCCCCCAGGTGGAGGTGCTGATCGCCATCTGCAGCCTCACGTCCCCGCTGCTGTTCACAGCCGTGGGGTACCTGACGTTCAGCGTGACGAGACTCTTGGAGGCGCTGGAAGCCTACCCACCGGCCCTCCAGGTGCGTGTCTGTCACCTGAGAGCGCGGAGCTGGGCGCTGCTGCGCGGCTGGAGCGGGCTCTGAGCTCGTGGCGCGTGTGGCCGGGGCTCAGGCGTCTGCACACGTTCCCCAGCTCCTGCCCGCCCTCTGCCCCAGCCCCGTCTGCTCAGGCTGCTGCTGCTTCCCGCCCCTGGGCCAGCCTCCCAGGTCACCGCAGCCCGGCAGCCCACCCAGATAGCGCTGCTCGCCGCTGCCTTGGGCTTCCGTGGCCCCTTGCGCCTCCGTCACAGCTGGGACTCGGCCATCCGCCGAGGGCCCCGCGGGACCTTGTCCTAGGTTGGTGGGCGCGTGGAGGAGGGCTGAGAGCCTTCCGTGTGCAGACGTGGTGGCCACCGGGGTGCCGGCATCTCCCGTAACCTCTGTCCTGCTTCCCACGTTGTTTCCTGGGCCGGTGGGTCTGCCCCTGATGTCTGTCCTGAGAAACCCCAGTCGTGGTGATGAGGTGAAAGGCCAGTGTGGCCTGTGCCTGGCTGATGCGCGTGCCCTTGTGCCCACGGCTGGGCGGAGCGTGCATGGCCCCCATCAGCGCTTGGCAGGGTCCGAAAGCCAGTGTGGACGTTCAACCACGTGACCCCTCACACCTAAGCACTGGCATTTCTGTAAGCAAGGACACCCACACACCTATAGCCCCGTTGTCATACCTGAGGGCTAACGCGGCCTAGTGACGTCCTTGCTGGCCAGTCGACATTCGCGTCTCATGAACCGTCCCGAGAATGTGCTGTGGGGCTGACCCCTCCCGCCCAGGGTCGCACTTGCTCTGGCTGTAAGCCACAGGACAGTCCCCGCCTGGCCCTCGTGCACCAACCCTTCAGAGTCTGAGCCTGCTGTCCGGGAGCCGGTCCCAGCTGTGGGCCTGTTTGCTGTGGTGTCCATGCGAGCGAGTGAGTGGCATCGTGGTTCTGCCCGGCTCAGTGGTGGCCGCCAGCCTGACCCTGAGCGAGGCACTCACGCCCCTCCCAGGGAGGAAGTGACCCTGGTGTCTGTGCCACCTGTTCGGCCACCTCCACCTGGCTCATCTCGACATTGCAGAGTGGAGCAGAGATGCTGGGGCCGCCACGCTGGCCTCCCGCGTGTGTGAGGGGTGTGCACCTTTCGAGCACCCTGAGGCCTGGTGGGCGTCATTATTTGTAGAGTGCTGCAGCTGGTGTTCTCCGAGGCTCAGGGGACCCGCTGCGGCCAACAGAGCCTGGCAGCCTCCTTGCCGGCGCTGGACGCCCCGGCCCCCTCGTCCAGCCCCGGACCCCTCATCCAGCCCTGGGCCCCTTCGTGTGCCTCGGGCCCCCTCGTCCAGCCCCGGCCCCTTGGGCAGTAACCACCTCTAGGAATCCTGACCTGCGGCTCGTGTGCGCGTCCTTCCCGGGCGACGCCGACAGAGGTGGCGAACGCAAACGCGTGAAGGTCTCACGTTTATGCCGGTATTTCTAACTCAGATTTTACGTTCTAGGCGGTTTCCTTGGCTGTCGCACGTTTGCAGCCCTTTCTCTTCAGGAGTCTTGTTTCCTGATAACGTGCGTAGTCACTGCTTTTTCTTGGAAAACACAGGAAGCGCTTTCCTTCCAGCCCCAGTGCCCGGCTGGGCGGGTCCCGCTCGCTGGTCCTGCCCGGCCACCTGCTGCCGGTTTGCCGCAGTCAGGTTCCACGGCTCCTGATTGTACTCAGCGTTAGAGGTTGATGCTTCTTTCCCTTTTCAACAGTATTTATTTGTGAACATGTGAAACCTTGACGTGGTTTCGTACCTGAGCACGCAAGGGCGCACTTAGAGACGCTGTGGTCCGCTGCGGCTCCTGTTCCTCCGACGGCGGCCGCAGCGCCCGTGCTCGCTGTCACTGTCCCCCTTCCTAGGGGCTGTCACTTTCATGGCCCGGCGGCTTCCTTGGACACAGCTACACATTTCCCACCCTGCTTTTTCACTCAGTTCCTCCTGCGTCCCGCCCAGGGATCTGAGCGCTTCTGTCCACTTTAATTACATCACACTCGCCGTGGCCGCCAGTCCCCGGGGAGGGAACCGGCCCCTCCGGTCGGTTGGTCACCCAGCTGGTGAGTCTGGGCCGCGCTGTTGTGGATTCGAGGGGAGAGGCGCCTCTGCCTCTGTCCGATCTCCACGGCCCCTGGGGGTCCCACTTCCCTCCCACCCCGTGGAGGGAGCCGCCGCTCCCTCAGAGCTGGCCCTGAGCGTCGTCACCAAGCTTTAAAGCGTCTCTGAGCCTGAGCCGTGGAGGTGTGCCTTGCCACGTCTGCATTCTTCTCTGGAGAAGCCTGTGCCTCGTGAGGTGACAGGTGACACAGACCAGCAGTGTCCATGTCGATAACCAGGATGGTTCCTAAGTGACTAAAAGGCGGCACTGGGTAGTGAGTTGACGCTGGATGCAGGGACCATTCACCCCCGGAGCGGGATGGTGTGAGGCTTCATCTCGCTCCTCAGAACGGTGGGCAGCGTAAAACTTAGGAATCGTTTATTTCTGGAATTGTCCGTTTAATATTTCCGGACTGCGGCTGACCGCAGGCGGGTAACTGCAGCTGGGGGACTTGAGTGTTTTTACTGGACTCGAGGTTGCCTGTGCATCGACTTAGGGAAAGTCGTCCGTCATTGCTTCTTCGACAGTAGTGTTGGAGGGACTCTGGGGTCTTTGGTCAACGCCCGGCTGCTTTGTATTCCGAGGCGGAGCAGAGGCTGCTGTACGGCAGGAGGGGTGGGTGCTCGGTGACGTCCTGGCAGCGCAGGCGTCGTCTGGGAGAGCGCAGCTCCGTGTCCTTGGCCACCAGCTCCCTTTGCTCAGGGCACTCCT
>NW_006440654.1:560530-565526 GCF_000325575.1 Pteropus alecto
CCTCTCCAGACCAGTCTGCCGATGTCACTGCCCACTGCCCGGGCCGTCCCTCCCTTTCTTCCTCCACCAACCTCAAGAGAGTGCTCCCTGCTGACACGTGGCCGGTCACCTCTGCCCTGCGCACCACCCCCTTCATGGCCCGGCGGCTTCCTTGGCTGACCCGTGCGTGTGGCTGTTGGGGGGGACATATGAGCAGCCAGCGCTGTCCACAAGCTGGCCGCCCGCGGGCCCCTGCGTGCCTATGTGTTAACCCTGGAACAACTCGGCCTGGGGCGGAATGCGCTTCCTCGGGCTCAGTCGTTAAGCAGAGAGGTCACTGTCCGGCGACGAGTGTGGTGATGGGTGTGCACGGGGGCGCTCCGCACTGTCCTGCTCGTGGGCCGCGTGCCGTCTGTGCTCTGGGGGCCGCGGGCACAGGGGAGCTGGCTGCATCATCTCCTTGGCCGGCGGGCGCCCCTCGCCGGGGTGGCGGGGTCAGGGAGGGCGGGCCGTGGCCCGGCTGCTCAGCGCCCTCGTCTCTGCCGCCAGCAATCCCACGACGCGCTCCTGCTGCTCCTGCTGCTGGCGCTGCTGCTGCAGGCGAGTCTGCACACGGGCACCGTCATCCGCTGCGTGGGCTTCAAGGCGGGCGCCTCCCGGGATGCCACGCGGGCTGGCCCGCAGGAGCGCCCGGCGGGCGAGGTGAGTGGCCTCTGAGCTGAGCTGGCGACCGCCCTGTCCTGGTGGGCGGCCCCCCCAGGGCCTTGTGCAAAACGACACCTATCCTGGCTGACTTCTTTCAAGACCTGTTTTGTCACTTTGTTTTTTTAAAGATGTCCCAGAAAAATCTTGAAGAAGTAAAAGGCGTAATACTTTATAGAGCCAACTAGGCAAAAACAAACCCATTCCTGGAAAATATCAAGAACCGAATGCTCCCAGCTTAACGCTTACAGGTGTAGACGAGAACTTTGCAAGGGTTTGGGGGACCACAGGGGGTCCCTCCCCTGCCCCTCTTGGCTCCCTGCAGATAGGGTGGTCACGCCAGCCCTTCTGCCCGGCTGAAGGCTGCCTGGACCAAGAGAGGGTCTGTCTCTCTTCCCCCTGCAACTGAGAGCCTGGGGGTCAGCTTCTCCTCGTGTGAGCTGTCCACCCACTGGTGTGTTCACTGGGCAAACCTGCCCGCTGGCCGTCAGGTGCTCCATGCCCTGTGCGCGGCCCTCTAGGGCTTCCTGGGATGGAGGGGACACCTGTCCTGCCCAGCCACTGTTTGGGCCCCTCACAGTCTCATCTCCTGTGCTCCGCACATCCCCCTGCATCCCAGCCACGCCCAGCACGTGTTCCCGCCAGACCGCATCTGACCTGCCGGTGGCCGTCCTCAGCCACCTAACCTTCCCCTCCCGCCGTCCCTGCACGGTTTCTCTGTCACACGCCTTGGACCCACCATTTCCCTGTGGTTGCTCCCTGGGTGTGGTCAGCTTCTGGGGGGACAGCTGTGTCCCCAGGCCGCACGAGCAGTGGACCTGGTTCTGTGTCGGGTGAAGGAGCCCTGCCCAGATCCACACCTGCTGGTTCCGCCCATCACGGAGCAGCTGCTTCTCGTTTCGAGATGTCTCTGGTGGCTGCCACCACGAGCACCCTCCTTCCCCAGTTAGGCCCCTGCCGAGCTTCCACAGTCCTAGGCCAGATCCAGACCCCTTCTCTGTGGGGGCATCGTCCCCCGCCCCCAGGAGGAACCTAGAGGCCCCGTTGGGTCCTGCACTGTGCTGCGTGTCATCCTGGCCAGCGAGCGCTTAGCAAGCACCTGCTGTATGCAGACGCTGGCCCTGCCAGGCGCCGGCCCGCGGCCCCAGAGAACCAGCAGGCAGAGGCCTGACGAGCCGGTGCTGTGCCCCCGAGCCCCTTTCTCCCAGCCCACTGGACCAGTGTCCCCACCCCAGAGCCAGTGAGCTCGTGGGCGGCAGGGAGAGCTCACCGCCAGCCCAGGCTCTGCTCCCACAGGGGACGCAGCGTGGAGCCGAACGGCGGAGGGGGAGGTAGGGGGGCGGGGGCAGGGCCCAGGGGCTCTCCTCCGAGGGGCACAGGCTGCAGGGGGCGCTCGGCCTCCTCCGGGCGGCGGGAGGAAGAGCCCTCTGCCTGTCTTGTCGCAGGTGGCCCGCAGCCCCCTGCCGGAATTCGACAGGGAGAAAGCCTGGAGAGCCGTCGTGGTGCAGATGGCCCAGTGACCGCGGGAGGGGACTCCGGGCCGCAGGGCCCGCCCGGCCCGGACTGCAGACGTCTGGCCCTTGGACTGCTGCTTCTATCCCTCTCCAGCCCCCCACCCCCGTTAGCCAGGGCGGCCGGGCACAGGGTGGAGTGCCCGCCTCTCGTGGTGGTTCAGTTTTGAAACAGGCAGACGCTGACCGTCTTGTGCTCAGCGGCCGGGCAGGTCGGTGCTGCAGAGGTGATGCCGGTGCTGGGCTGGACGCCAGGCCCTGACGTGCGGGCGGGCGTCCTGTCCACCCTGTGACCAGCTGCCTCCCGCACCTTGCCCAGCGTCCCCGTCCCGTTTCTGTTGGGCACCTATTGTGTGTGGACAGTACGCGCACGGGCTCAGTCTGGCATGGATGTCACGTGGTTTGGGGGTTTCTCTTTGGACCCCCCGCCGAGCCTCATTTCCGTGACCGGACAGCGAGCTGAGTGCTCTATCCTGTCCCCAGACCCCCAGGGTCTACACCCACAGCGTCGCCCACGCGATGGCCTGAGCCCTAGTCCCACGCTTTTACCTGTACCCAGCCATGGCGGGGCGCCCTGCCCGCCCAGTGGCGCCGGTTCGTGCCCGGGCGGCTTGTCTGCACTTGCCGCTGGTCACTCCCAGCTCCTGCGCCCCCTGCTGACCACGTGAGGACCCGCCCCATCCACATGTGGCCCTGTTCTTTGGGGTGGGGTTGCGTCCAAGGGCTTAAAAACCTACTAGGCCAGGCCTGTGTCCCCACGGGCCTGGGGACCTGGGCGAGGCTGAGTCCCCCACCTCCTGCCACGATGCTCCCTCTGGCCAGGCCACTCCCGTCACCTCTCAGGCCGCCCGAGCCCTCCCAGGTCCTCGCTGGGCCTGTCTCCTAACAAAGCTTTCCCTGACCCTCACTCACCTGAGGCCTGGCCCGGGCCAAGGGTCTCCCCTGTCTGCCACCGCCCACCTGCCAGACTACAGGGACGGTTTGGGTGTGAGAATCACATTTGCTTTGATTAAAATAATGGCCAAGAATTAGTTTGTGTGCCATTTCTGTCCCCTGAGTACACCTGAAATCTTCTAGGAAAACTGTTAGCTTCTCCCAGGTGACATGGCAGCAATGAATCCCCAGTGGGCTGGCTGCACCTTCTCCAGGTGGGGCAGGAGTGGTCTTCCAGCTGGTCCTTCCGCTCACCAGGCAATACACAGGAGTGGCCTCGCTCCCTCCCTCTCAGTGTAAGCACAGTCAGCGGCAGTGCAGGGAGAGGCTGAGTCCCCGCTTCGCTCAGCTGAGGACATCCGTTAGGTCCCCACAGGCCGGCGAAAGGCCTGGGGCCACCAGGATCAAAGGACCAGGAGCCCCGGGAGACAAAGGCTGGCAGGGCTGAGCAGCTGTGGGCCCGGTGAGGGTGACTCAAGGGTCCCCCCCGCTTCCTCGCTTCTGAGCATGAGTGACTAGCTGCCAGGGTCACGACAAGTTGGGTCACTTTTCCAGCACGAGGAATGCAGTAGGACACCTGAAAGGTGGAGCGTGCCAGTCGGGCAAGGTCCTGACCAGCCCCTTCTGCTGTCCTCGGCAGCTCAGCTCCAGAAGGCGACAGGGAAGGGGCCAGGCAGGCAGACGCCTCAGCCAGGTGGCTCTCACCTGCACCCATATAGACCCCACCCAGGGGCATCCCAGGCCACCTCCCCTTCCTGCAGGTCCCAGGAAGGCGGCCAGGTGCGGTCTGCTCCTGATCTGGGGACGGGAGCCACAGGACAGCACAGGCGAAGCTGGTGTCTCGGGGGCCCAGCAAGTCTGAGTTGAGCTGCGACTGGGCATCTGGGAGCTCAACACGGTTTGTACTTCAGAGAGCGCTGGGTAAACCCAGGCAAACGGGGTTTCAAGAATGTGTAACTGTCGCTTTACAGTTTTCTTGCATATAGTTAATACTGCCTAACAATAAATGCTACCGTGTGCTGCGGCCTGAGGCCTGTGTAACTTGGGGTGTCCCAGGGGTCTCCCTGCCCAGGTTCGGAGAGGTGGGAGGTAAGTAGGAGGGCGGAGCGAGGCGAGTCCACCTTTTAGTTTATTCGTGATTTCCCTAACCCGTGATTTCCCTAACCCGTCCCTTCGCGGAGTTGGAGCTGGCGAGACCAAGGACCCGCCCCGCCCTGCGTCCTCCACAGCCCACGCGGCCCCAAAGCGGGGCACGACCTTACTTTGGGGTTACTTTGGCAAGTTGAAAAAATTTAAACCAAATAAAGATGACAACTAGGTTTCGGAACTTACCGGGAGCGAGGGCACCTGGGGGGCCGTCCCACTCACCCTCCCTTCGCGGAGATGGGGGCCAGAGGCGGGCTGAGAAGGAAGGGGACTTCAGGAGAGTGTGGCATGCCTGGGTGGCGGGGACCCTGACTGAGCGCGGGACGCCGGGTCGCCGGGGGACACCAGGCCGCACTAGGTTCCTCTGAGGGACAGGGGAGCTGCCCCCGCCACCCGATCGTCGCCAGCGCGCAGGTCCCAGCCGTCACCCCCACCTGGCGGACTGTGCGCCCGAATCCGGCCATGGAGGCCTGGGGCGTCCGGCTGGGGGAGCACGGGGAGTGAAGGTCCGGAGGGGCCCGGGGTGGGGGCGAGAAGGCCGCGCCAGGAGGGCCGGGGGCGGAGCCTGTCCAGGGCGGCCGCCAGCCCTGGGGGGCGGGGGCCAGTTGTGACCCTCGGTCTTTATGACTTGGTGGCGAGGCCTCTGAATGCCAGGGCGGGTCTGTGTGACCCCAGCAGCCAGAGCGGGGCGGGGGCGGGGCGGCCCCTCGCGGGCCCCCTTCCCC
>NW_006440654.1:566160-570647 GCF_000325575.1 Pteropus alecto
AGTGCTGCCCGTACCCCAGTCCTGCCCCATAGCCCCAGCCCCTGCCCTGTCCCAGCCCCAGCCCCTGCCCTGCCCCAGTCCTGTCCCAGCCCCAGCCCCGGCCCTGCCACCTTCCCGCCCCAGGGGGCAGCCCCCCCATCCGTCACTGATCTCCCCCTCCTCGCAGGGGCCCGAGCTGGAGGGAGGAAGGGCGAGCAGCCAGAAGAGGCCAGAATGGAGCTGGGCGAGAGGAAGAGGCTCTTGTCCGCCTCGCTGGAAGGAGACGGGAGAGAAGAGAACAGTCAGTATTGTCCTTGGCGCCTGTCCTCCCAGCTGCCCCGGGTGGCCCCACCGTCAGCCTGCAGGGCTGAGCAACCGTGTTGCCGCGCGTCCGGTCGCCGCGCGTTTCTGTGAAAATCGGACATAGCGCCACTTGGGCTGTCCATGCTGTCCTGGCTGCCCACGCTGTCCTGTTCCTTCCTGCTACGCCGCTACCCCATTGTAATTCCTGTAGCGTGATAACCAGGCTTAATATTTTGTAGTATAAAACTTCTGACTTTGTTCTTCAAGACCTCTTTTGGTTTTCTTGGACATTCGCATTACCGTGTAGATGTTAGGGTCCAATAATTAATTAGCACACATGCACAGACACAATCCCGCTGGGATTTTAACTGATTGCTTTGACTCTGTAAATCGATTTGGGTGAGAATTAACACGGGCAAGAAACATTGAGTCTTCTAGCCCATGCACGTTTAGTTAATCCCTGCCAGCAATATTCTGTAGCCTCAGTGTACAGGTACCTCTTAGATTTACTCCAAGACATCTGACATTTTTTAATGCTGCTGTAGATGACAGTTTGAGTTTCGTTTTCTAGTTGTTTCTAGTATATTGAAATAGTTGATTTCAATTTACTGACTTGTTTTTGGTGACTTTGCTAAACACACTAATTCTAATAGCATGTAGATTCCTTTAGATTTGTCACATGCACGGTCATCTGCAAATCTTTTCAATTTTTGTAATTTTATATCTTTTATTACATTATTGCATTGGCCATCTCTTTCAACATGATGTCAAATACAAGTGGGACAGTGACGTCTTTTTTTTGTTGCTGTTTTCCCCAAGCTCAGGGCAAAGTGCTCAGTATTCCACCGTGAAGTGTGATGTTGCTGTAAGCTTTAAAGGGAGTCCCTGTTTACTCCTGGTTTACTGAGAGTTTTTAAACAAATAGTTGTTACATTTTATCACATGCTTTCTTCTGCATCTATTGAGATGATGAGATATATATATATTTTTTTTTTTTTTTCCATTATTAGTGTGGTGGATTACGTTGATGGATTTTCAAATATTAAACCAACATCGTACTCCTGGAGTCAACCCCACAGGGTCATGGTGTATTGTTTAGTATGTTACAGAATTCGATTTACAAATTTTTCGTTTGAGATTTTTGCGTCTACTTTTATCGGTGAGATTGGCCTGCACTATTCCTTTCTCGTGATGTTCTTGTCAGATTTTGTGTGGTGGATTACGTTGATGGATTTTCAAATATTAAACCAACATCGTACTCCTGGAGTCAACCCCACAGGGTCATGGTGTATTGTTTAGTATGTTACAGAATTCGATTTACAAATTTTTCGTTTGAGATTTTTGCGTCTACTTTTATCGGTGAGATTGGCCTGCACTATTCCTTTCTCGTGATGTTCTTGTCAGATTTTGGTATTAAATTTATGGTCTCCTAAAAAGAGTTAAAAAGAGTCTTTTTTCCTGTTCAGTGAAAGGGTTTACATAAGGTTTTTGTTTTGTTTGTTTGTTTGGCTTAAATATTTGGAAAGATCGATCTGTGATGCCATCTAGACCTGGAGTTTAACTGTAGAGTTAATCTCTTTAGCAGAGATAGGCCTTTCCAGATTTTCTGTTACTTTTATGTCCATTTTGATAAGCTGTGTCTTTACTGTCAAATTCCTGGCAGGTGGATGTTTCTTATCTCCTGATTTTAATATTTGTGAATCAGTCATGGTGTTCTCATTTTCATTCTTGATATTGGTGATTCACGGTTTCTCTTTTTCCTTGCTCAGTCTATTTAGAGGTTTATCAACTTAAAAAATGTTTCAAAGATCCAACTTTTGGTTTTGTTAATTTTCTCTGTAGTACGTTTGTTTTCCATTTAATTGAATTCTGCTCTTTATTATTTCCTATCTTCTACTGTCTTTTTATTGAATTGTTCTCTTTCTAGCCTCTTGGGACGGTAGTTTAGGTACTTTCCAATTTGTTTTCTTTCCTAATATGTGCATTTAAAATCTATAAACTTTTCTCTAATCACTTTTAGCTGCATCATAATGCTTTGATATGTCATATTTTCATAACTGTTCGATTCCAATCATTTAAGAATTTCCATTGAATTTCTCCTTTGATCCACACTTTATTTGAAAGATGTGCTGCTTAATTTTTGAACATCTAGGATAATTTCTAGTTACCTCTTCATTATTCTAGTTTGCTTCGATGGCCATCAGAGAATTTAATCCATATTGTTTCAGCCTTTCGGAGTTGATCGAGATACCCGTGCCCAGCGTGCGGTCCGTGTTGGGAGAGGAACGCGGGCAGAGAACGTGTCCCGGGGGTGGCTGACGGGGTCCGCGTGTGCCCTTAGGTCCAGTCGGTTAACGGGGTGCTCAGGTCCGCAGTGGTTCCTGGCTTGCGGTTCCTGAGGGGAGTGTGTTGAAATAGCCCTCTGGGATCGTGGGTTTGCTGTGTCTCTTCTTTTAATCTCTGTCAACTTGTGCTTATACATATATACATGTATGTATGTTATATTACAAATAATATATACTATTAATGCACACTTGAAAATGTTATATTTCTGACAAATTTATCTTTTTAATATTATGAAATGTCTCTTTCGTCTTTATTAATGATTTTATTAAATTTTCAATAATGTTTTCTAAATAAATGTTAGTATGTATCTAAATATTTCTGCCGTATCTCTAAAATTGGCATTTTCTGTATAACTCTTTTGTCACACTCAGCGAAACGAGCAACAGTGTCTTAACGAAGGCCCGGCACGTGCTCGCGTGCTCCTGGTACCTCCCAGGTGTGCTGGCGGTTGTTCCGTGCGTGCGAATCGGCGCCGCCGGGGACCACACAGCGAGTCGGGCCGCCTCAGTCTCGGCGAGCTGCCCTCGGCTTTCCGTTTTCGAGATGTGGGCTCACTCGTGAGGACAGCCTCCGGTTCCGCAGACAGCCGCCTTCGGGGTCTGTCCGATTGCTGCCTCAGGGCGGGGTCCAGGCGGGTCTGTGCCCCCTGCCCCCTGCCACCCCATGGCGAGCTGAGAGGCGGGGTGGATCGGGCTGGCATCTGGCCAAGGCGCCTGGGAGTCCGTGTACCCCGCTTTGCCCTTAGTGTGTGGCTGTCGCATCGTCGGAGCCACGGCTGGTCAGTGGCCAGTGCTGGCCAGACCCCCGGCCAGCTGCGTTGCCCGTGGCTGCTCGGAACGGTGGCGCTTTGGCACCTGGTAGCAGTGGTGTCCCCTGCTTTGCGAGCAGGAGGTTGATGGGACAGAGCTTTGTCAGCACCTGCAGGGCTGAGAAGGTCACAGGCCTGACAGGGGAGGATGCGGTTCTGTCACAGCTGTGACCACAGCCGACCCCATGGTCAGCTCTGCACGGCCACCACAGCGCCCACCCACCCTCCCCGGGGCTCGGCCGCCCCCGTTGGAACGGCCGTTTCTCTGACCCCCGGAAGAGCTTCCTTCCCACGTGGGCCTGTGGCCTCCGTGAGCTTCGGACCCTTCTGGAAGGTCTGCCGGGCGCCCGTTTCCATCCCTTACCTACGGATCTCTAGGGAGGGTGTGGCTGCAGGCGTCTCCGACGGCCACGGGCGAGGTCCCCGCGTGGGGTTTGGGGACTCTTTCTGGGCGTCTGGACAATGTCAGTCAGTCACTGTCACACTTTGTGACGCTCGGTCATCTGCAGTTGCCTCCTCAAGGCGCTTCCGAATCATTCGCTGTGCCCCAGTCTGTATCTGTGGCCCCAAGGAGCCCTGAGGTCGCCCAGGGCTGCGGGGTCCCAGACCGGCGACCCCAGGCCGTCTGTGTGCCTCCTGCCGCCGGGGGTTCCGCTGGGGCGGAAACCGGTGTTTGTTAAGCTCTGTGTGTCTGCTGAGCTGGCGTTTAAGGTTTTTCTTTATCGTCCTAGTGTGGAGAATGACAAGACGTGGCGTCGCGTCCAGCCCTGGGCGACCGGCGAGGCGCCGGGTGGCGTCCGCCCGGGGAGCCGTCTGCTCTCTTACGGGGCGGCTCTGAAATCCCGATTCGGCCTCTGAGGCAGCCGGCGGTCGGTACCGTCTTCTGCTTCTCCTTGCGTCGGTTTTGGCGACCGCGTTTGTCCCGTGAAAGCGGCGTGCCAGAGCAGCGAGCCGAAACGGGTCCTGTGCCCCGGGGGTCGCGCCCTCGCACCGGGCCTGTGACCCGGCTCGGACCGACTGTCGTGTGACGCCGGTCGGGCTGTGGTTCGCG
>NW_006440654.1:571085-575855 GCF_000325575.1 Pteropus alecto
GGCATGGGCGGTCTGGAGGAGCCAACGATGGGGGTGTGGGCAGAGGGGAGCAGAGAGGCTGGTGGCGGAGCGTGGGGTGCAGCGCGGGGCGTTCATTTAGTTCTTAAGGCAGTTACTTAGAAGCTCGGTGTGCGCTGACACGAGTCTGGTGGCCGGGGTCGGAGCAAGGAGCGGTGGGAGCCTTCGTGTGGCCGCGGGCTGGGCGGGGGGCTGGGCGAGGGGAGAGGGGCCCCCGAGGCCGGCGGAGCGGCACTGAGAGGGCGAGGCCAGGGAGGCCCTGAGGCAGGGCGGCTGGGGCCGGCGACCCCCACCCCGTGTTTCTGGCGTGGAGGGCCCGTTTGCCTTCACGTCCTTCTCTCTTTTGCAGAATTGAAACGAGGAGTTCCCCAAGACTCGACTTCTTCCCCCAAATTAGACAGATACAGACTAGCAAGACAGTTGACGGAGAAAGCCATCAAGGTAAATGCTCTTTGGGGCCCGGTGGAGAGGGGCACTTTTTAAAAATGGAAATTGATTTTGGCATGTGGGGAGTGGGCCTTGGCTCCTGCCCTGGGCCCCCGGCCTGGCCCCCACGGGCTTCTCCCGAGTGACTTTCATCTCGGCTGTGCGTGTGAAATAGGTAATGCTTTCCAAACTGGGACAGTGCGGACACAGGAACCGTGACCGTGTCTCCCCTGTGACCCCGTGTGGCTGCGGGCTGTGGGTGTCAGGTCAGGGGCCAACTCTGAGTGACTCACAGAGCCCCTGTGTCAGTCCCCCACACCCCTCAGGGTGACGCCGTGAGGACAGATGGCACCCGTGTGTGCAGAGAGGGTTCGTGCCTCAGGACAGGAACCCCAAGTTATGAGTCGGGGAGCTTCTGGGGCAGCAGCCCCCCGGGGCAGAGAGGCTGTGCCGTTGCCCGCAGTGGAGTGCCCGGGTCTGGGGGAGAGGAGGCAGCGGCCAGCGTGCTTTCACGGAGCAGCTGTCTCCTCGCCGGTGCCCTGAGCACGCGGACAGCCACGTCTGGGGAAGAGGCCGTATTCTGTCTTTATCGTGTGCCGGTGGCCATCGCTCAGAAGGCGGGGACCGTGGGAACCCCGAGAAATCTAACGTGCGTCAGTGCTCGAACCCGCACTTGCTCCTTAGCTTTCTCTGAGGCGCACACGTACACACGCGTGCACACTCATGCTCGCATGTGCCCAGACGCCCATGCATGCACACACGCACACGTGCACACACACGCGGGGCACAGCACGGCGGTGCATCTGGAGAGAGAAGCACGACACGCGTGACATGTGTCATCGTCAGCAGCAGCCACCGCAGCGGTGACCGAGGACACGTCCATCACCCTCGGTCACCCACCCCCCAAATCCTGGTGGCCACAGGGTGCCTTCTGGAATTCCCATCCCCGCCCTTCCCGGGATTGCAGCGAACGGAGCCCCAGCAGCTCAGTGATTCGCAGGGTTTCTTCTGAGACCTGGAGACGTGTGAGCATTTTGGAGCAAGGACGTGAAACTCGTCCACGAGCTTTCATTTTGCAGTATTTCTGTTGAGAGGCAAACGTCCCTCCGAGCGCTGCGCTCCACGAGCTTTCATTTTGCAGTATTTCTGTTGAGATTCAGTTGAAAATATTTTCTCTCTCATATTCTTCGTGGATCAGGGGTTACTTGCGAGTATAGTTCTTCGTTTCTATCCTGTTTTCTCGTCGTTGTTGTTGATGTGTGGCTCGCTTGCATTGTGGCTGAGAATGGACTCTGTGTAGTGCTATTCTGCTGGAACGTGCTCAGACCTGCTTTCTGCCCAGCGTCTCGTTAGTTTGTGGGAAAGTTCACATACACTGCTGCCGCGTAGAGGTGGTTTGTGCAGTTCAGGTCTCCCGGTCTTCCGGACTCCTTCGGTCTGTGTTCATCACTTACTGAGAGAAGCGTCTTGAATATCCCGTTATGACGTGCATTTGTCTGCTGTGCCGTTCGGTCTGTTTTCACTGTGTATAAATAACTCATAGCCCCCCAGTAGGTACGTAGCAATGTAGGTTCATGGAGAATTGACCCTTTACATTGTGAAATAATTTCCTTTACTTCAGTAACGTCGATGTGTCCCAGTCTGCCTCATCGCAGATCGAGCTCGTTGGATTTTCTCCCTGTCCGCATTGTCTTGTGAACGTCCTAAAGCTGGATTTTAAGAAACGTCGCTGGCAGTCTCTACCTTTTAACCGGTGCATTTAGTGTGCTCATCTCTTTAAGCTCCTGGCACATGCAGATGTCCCCGCGCGTCACCGTCTAACTTCGTTCCTTGGGTTTGTCCTTTGTGGACCGATGAGCTTTAAAATCACATTTGTCTTCTCTCACACATTAGCCGTCTTCCCTCCGTTTCTGTTCCTTCTCTGGCTCCCTTGGGTGTTGTATTCTGCTCACTTACTAAAATCAGTCTTCCTAAAGTTATTCAGTTTGACTGCAGTCATGGGGCTGCGGGGCTGCAGGGTGCTGATGCTTGCAGGTCTTCACCCCACTTCGCAGCATCCCCGCTGTGAATCGGGCTTGTCCGTCCTCCCCCCACCCCCCGTGCCCTGGCGCATGGGCCTGTTGGGGGGCAAGGGCAGGCTTTGGGTCAATTTCGGAGTGGAAGGAGGATCGAGGAGGTCCCTTGGCTGGCCAAGTCTTCCGTGGGAGCCGGAACTTGGACTCACGGCTTCCGGCCACAGGCATGGAGGTTCGAGGCGGCCTGCGTGCTGGGGTGGGCATGCACGTTCCCCCGTAGTTGTCGCTGCGTGAGCGATCGCTGTGGGCTCAGCTGCCTGAGTATCCCACTGAGCATCTCGGCGTCTGTGGCCAGGAGCCCAGCAGGCCCTCTGCTCGGGGGTTCTCGGGGCTGGAGCCAAGCGCCGGGCGCGGGGGAAGGACCCGCCTCCGCGCTCCCTCACTTGGCGGCACTCACCCTCTGTGGCCTTAGAACTGGTGGCACCTCGTGCAAAACCGGACTGTGCTGCCTCGAGTCTCGGACCCTGGACCTTCTTCGAGAGGCTTGTCTGATTAGGTCTGGCCCACCCCGGGAGAATTAGGTTAATTCAAAGCCAACTAATTAGGGACGCCTGTGCGTCTGAGCTGCTCCCCGGCCTTTCCTAACGCCCTGGCCTGCTCCCACAAACTCGGGAGGCCCTGGCTCGCTGCCAATCGCACGCCCGTTCCCTGCCCCGTGAGCACGTCCAGGCTCGTCCTCAGCAGTGTAGGCCCAGGGGCTCAGCCGAGTGCTCCCCTGCTGCCCGGTCCCTCGGCTAGGCCGCCTCACCAGTAGCCACCTCCCTGCCTTGTCCACAGACAGCTGAGCTCGTACCACAGCGATAGGCAGAGTCCCCAGTGTCCCCTGGCGTGCTCTCGGCACATGGGCCATCTGGCCCTTCCTGGCCAGTTGAATGGCTCCTCCCTCCCCCTCCTCAAACCCTGGGCCCCGGCGCCCCCCAAGCATGGGGGATGGTCACCTCTGTAGAGAAAAGACGGTCGTAGAGCACAGGTTCTCAGGCCCCGTCATCCTGGCTGTGCCTCCTGTGCATGTGTGTGTGACAATGTGCATGTGTGTGCATGTAAAGGTGAGTGTGTGCACACGTGCATGTGTGACCGTGTGTGCGTATTTGTGCGTGTGTGACAGTGTGTGCATGTGTGTGTGATGTTGAGTGTGTGCATGCGTGACAATGTGTGTGCATGTGTGTAGGTGTGTGTGACCGTGTGTGACAATGTGTGCACGTGTGCATGGTGGTGAGTGTGCGCGTGTGTGTGACGGTGGGTGTGCGCGTGCGTGACAATGTGTGTGCATGTGTGTGCATGTAAAGGTGAGTGTGTGCACATGTGCATGTGTGACCGTGTGTGCGTATGTATTTGTGCGTGTGTGTGACAGTGTGTGCATGTGTGTGATGCTGAGTGTGTGCGTGCGTGACGATGTGTGTGCATGTGTGTGTATGTGTGTAGGTGTGTGTGACCATGTGTGACAATGTGTGCACGTGTGCATGGTGGTGAGTGCGCGTGTGTGTGTGACGGTGGGTGTGCGCGTGCGTGACAATGTGTGTGCATGTGTGTGCATGTAAAGGTGAGTGTGTGCACATGTGCATGTGTGACCGTGTGTGCGTATGTATTTGTGCGTGTGTGTGACAGTGTGTGCATGTGTGTGATGCTGAGTGTGTGCGTGCGTGACGATGTGTGTGCATGTGTGTGTATGTGTGTAGGTGTGTGTGACCATGTGTGACAATGTGTGCACGTGTGCATGGTGGTGAGTGCGCGTGTGTGTGTGACGGTGGGTGTGCGCGTGCGTGACAATGTGTGTGCACGTGTGCATGTGTGTGACCGTGTGTATGCATGTGCATGTGTGTGTGCGTGACTGTGTGACTGTGCCTGCATAATGATGTTGCGTGTGACCGTGTGTGTGTGTGACCGTGTGCGTGCGTGTGTTTGTGTGATGGCGAGTGTGGCACTTCCCTGTGTGCGGGCCCCACGAGGACGTGGGCCCGGCCCCGCCCACGTCTGGTTCTCAGTGTCCCTGGGGGTGTCGCGGTGGCCGTGGTGTCTCCCCCAGCACAGTCCGTCTCATGCCACGCGGAAGGAATTGACCTGCTCTCAGCCGTTAACGAGACCGTGCTCTCACTTTGAGGAAAAGAAGATTTTCTTCCTGTACGGACACTACCCGGTGGTCCGGGCCGCCCTGCGCAGGAGGGGCTGGGTGGAGAAGCTCGTCCACACGCTGCCCAGGGCCAGCACGCACGGCGACGAGGGCGAAGGGGCGGCCGGTAGGTGCTGGGCCTTC
>NW_006440654.1:576045-579307 GCF_000325575.1 Pteropus alecto
CCCTGCCGGCCCTGGCGGCTACCTGCCGTGTCCTGCGGGAGGGCGGCAAGGCCAGCGTCACACCGTGCCTCGTGACTGGCCGCCATGGAGCCGGGCTATGGGGTTGGGCCGCCTGGGCGACACGGGGCAGGACGCGCGTGCGTGTGCGTGTGCGTCCCCGCGTGCCCGCTTGGAAGCTGCCGAGCCACGTCTGTGACCGTGGAGTCCTGGAGGAGAGGGCCAGAGCCCCGGGGCCTGCGGGAAGCCGGTGGGGGAATGTGCCTCTCCCTCGGGTGCCTCTCCCTCGGGTGCCTCTCCCTCGGGGAGGCTGCGACCGTGAGGACAGTGTCGTGCTGGCCACACGCATGGACCGCGGAGCGGAGCAGAGCCCTGGTCGGCCAAGTTCATGGGACCTTGATGTCAGCCAGGGTGTGGCGACTCGGCGGCAGAGACAGACTCGGCAGAGCCGGAGCCGAGACACCAGGCGCCGACGGGGGTGGGGGGCGAGGCAGACCCAGGAGACGACTCGAGCTGCCAGAGGGGTTGCCGGGTCACTCTGTGCCCTCGGGGGGGGAGAGCGGCTTAGACGAGACCGAGAGCGTTCGCCGTGAGAAAGGCCGGACACGCCACTGCTACGGCCCAGTGCCCGTTCCCCCAAAGGCACCACAGGGGCAGAGACACGCCAGCGTGGGGGGCAGTCACAGCTCACGTCCCTTGGACGCCCCGAAGTGCAGGGTGGGCAAGGAACTCAGGCCACGGAGCGACAGTCAGACGGGGCAGGGGCCAAGACGGGGCAGGCTGCCGAGCACATTCCCTGAGTCGTTTCTCTAAAAGCCAACGCTGGTTGACACTGGGTGGCGCCCGTGCACAGGGCAGGAGGGCCGGGCCCCAGCGGCCCTAACGGAGCAGAGGCGCTGGCAGACGCGCCCGACCGGTCTGCGGAGACCGACCTGGACGTCTTCACCTCCCACGCTCGTCTCTGGGGGCCCGGAGTGTTGGAGAAAGTTTTTCTTCTCTTGTATCGATTTGGTCAGAATTTTTGACCAAACTGGTGCCACTGTTTGTAAACACAAAAGCACAGACACCGAGGACACCGTGTCCAGCTTCAGCCCCACCCCCTGGCCCCTGGCTCTGGTGGCCCCAGGTTTCCCGTGCTGTGGGAGTGGGCAGCAGGGAGGAGCCCGTCCCCCGCAGGTGCAGGCAGGGGGGCTGCCGGGGCAGGGGGCTTGCCGCTGAGCCCGGAGCCCCTCGCAGCCCCACGCCCGGGGGCCCCGGCAGCCCAGAGCCTAAAGCCCCACACGCGCTTCGTGCCACAGCAGAAACCCCACGTGGCCACAGCTGCCCCCAGGGGCCTGTGCGAGCGACACAGGTCAGAACCTACACCGCATGTCATTTAGGTCCAACTTACTTTACTCCGGGCCACGTCCCCATCCACGGTGTTGATAAAGGTGTTTTTCTCGCCAGTCCAGGTTGGTAAAAAACGAAACGCCGTACTTGCTCTGGACTATCAAAAGGGACATTGTCGACTGCCACAGCTTGACCTGTGACCAGATGCTGAATCACTACGGGAAAACAGCTTCCTTCACCACCAAGGTGAGCGAGGTGGGGGGCCGGGGCAAGGGGGGGGGCACGGGGCGGCGCCTTGCCCCGTGGGAGAGCCGCTCGAGGACTAGTCACCTCGGGATTGGTCCTCAGGACTGCCCCAGCTGTCCTGGCCAGAGGCCTCTGCCCAGCGTCACGTCCAGAGTCCCTTAGCACCCGCTCCGCCCATCCAGAGTCCCGCGTGGGCCTCGCTGTGTCCCCGGGTGGCCCCCCTCTGGGCACACAGGCCAAGCGTGGGACAGGAGGACGGGGGCAGTGACGGGCTCTGCGGGGAGGCTGTGACGTGGTGTCCGCCACACCTGGCACCTCCTGGCCTCACCTCCTCCCAGCCCCACGGCCCCGCCTGGAGGCGGGGGTCCCACATTTACCCCGAGGGCTAGTTCATGGGAGGGGCCTGCCCGGTCAGAGGGGCCTACGGGTACCCACTTGGGACAGGGTGGGTAGGGGACCACCCCCTCGATGGCGGGGATGACGTGGGGGTTCAGGGCCGAGGCTGGCTGCTGCCCCCAGGGCTCCCTATGAGGTCTGTATGTCCTAAGAAGTCTTTGACCACTGGTGCCCTTCAGTGTGGGTGACTCCCGCAGGTGGCCCAGGGTGGCCGGGCTCCCCAGAACCCCAGTGCACTCAGCTCCTCCCCAGCTGGGGTGAGGGGCTGGACCCTGGGCTGTGGGCCCTCCTGCCAAGGTTCTAGCGGTTAGACCACATCCAGGGGCCAGCGTGGTGGGCGTGAGCCGTGGGCCCTACACCCCCCTCACCCCGGGGCCAGAGCCGGGGCCATCAGGGATCTGGGAGGGGACGGCAGCACCCGCCAGCCCAGGTGCCCATGGGAGGCCCTGCCCCTCCTCAGACCCGCCAGGCTTGCCGCTGACTGAGCACGAGCCCAAGGCCCTGGCCAGCACCCTGGGTCACTCAGCCACTGGAAACAGCCGTAAAAGAGTAGATTCTGACACTGTTCAGAGTTAGTAGTTACTTATTCTCTACAGGAAAACACGGCCGGGCCGGCGGGCGTGCGGGCTGGCCCGAGATGGCCAGCATGGACTGCAGGCCTGACGTGCCGCCGTCTCCGGAGATCGGGCTGTGCTTGAACCTGAGGAGCCTGCCGTGGTACGTCCAGGCCGACCCTGACACCTTCTTCCCGCGCTGCTACGGGCTCTGCAGCGAGAGCGAGAAGCAGGGCTTCCTGGGTAAGCGGCTGGCGGCCCGCGCCCCGGGACACCCGCGCACCTCCCCAGGGGCCTGCGGAAGGGGGTGGGACAGGCCTCGGCCACAGGGCCGGGGACGGGGGGTGGGGGGTGGTGTGGGCTGCCTGGGGGCTCAGCTCCGAGCACGTGGTGAGGGCCAGTCCAGGAACTTCCCGGGCAGCATGGGCGATGTAGGAGGGGGAGGCGTAGGAGGCTGAGGGGGCCGCAGAGCTGCCTGTCTGTCCCCAGTGAGGCCGGCCAGCCTGGGGACGGCGCTGGGACCTGGTCTAAGCATCAGGGTGGCTGGGGCAGCTCTGGTCTGTGGCCGAGGGAGGGCTCCTGGAGGCCACAGGGGACAGAGAGCGAAGGGGGGGATGGGAGTGGCCCGTCCGGGGGACCTTCATTTCCTGAGCACCCAACGGGGACGGGGCCGTGGAGACATAGCATCTACTAGGACCCCTGCCCTGAGCCCTGACCCGCCCCGGGGCTCCCGGGAGCCA
>NW_006440654.1:579422-579961 GCF_000325575.1 Pteropus alecto
GGTGGAGGCCCAGAGGGAGGGGCAGCCAGGCCAGCCGCGGGGTGTGGGCAGCCTGCTTGGGTGTCTGTGGGCAGAGGGCCCGCGGTCAGGCGCGAGCTTAGGCGCATTTGTAGGATGGAGGGATGAAGCTTGGTGAAGGCCCTGGGGGAGGCTGCTTGGGAAGCTTGGGTTCCAGAAGTTTCCAGGGGACAGGAGCTGCTGGGCAGCTGGATGTTGGGCGGGGCTGAGCTGAGGCTGGACTGGATCTGGGCGGGAAGTGCTGGCCTCGCGGGCACAGGCTGGGGTCACTCGCAGAGGTGCTGAGCGGGGTTAGAGCTGGGTCTGCAGGACACAGGGCTTCCTCCGTGCTGGGCGGGTGCTCCAGACCCCGGCCGTCCATACCGAGGGCTGTGGAGGCCAGCGCGTCCCAGGAGGTCAGCGAGGTTACATGATGGGGGTCCTTCTAGGGGACTGCGGTGAGGGCTGAGGACAGAGAAGCAGGGGAGGCAGTCTGGAGGCACAGGGGGCTGCGTGGGTTCTGCCCCGGGCCTGCTGCGGGG
>NW_006440654.1:580112-580880 GCF_000325575.1 Pteropus alecto
CCGGCCCAGGGGGCTGTGGGGGCGGGGAGCAGGGCCCTCGCAGGCCGCGGGACACCTGGGCTGAGAGTGGCTGGCACTGGCCAAGGTCCGGGCCCCCAGCGCGGGCGGGGGCGAGGCCTGGGTGTCCTTCCAGATGACTTCCGGCGCACGGCGGCCTCCAGCATCCTCAAGTGGGTGGTCAGCCACCAGGACAGCAGCAGGAGCAAGGCCAAGCGTGGGAGGGAGGAGGCCGGTGCCAGCGACCCCAGCAGCGAGCCAGGCGAGACAGGTGAGCGTGGGCCCGAGGCCGAGCCGGCTGGGGACAGCGGCAGAGGCTCAGCGGGCTGTGTGAACATCCGCCCCGCCCGCAGTCTGTCCCACCAGGCCCCACGGAAGCGGGCGGCGTGGATGGCACCCCTGCGTGGGGCGGGGGGCTGGGCCTCGAGGTTTGAGGCCCACAAAGCCCCCAAAAGGTCTCAGTTGTCGTTTGCTTCAGTGAAGCAGTTTCAGGCTCACGGAAAGGCCGAGGGGGTGCGGAGAGGCCCGTGCCCCCTGCCCCAGCACCAGCGTCCCCACCAGAGAGGGATATCCGCTACATCTGGTGAACTTACACTGCCCATCATCGTTGCCCAGCGTCCAGAGTCCACCTCAGGGGTCACTCCAGTTCATCCTGTGGGTTTGGGGAGGAGTCACCACGACAGTGTCACACGGAGAAGTCTCGCTGCCCTCAAGCCCTCCGTGCTCCGCCTGTGCCTCCCCCACCCCCGCCGACCCGCCCTCTGCGTCTCC
>NW_006440654.1:581295-585053 GCF_000325575.1 Pteropus alecto
CGAGCGTTCCGGGGCTCCCCGCCCTCGCCGGCACGCGGTGGCGTCGCTGTTTTGATTTGTGACTCCGTGACGACACAGGATGTTGAGCACCTCTTCATGTCCCTCCGACCCTTGAACTATGTGGGGCTCAGGCACTAACCCCCTCGTTGCAGCCGAAAATCCACGGATGAGCTTGGACTCCCCGAAAACTTCAGTCATCCCTCTGTATCTGGGGGGAGTTAGTGCCAGGACCCTAAATCCACGAGTCCCGCATAGAACGTGACACAGAACAGAGCGTGCGGTCAGCGCCTCTCCCCGACGGGTGCCAACCGCAGATGGAAAATACCGTTTTGACCGGGATCAGCCGCATCCGCGGGCGCGAAGCCCGGACGTGGAGGGCCGACCGTGTTTATTGGAAAGAACCCACGTGTAAGGACCCATGTTCCTCAAAGATCAGCCGTGTGTCTTCTTTGGTGACCTGTCTGTTCAGCTCTCCTGCCCGTTTTCCGGTTGGGTCGTTGGCTTTCGTGCTGCTGGGTTTCAGGAGTTCTCGGGTATTTGGATAACAGCCTGCTAGTGTCTCGTGCACCCCTCCTCCACGTCTGCGGTTTGCCTCCTCATTGTCTTCGGCAGAGAAGTTTTAAATTCCAGTGCAGTCCAACTTGCCACTTATTTCCTTCACGGATGGCGCCTCTGGCGTTGCTCCCAGAGGCATCGCCACACCCAAGGGCCTCTTGGCTCCCCCGGAGTTTCGACAGTTTCGTGTTTCACACTTAGGTCTGTGATCCCTTCCGAATTAGTTTCTGTGAAGGGCGCAAGGTCTGAGCTCGGACTTTTTTCTCTTCTGCAGGTGGATGTGGTTATTCTGGAACCGTTTGTTGAAAAGACCGTGTTCTCCCCCCCGACTTGCCTCTGCGCTTCTGTCCCAGACGACTGGCCACGTTTACGCGGGTCTCGCTCTGGGCTCCCCGTTCTGTCCCTCGACGTGTCCGTCTGTCCCGTCACCAACACCACGCTGTCTTGATCACGACAGACTTGCAGTAAGTCTGGACGTCGGACTTGGTTCCCCTTCAATGTCGTGTTGGCTGTTCTGCCTGCGTCTCTTGCCGCTCCGTATAAACTTTGGAATCGGTTTATCAGTATTCACAGGATGACTTGGTGGTTGTTTGTTTGTTTGTCTCGTTTTTATTGGGATCGTGTAGAATCTGCAGATGAAGTTGGGAAGAACTGACATCTTGACAATGATATAGCCCAAGAACGTGGACTATCTCTCCATTTATAGTTCTTTGATTCCGTTCGTTAGAGTTTTCGCAGTTCTCCTTGTATACATATATATGTCATACATTTTTGTTAGGTTTGTTTGCTTCATTTTTGGAGTACTAATGTAAATGTCATCGTTTTTAAATTTCAAATTCTAGTTATACATTGCTGGTCTATAAAGTGATGGGCTACAGTCGCTTATTGGTTCCAAGAGTTTTTCTGGGTAATTCTTCTTTTCTGCACAGACAATCATGTTTTCTGTCAATAAAGGCAAGTGTATTTCTTCCTTCTCAGTCTCTATGCCTCTTATTTTATTTTCCTGTCTTATTGCTTTAGCTAGGATTTTCAGTACCGTGTTGAAAAGGAACAGCAAGAGGGCATGTGTGTCTTGCTCCTGACCTCAGTTCTGCACTGTCCATTCTCCTGACCCCGGCGGGGAAGCCTCAAGGTGCTCAGCATCAGGAGGACATCAGCTGGAGCTTTCTGCGGATGTTCCTCGCCGAGGCGAGGACGCCCCCCTCTGCTCCTCGGTTGCTGAGTTTTCACCATGAGCCGGTGCTGGATTGTGTCAGAAGCTTTCTCTGTATCAAGCGATAGGATCGGGCAGTTTTTCTTCTTTGGCCTGTTGCTCTGATGGATTTACAGCGATGAGTCGTCTCCTGTTGAAGCAGCCTCACACGCCGGAATAATTCCCACTTGGTTGTGGTGTGTGATTCTCTCACGTTGCTGGATGCGACATGCTAACGTCTCGCTGAGGGTTTCTGCATCCGTGTTCACGAGACATCGCTCTGTGGTTTTTCTCGTGCTGTCTCGGTCTGGTTTTGGTATCGGGGTAACGCTGGCCTCGCCGGATGAGTTACGAGTATTCCCTTCACTTCCGTCCTCCGAAAGACTAGAGAATTGGTACAATTTAGTCCTTAAATGTTTGGTAGAATCCAGCAGGGACCCATCTGGGCCCAGAGCTGTTTTGGAAGGTTATTGATTATTGATTCGATGTCTTTAACTGATACAGACCTCCTCGGATTGTCTGTTTCTTCCTGTGTGAGGTTGGCAGGTTGCACCTCTCAAGGAGTCGGGCCACTTCACCTAGGTCACCGAGTGTGCGAGCACAGAGTTGCTCATAATGCGCTTTATCACTCTTTTACGTCCACGGAATCTGTACTGATGTCCCCGCTTTCACTTGTGACATTAGCAGTTTGTGTTCTCTCTTTATTCTTAGTTGGTCTGGCCAAAGGCTTATCAATTTTACTGATCTTTTCGAAATTCCAGTTTTTGGTTTCATTTATTTTCTCTATTGATTTTCTGTTTTCAGTTTCATTGATTTATGCTCAATTTTTTCTTCTCTTCTGCTCACTTTGGGCTTGACTTGTTCTTTTTCTCGGTTCTCAAGGTGGAAGCCCAGAGACGTGTGATGAGCTCGTCTCGTCTACCAGACGCGTTCGCTGCTGCAAATCCCCCCCTGAGCTCTGCTCAGTTTTTTTTTCAGTCTTGTTCTCTTCGCTTTTCAGTTTCCAATGATTCTGCTGACACCCCCTCTAGCTCAGAGGTCTTTCCCGAGCCGTGTTCCGTCCACCGATGAGCCCGCGAAAGGCATTCTCCATTTCCGCGGCAGTGTTTCCGTGTCTAGCGTCTGTTTCTGGTTCTTTCTGAGGGTTTCCGCCCTCCGCTCACACGCTCGTGTGTTCTGGCATGCTGCCTGCGTCACCCTACAGCCCTCGCTCATCAGAGTCCCGTGTGACAGGTCCAGCATCCCTGCCACGTCTGCTTCTGATGCCAGCTCTGTCTCTTCAAACTGTGCGCTGTGCCCTGTCATCTTTCCTGATAGCCGGACGTGGAGTACCAGGCGGAAGGAGCCGCAGTGACTAACCCTGGTGACGTGGCATCAGGCGCGGGACGGGGGCTCCGTGGTCCCGCCACCCGGCTCAGGCTTCGGCGAGCCCGCACCCTGCTCCCTGACTCCACGCATGCTTCTCTGTTCTCGTCCCCCCCTTCGCTGGCGCCAGTCGGAGCTGAGTTTCTCTTCCCCCAGGTTGGTCAGGCTCTGTAGCCACCCCCGAGGGCAGGCCTGGATAAGGACGGAATGGTCTCTCCGTCACAGGGGTTTCTCGTAGATATTCAAGCTCCCAGAGATCAAAGTGAAGAAAGTGTGAGGGGGCCCCCAGAACGGACCCCCCTGCAGTTTTGAACTGGGGGCGTCTTGCACTCGGAACCTCCAGCGGGTGGTCACTCAGCCGGGCTCCGGGCCCCTCCTCCGGGTCGCCTGGGGCCTGTCAGTCTCTCAGCTTCGGGGCAGAGGTCCGCCCCGGGACCTCAGGAGCGGGGATTTCTCAGTTCGTGCAGCTCGTCCTTAAGGTGGAACGGAGACTCCCGAGCTCCTTGCCCGCCGCCGGAACCGAGGCCATCTTCGCTTTGGGATGGTTGTTCGCGCTCTTTTCTCCACGTTTCCCATGCGCACTGAAACCTCCGCAGCGGGAGCCAGGCCTTCCCTCCGCCAGTGGCGCCTCGGCGGGGCCCCGCGG
>NW_006440654.1:585605-597273 GCF_000325575.1 Pteropus alecto
CGGCCTCGTCTGCTCCCCGGTAGGGCCACTCCGTGTGCCTGCGCTTGGGTTTCAGGGGCCGAGAGCGCCACCTCGGAGCTCACGGGCCTCTCGGAGCAGCTGGTGGACACGGCGTGCAAGGTGTGCCAGGCCTACCTGGGGCAGCTGGAGCACGAGGACGTCGATGTCGCCGAGGACGCCGCCAAGGACCTGACGGAGGACGAGTGGAAGGACCTCACCCAGCAGTACTACGCCCTCAGCCGGTAAGCGGGGCGGCTCAGAGCTGGGGGCGGCGCCCGGACCAGAGCGGAGCATGCGCCCTGCGCGCACCCGTCGCAGGGCGTGGGGTGACTTCAGGACTTGTCTGGGGCGGTCCAGCCTCTGGGACGTTGCGGCACCTGCCTGGGCATGTGGGGTGCTGTGTGCCTGTCGGGTCACCATCTGGGCATGGGGGACACCGTCTGGATGTTGGGGCCCCTGCCGGCTAATGAAAGGGTGACACCCCATGGCAGCATCTTCAGGGGACATCCCCTGAAGCTCTTCTCACACCCTGTCGTGTCTTCCACCTCGCGTGACCCCCCAATGGCCACAGGGGATGAGCAGGCAGGCCCCCGGTGGCCTCAGCCACTGCCCGGCCCAGGCCTCCTGCCTGCCCACGACCTTCATCACCCCTTGCTGCCCGCGGCTCTGAGGCTGACCCTGCTTCCCTCCTCCCTGCTGAGGCCAAGTCCTACCGAGGCCCGGGGTCCGTGCCCCTCACATAGCCAGCAGAGGAGCTGGCACCCCGATGGCCGAGGGGGCGGGTCAGGGGAGTCAAGGCTGCGTCTTGGGGGGTCTGCCCACAGCCACATGCACCTCCCAGGCCGTCTCTGTCCTTCCATCATGGCCGCGTTTTGGGGGGTCTGCCCACAGCCACATGCACCCCCGCAGGCCATCTCTGTCCCTCTGTCCTGAATTGAGAAACGTTTTCTCTTTTTCGTGGAGACAGAGCACAGTAGGGGCCTGCCGTGCACGGCCGTGTCTGGCTCACGTGCACACCTGTGTCACCTTGGCCCAGATCGAGACACAGCATTCCTGGCCCTGCCAGGCTCCCTAGTAACCCAGGCAGCACCCCTCAAGCCGGCCCTGGTCTGATCCCCTCAGCCAGCCTCCCGCTCGTGGGCTCTGCGGGCTGTGATCTGTGGCCACGAGGCCCACCCACGTTCCTGCCCGTGGCTGAGCAGCGTCCCCCATCACCCAGCCACACGGTGCTCAGCGCTGTGACGTGGATGGGCCCGTGGGTGACCCACAGGGGCGAGGCTTGCTGCTTCTCTCTTCTGGGTCACTCCTGGCGGTTAGTGTGCGTCTCTCCGATGACCACCGGCGCTGGACGTGGCTTCGCGTGCTCCCTGGTCGTGTGCTGAGCTTGCTCGTGTCTTTGGCTCGCGTAGAGGGCGAGAGGTTGTGCCGTCCATTGATTTCTGAGCGTCTCTGTCCTCACAGGCCCTGGGTGGGTTTGTGTGTCCGGCACGCCTGCCCCCATGTGTCTGGTCTGCTGCCCTGAGCAGAGCTCCTGGGGAAGCCCGGTGTTCCGGGACCCAGCCGGGCAGGGCGCTCCGAGTCCCGTCTCACGACCTTTGCCTCTCCAAGGTCACGACTTCTTCTGGATGCTTCGCTGCTTCCCCTCTCCCTGCGGCTTCCCACGGTTACTCACGCCGTCGTGAGCTTCGCGTTAGGCAGGAGACGGCGCCGGTCTCCACTGTGGGCAACGAGTAAGCGCGAGCTGCTGGGAAGTTGCCTTCGCCCCAGCACGTGACCCGCCACGAAGGTCGGATGACGACGTGGCTGTGGCGCGTGTGCCGTCGCTCGCTCGCGTGCCCTGGGAAGGTCGCAGCGGTCGGGCGGGTTGTCCAAACCCTCGACCTTGCCAAGCACACTCCCCAGGACACTGAGCGCCCTCCGGCTGTGTCCGAGGCTCTCCTGCGTCCGTTTTTAGTTCTGTGGTCGTTCGCTTCATGTGTTAGATGCAGGATAGCGTCGTCTTCCGCGGATCGGGCCCGTCCGTCATTATGAGGTAACGTCGTTGTGAAGTGGTCCCGTCCCCGTCAGCCGCTTCCTTCGGCGCGGTGTGTGCACAGAGCTTCCCACCCTCCCCGCCCCGTCTGTGGCTGGCTTTGTGTTCCGAAGCGGGTCTCCCAGAAGGAGCCCGTGGTAAGGGCCGGGTCTGGCTTTGTGCCCGGCCTCACGGCGTTTTCCTGTGAACTGGCTGGCGCGTTGCTTTCATTCTCGTGAAGACCCGTGAATCCGGTTGGGTTTAAGTCCATTCTCGCTCCTGTTCTCTGCTTATCCGTTTGCTGTTCCACGGTGCCGTCTCGCCTACCTCCTTGTGAGTCGGTCAAGTATTTCTAATTATTCCATGTTATCTCCAACGCCAAATATTTTTACCTAACGCGTGTGTATTTTTGGCGGTGTGCCAGGTGTCACACACAGACTGCACCTTCGACGCGGGGCCCTGGCGTCTGCGTTTGCCACGCCCGGGCACCTCGACGCCGTGTGGCCGTTGGCCGCGGTGCCGCTGCCGCGTGTTACTTCCACAGAGGTGCACGCTCCACGGGACGTGGGCGCCGTGGGCGCCTTAAACGACCGGCGTTCTCGCGTTTATTTTGGGGTTTACCCCGTTTCGTTTTGTTTTCCCTGCAGCTCTGCGATTCCTTCTGAGATATGTATAATTTTTCCAGCCTGAGAGAACAATCTCTTCCGTTCTCGCAGTTTTGTCGAGCTGCCAGAGGCTGCTCTGGTCCCGCGCGTCTTCGCCTCCTCGGGGTGTTTCCGCTGCGGCAGATTCGCGGCCGGTCGCCCTCCCCCGGCTCTGCGGAAGCGTCAGTCACTGCAGCGTCTTCCGCCGTCGTGGCTCCTGCTGGAAACGGGCCGTCGCTGTCCGTCTTCCTACGGCGTTTTAGGCCCTCGAGCCGCGTTTAAAGACTGTCTCTCTTTCTTTTCGGTTTCAGAAGTTCGGCTTCGGGCGTAGATGCGGTTCTCTTTGTGTTTGCTGTACTGACTTTTTGGGGATTTCGTCGTCTGCGGGTTCGTCCTGCATGGAGGCTGCAGAGTTCCCGCCTTCGGCTCCGCAGGGTCCCTCCCGCCGCCCTTTCCGGCTCCTCTGCTCAGCCCCGGCGCCCGTGGGTGCGAGTGGGTGCGGCCACCAGGGGGCGTCGCACGTGCCTCTCTGCTCCACACGGTCCCCTTTCTCCCTCCGAGGCTGAGCTTGGAATTTTCTGCCGTCGCCCCCTGGGGGCGGCCGGTTTTGCCCTCTGTTGTGTCTGGCTGGTTTTTAAACCGACCCGGCGCCAACTGCAGCTCCCGGCTCTCCTTTCTCGTGCCGCCTCTGCGCTTCGCGTGAAGTCAGGTTTTCCTGCCTCTTCCCAGCCTCTCTCGTGTTTACTGTACACCGGGCCTCGCGCATCCATGCTGTCCCCCCGCGGGAGGGTCCACACGGTCCCCTGCTGTGCGGGTGGGCTGTGAGCGCGTGAGCAGGGCTGGGGTGCGGCCTTAGGACATTCAGCTCACCCTGGTGTCACATGTCTCTAGAGCGGAACCGACGAGCGTCTGCTGCAGGCCCCTCCCTGGGAGAACTGGCCTCCTCAGCACCATGAGATGGGGGCTTCACCCCGTCTTCTCGGCCAGCGTCCTGTGCTCTGGGAGAAACTGGCCGTGTGTCTGGAGCACCTCGTGCCGTGTGGCTTCCCAGAATGAAGTCCTTCTGCTCGTGCCTGAGTCTCAACCTTCACCTAGATTTGGCAAATATTCCCCGGGAATGAGGTGGCCGAGACACGCGGCTGGCCCTGGAGCAGCTCCTCCGAGTCTGCAGCGGCAGGCCACCCCGTCCCCTTCGCGCCCACAGCTCTCTGACACTTCAGAAAGCACGACGTTTGTAGTTTACCTGTTTTTTCCCCAGTTATCACAGCGGTCACGATGGCCGCAGTGTGCTGCCTGAGTCGGATCCCTGAGCAGGGATCCGATCACCTTATTGTGTCTCCCGTACGTGGTTTTCAGATACACATTTGTTTTCGTCTTCCAGGGTTTGCCCCCAAAATCACAGTGCTCGGTGCTGTGACTCATGTCCAGTCGGAACGTCCAGCGCCTCCCGCACGCCGCCAGCGCCCCGCGACCCCACGTGCACCCTCTTCGCTCACTGCGCCCCTCATTTTTTACCGCAATATAGGTTTTTTCCAAGTTTTTACTGTGGTAAAATACACAACATAAAATTTACCATTTTTAAATGTACAGCTGAGCGGTATCACATACATTTACGATGTGCGGCCAGCCATCTCCACGGCTCTCTCCGTCCTGTGAAACTGACACCGTGTCCCCACTAAATACTCCACGCCTTTCCCCCGGCCCTGGCCCCTGCCCCGCCACCCACTTCCCATCCCACTGTGTGGGTGGCCCACGCCTTGCTCGTCCCCTCACCTGCCTGCTGGGGACACGGGGTGGCTTCCACGTTGTGGCCGTGGTGAATGGCGCTGCCGTGAGCATGTGTGTGTGCGTGTGTCCTCGAGTGCCTGCTCTCGGTGCGGTGGGCGTGCCCCCAGAAGCAGGATCGATGGGTCCCACGCGGTGTTCGTTTTTTGGGGAGCCTCCACATTGCATTTCACACCACCCCGGCAGCCAGTGCGCGGAGGGCCCAGCTTTCCCACGTCCTCAGTAGCACTGGTCATTTTCTGGTTTTTGCGGCCGTGCTGGGGGGGGCAGGGTGAGGTGGCATCTCGCGATCTGGTTGGTCAGTGACGCTGGGCATCTCTTCATGTGCTTATTGACCATCTGTCATCTTCTCCGGAGAGATGTTTGTTCAAGCCCTCTGCCCGCTTCTGAACCGGGGTTCCGTTGTCGCTGAGTTTCGGGGCCCCTCTCCCTGTTCTAGATGTTCACCCCCCGTCCGATGCTGCATTTGCACACGCGTCTCCCATTCCGGTCGCCTTTTCGCTGTCGGTGTCGTCCTCCGATACGCAAACCTGAGACGTCTCCGGAGTCCAGCCCGTTTTCCCCTTCGTTGCCCGTGCTTTGTGCCACAGCCCAGAAATCACTGTAAAATCAAGTCTGAAGCTCATGCCCTGGGTTTTTTTCCTAAGAGTTTCCTAAGTTTGCAACTTAGCAGTTGTTGAAACGTATGTTGATACCTTTGTAAGAGTTTCCTTGTTTTTGGTTTCACGTTGGGTCTTTGATGCATTTTGAGTGAATTCCTGTGCACGGTGCGAGGGGAGGGTCCGGCTTCGTCCTCTCGCACGTGGACGTCCGGTCCCCCGGAGCCGTGTGGTTTGAACTGTCCTTTCCCCGTGGCTCGGCCTCGCACCCGTCAGAGGCGTTTCACCGTGCACGCGAGGGTTCACTTCCAAGACTGTCCTTTCCCCGTGCCTCGGCCTCGCACCCATCAGAGGCGTTTCACCGTGCACGCGAGGGTTCACTTCCAGACACTCTCTTCCGTTCCGCTGGTCCAGTGCCCCCGCGTCCAGTGTCCTCCTGTCCGATGTCCTCGCTGTCCGATTGCTCCGCTCGGTAGTGACTTGAAACTAAGACGCGGGACACCCCCAGCCTCGTCCCTTTTCAGGGTCTTGTTGGCTGTTTGGGGTCCCTCGCGATCCCATGTGAATTTCAGGATGGGTTTTTCTGTTTCTGTAGAAAGCACCACTGGGATTTGGGGGGGGGGCGCATGCCATCTGTACGTCGCTGCCGTGGACAGTGCCCAGTGCCACAGCGTCAAGCTCAGCATCGGCGGGTGTGCCCCTTCTCTGGCGGTCGTGCCCCTTCTCTGGCGGTCGTGGACGTGTCCAGGGCCGGAGAGTGGCCGGCTCCCGCCCCAGTCCTCCCATCCTCTTCCTCCAAGGTGACCTTGTCATCACCGTGACACGTGCTCCTGCCCAAATGCCACCAAGCCAGACCAGGTGTCCTCCTGGGGAGAAGCATGGGTTCCTTCCTGTGGGGAGGCCAGCCCTGTGTCTCCTCTCTGAGCCAAAGTCGGGGTGGCCCTCGCGTCACGTGAGTGTGCTGGTCTCCGGGGCAGCTTTGCTCCTGCCCAGCGTGGTGATGCCCTCGGCAACCTGGCTCATTCCGCGTGGTGTCCGCGGCCAGTCCACGGCCAGGCGGGCCATTATGGGGCGCGTGGGGCTTGCACCCCCTCCCACCACAACCTGTCGTCATGCCGGGCTCAGACGGAGCTCGTCTACTGCAGGGAGGGCCCGGGGCTCCCCTGGCCATGTCCGGGCAGAGCTGGGCTGTGGCCCCGTAGGACACGTCCCCCATTCCCTACGCCCAGGCAAGGGCCTGACCTCCGGCGGCCCCTGCTTTCTCGCGTCCCGGCCACAAGTCCAGCACCGCAGCAGGGACGCCCCGCGCTTCACCGCTCCTCCCGTGTTGCCCTGTCCCCAGCAGGTGCGGCTGGGACCCTGAGCACGGAGGGCCGTGTCCCAGGAAGCTCAGCTCCCACCTCCGGGCCACCGCATGGGGCGTGGCCGTCCCTCGGAGCCGCGTCTGCTGCGTCCTCCACATGTGGGCGCCGGTTCCCTGTCCCTGGCTTTAGCGAGGCACCACTGAGCTCAGAAAGCCACTCGGGGTTCTGCCGTCTTCCTGCCTTTACCCCTTACGTCATGGTGGCTTCTCGGGCCGGCCCTGGTGCCACTGTGACTGTGTGGCCTCCAGCCAGTCCTGGGACAGACCAGCCTGCAGGACATTAAGCTGGACCCAGTCCACGTGTGCTGCAGAATGGGCAGCGTGGGCGCGGCCAGCGTGGGCAGGTCGGCTCCCCGTCGAGACCTCCCCACAGGTGAGGTGCCATCCAGGCACCGCTGACCGCCGGACGTACCGGCCCGCGAGGGCCGCACTGCTGGGGGACCCTGCCGGGACCCCACTTCGTCTCCCTGCAGCCTTCAGTCGGCCCAGGCACGGCGCTCCTGAGGGTGTGCGTGGTCCGGCCCCACACGCCGGGTCCCCAGACCCCACGGCCTGGCCGGGAGCAGCCTTGCCATGTCGTGGTGCAGAGGTCCTCGGCACGCTTGGTAGGACCGGGCCGCGGCGGCCGAGCAAGGTCCCCAGAACCTCACGCGCTGTCTGGGTTTTGCTTCGTAGTGGAGACGCCTTCATTTCCAATTCAAGAAGTCACTATTCCCAGTGCCAGGATCTGCTGAATAAAATCTCGTCTGTGAACCCGCAGACCGAGATCGACGGGCTTCAGAACATCTGGATCGTCAAGCCCGCCGCCAAGTCCCGGGGCCGAGGTGAGTCCCGCGGGCGAGGGGCTAGTTCAGGGCCCGTGGGACGGCCTGCGGGACGGCCGCTGGGAGCAGAGCGGCCTGGGTGACAGTTGGTCGGGGTCTTCCCACCACGTTCCCGCTGGTTGGTCGGGGTGTTCCCACCACGTTCCCGCTGGTTGGTCGGGGTCTTCCCACCACGTTCCCGCTGGTTGGTCGGGGTCTTCCCACCACGTTCCCGCTGGTTGGTCGGGGTCTTCCCACCACGTTCCCGCTGGTTGGTCGGGGTCTTCCCACCACGTTCCCGCTGGTTGGTCGGGGTCTTCCCACCACGTTCCCGCTGGTTGGTCGGGGTCTTCCCACCATGTTCCTGAGCGAAACGGGCTGCAGTTTTCTTTGGACTTTGACCAATCTTGACACTGGGCTTGCGCCAGCTGCTGCAAGGGCGGGGCTTCCGTCTCGGCAGCGGCAGCGGAGGCGTCTGCTCCTCCGGCGACGGAGACGCTGGGCCCCGGGCTCCCGCGCGCACTCAGCGGCTGTTTAGCGTTGTCACGGCAGCCGCGTGTGCAGGGTTCCCGCCTCGTCTTCCTGCCTCGTCTTCCTGCCTCATCTTCCTGCATCAGTTGCAACCAGATTCTTTTCTTTATCCCTGATGGCGAATACTGTGTTTGCTTTTTAAAAAAAAAAAACAAGATTTCAGGGTGTTTTTCTAATCTTATTCATGCTTCCAAAAAATCGGCTTTGGGTTACATTTTTTCATTGTTCCTTTGAGGAATTTTTTCCCCCTTGGCTCTGACTTAAATGATAAGTTTGTTTATTTCCATTCTTTCTTGTGCAGCAAGACTGTGAATTTTCCTCTGAACGTGGCCTTAGCTGCACCCTCTTGTTTATGTCATGTGATCTTCTCATTTTCCCGAGACTCTAGATTTTTCTTTTAATTTGGACATTCTCTGTGCTCCTTGAGTTTTCATAAGTCTTTTGTTGATGCTGTCACTGTTTTAAAATTACAAATTGTTAAATTTTATGTGATTTTAAAAAATCTGTTAATTCGATGTTACTGCGTTCGGCCCTAACCACTTCTTCTCCTGAAACGTTCTCTCCCCTGGGCTTCTGCCTGCTGTCCCCTGAGTGCCACCTCCCGGCCAGGGCACTGCTGCTCCCTGGCCTTGTCCCGGGCCAGCTACCCTGACAGCGGCCCTATCCACTGGCGGATCCCCCCTTCCTGCCCACCAGCCTTCTTCCCGCTGCGGACACCTGCGTCCCCAGGGGTGCTCCGCTGCCTTGAACTCACTGTGCTCATCGAGTGCGCAGCTTCCCCCGGGCCCTGGCCGGGCCCCGCCTCTGAGCCGCCCACTCCCCACCCTGTTCTTGGCTCAGGGCAACTTCAGCGGCTTTCGCTTTGGCCTAGAGGATGACAGACCTCAGCTTCCCGTAACTGAAGAAACGGGCCTTGTGTTTCTGTGAGGAAATCTCACCTCGATACTTGTGCTGCTTGTGCTTCCGGGGCCCTGCAGAGGGCGGCCCCCCTCCGCCCTCGGGCCAGGCAGGACGGGCCAGGGCACGCTGAGTAACAGACAGTCCCCGAACCCCAGCGGTCAGCAAGACGCGAGCAGCTCTCAGCGGGCCCACGCCCTCTCACGCTTGCTGTCCACTGCGGGCGGGCGTGGGAGGACGGCGCGGGGGCGGTGCCCTCGAGGTCCCTCCACCGTCTGTGACGCCACTCCCTTCAGGCTTCGGGGCTGTCAGAGAGAGGGCCAGGAGGACTGTAGGTGGCGTTAAATGCTGCAGCCCAGAGAGATGCAGGTCGCTTCTGCTCAGATGTCCCTGGTCACCGCTAGTCATGTACCCTAACTTTGGGGGTTGAGCAACTGTAAACCATCCTGCCAAGTGGGGGAGAGGCAGATGTGGGCGAACGTCTCTGCGCCCCAGTCCTGCCCTTCCGCTGGCTCACCCTGCTCACCAGCCACTCCCGGCGGGAGGCGTCCTGGGCCCTCACGGCTGGCAGAGCACCCGCCACCCCCGCCTGCCTGCTGGTTCCTCTGGGGCCCGCGAGCCGCCCTGCTCCCCCGTTCAGCCACACCCTCCCTCGCCGGCCGCCTTTTAAATGTGCCTCTGCCCCGGCCCTGTCCCTCGAGTTCTTGCTGGAGTCCTGGGGGCTGGCCCCAGCTGGGAGAGCCTGGGGCCGCCCTGGCTGGGCCTCGACCTGCGGGCGGAGCCTTCCCTGCCCGGCCCCCAGCCCTGCTGCCCCGGAGGGACCGTCACCGCACGGGTGTCGGGGCGGAGCCCGACCCGCCTGCCGTGCCCGGGGCTGAGCGGTGGCCTCTTGCAGACATAGTGTGCATGAACCGCGTGGAGGAGATCCTGGAGCTGGTGGCCGCGGACCACCTGTCTACCAAGGACAGCAAGTGGGTAGTGCAGAAGTACATCGAGACGCCGCTGCTCATCGGCGACACCAAGTTCGACATCAGGCAGTGGTTCCTGGTCACGGACTGGAACCCCCTGACCATCTGGTTCTACAAGGAGAGCTACCTGCGCTTCTCCACACAGCGCTTCTCCCTGGACAATCTGGACAGGTCAGCGGGGCGCGGGGCGCGGGGGGCGCGAGGTGCAATCCCAGCCACGCCTGGAGCACCAGGCCGCTGCCGTGGGCACAGGCAGGGCACTCCAGCCGTTTCTGCTGTCGCCAGAGCCTTGGAGGCGCCCATGGGGACCCCGAGATTCATGGAGCTAGATGAGCTCCGTCCCCGAGGGACAGGCCCAGGCCCGCTGGCCCTCACAGCCAGCGCCCTGCACTCCCACGAAGTGTGTGTCTTCAGAAGACCCCAGAAGGGCCTCCGTTAACCCTCCCCGAGCCCCGCTCTGCTTCTGGGACACGACGCACGCCTGGGCTGCTGGGGAGCCGGGAAGTGGGTTCTGAGTGGGTGAGGTCCAGCCCGGCGCCTCCCCGACCCGCTCAGGGTGCTGGGGGCCCCCGTCCGAGCCGCTGGCCCCGTCCACAGCTGTTTTTCCTTTCGTGTGTCACGGGACTGAAGTTACCCGTGGCCGCGGGGGTGGGGCTCGCCACCCAGCGCCTGACGGGAAATTCCCGCCACGTGTACATGACAGGGTCTACAGCATGGTCTAATCTAGTGCGTGTTATTCAGTTTATGTCCCGTTTGGAACAAGGCCCGAGTAGAAACGAACTAGCTGAAACTTTCACTGTTGGTGAATCTTTCTCGCGAGACCGGCTCTTTGAGGCCCATCTCCCTGCCACATGCTAACGTGGAAACTGAGGCGCGAGCATGCCGTGACTTAGCCGAGGCCCCGGGTTGCTGCCCTGGCTGGTGGGCTCCTGCCCTGCCCTGCCCCCTGAGCCTGCCTCCCGGGAGCTGGGGGAGCCTCCTGCCATGGCCCGCGGCCAGGGGCAGGGCCCGGCGGCTGGCCTGACCCCGCCCCGCCCCGCCCCGCAGCGCCATCCACCTGTGCAACAACTCCATCCAGAAGCACCTGAAGAACGCCAAGGACCGCAGCCCGCTGCTGCCCTGCCACAACATGTGGACCAGCGCCCGGTTCCAGGAGTACCTGCAGAAGCGGGGCCGGGGCTCCCTGTGGAGCAGCCTCATCTACCCGTCCATGAAGCGGGCCATCGCCAACACCATGAAGGTGGCCCAGGAGCACGTGGAGGCGCGCAGGAACAGCTTCGAGCTCTACGGCGCGGACTTCGTCCTCGGGCGCGACTTCAGGCCCTGGCTGATTGAGATCAACTCCAGCCCCACCATGCACGCGTCCACGCCCGTCACCGCCCAGCTGTGCGCCCAGGTGCAGGAGGACACCATCAAGGTGGTGCTGGACCGCAGGGCCGACCGCAGCTGCGACGTCGGCAGCTTCGAGCTGCTGTGGAGGCAGGTGAGGGGTGCGGGCCCCGGGGGCTGGAGGGAGCCCCAGCCCTGCCCAGCCGTGGCCCCGACCTCAGGCCCCACCGAGCACCTGGTGCAGGTCGAGCACGGGAGTCCCTGCCTGGAGCCTCACCCAGCCCAACTGGCTCCCACCACCCAGCCTTGCTCCCTCTGCTCCACACCCACCCCCGCGACCCCCGGCCTGGCTGGCGGGACGTCCGTGGCCTTGGGTCCTTCTGGGCTGTCTGTCCTTTCTGGCTCTGCAGTGTCTTCCTGTCCTTGGCGGGCACCGTGCCCCCCCTTCAGGCTCTTTCTAGGGCCTGCCCCCGCAGGGAGCCTGTGTGGGCCGGGGGCCCAGGCCAGGGGCAGCCTGGCTGCTGACCCCGCGCCCAGGCCTCCCTGGGGGTGGGGGACCCGCGGGCAGCCAGCCCTCGTGCTGTGGCTGACGCTCCTCTCTGAGGCCTCAGGCCGGGCCGGCCGTGCGGGACAGGGGACTGCCGGTCCCTCGCCCCAACCCCGCCCTCCCGGTCCGGTCCGCAGCCCGCCGTGGACCCGCCGCCCTTGCACGGGCCCGACCTCTGCGTGGAGGGCGCA
>NW_006440654.1:597871-602678 GCF_000325575.1 Pteropus alecto
CGGGGCTCTGGCCAGGCCAGTTGCCAGGACAGCGGGAGTCCCCCTCACAGGACCGGGTGGGTGTCCGGCTGTCTCGCGGGGTGCAGCGTGAACGGGGCATCGAGCGGGAGGTTTGAACAGCGCCACGCGCCGCGGGGGGAGCCCTGGCCGGCGTCACTGACTCTGCTCCGGTTCCTGATGCCCCATGGCGCTCAGCACGGTGGCCTGGGGCCGGCCAGGGCCTGGCTGGGTGCGCAGGTCGATGTGGGGGGCAGGGTCACCGGGGTGGCTGGCTGCGTCTGCACCCTACTGTGCCCAGTGGTGCCCAGCACCCAGTGGCGGCCTAGAGAGTGTGTGTGACGAAAGGCACGGGCCAGGCCCACGCCCCACCTGGCCGTGCCCCACGGCGCTCACCCCCCAGACCCGCCCGGATCCTGCCCTGTGGTCCCGCGTGTGCCCGGCCGCAGTCTCGCTCTTGCTGCGGCCCTGGCGCCAGCGGCCTCTCTGCCCGTCGACCCGCCCGGATCCTGCCCTGCGGTCCCGCGTGTGCCCGGCCGCGGTCTCGCTCTCGCTGCGGCCCTGGCGCCAGCGGCCTCTCTGCCCGTCCGTCTGTCTGCTGGCAGCCGTCTCCCTTCAGCTGTAAGCTCCTGGGGCAGGTGCTCAGTGGCTGTTTGTGGGACAAACGTGTGTGATCACCTCTCAGGCTGCCCGCTCTGGCTCGAGGGGGCCGGCTGTAAGAGCCGGCAGTGTCCTCGGGGACAGTGCCGGTCCTGCCCGCGCTCCTCACCCGTGCCCGCTCTGTCCCCGAGGCCTGTCAGCCCCACCGCCGGGCAGCTCACCTTGGGAGATCCCGGTGATTTCCCGATTTTCTGCTCTCTTGAAAAACCGTCTCCTGCTCCTTGTGCGCTCTGCCCTTGCTTCCTCTTCGGCTAGTTTTGTGGCATCTGTGTGTATTCTTTAAGAGCTTTAATCTCATCCGTTTTTGAAAGAATGCCATCAAACGTTTTCACGAAATAAAATCAGGTCGCCGAGACGCACCCGATGCCGTCGATCGCCGAGGCCCACGTCTTTGCGAAAACGTCACAGTTATCCGTCTACTTGCCTGTGGTCGCGCGTGGGGACGGCCTCCGGCGTGTGCTGTTGCCTGCGGGGTGTTCGCACACGTCTCTCTTCACAGTGTGCGCCTCGGAGCGGAGCCGCACGCCCGTGGGACGCGGGAACGCTCGGCTCGGGGAGATAGCAGCCGCTCGCCTGCCAGAGTGCTGGGAAGGGTCTCTGCGTGCGACGCGGTCACGCGGGGCCTCAGAGCCGCCGCCGCCGAGTCGTCAGGCTTCCTCGCTGTCGCCGGTCGGCGGTTTCAGAAAGCGCCGCGGTCTTCCGCGCCTCGCCGGTGGATGGTGTCCCTTCCGGTCTGGCTTGCATCGTCTCCCCCCGCGTGGCATCATTTGCATCATTTTGTACCATTTCCTCTCTTCCCGCCCGTTGTCCTGCGGAGCTGCTTGTGCTCAGAGTCCTGAGAACAGCTTCTCCCAGTGCGTAACATTTTCAGTTTTTATTTTTATTTTATTTATTTTGAATTTTTATGAGTTTATTTGAGCCAAATTGACGACGATTACCTGGAAGCAAGATCTCAAAGCCTCCATCGTGTTTTCAGTTTCCAAAAAAGCATCTTCTAATGGAAAAAAAAGAAAGGCTGCACACTTTTATGTGGCCAACGTTATCAACCTTTTTTTTTTTTTGGAAGTCAGTGCTATTTTTGTCTTCAGAATTTTTTTCCTTCCCCAAGGTTGAAAAGGTTATTCGCCTACATTTACCACGAAGAGTTTCAAAATTCGCTTTTGACACGCGAGTCCTAATGCACCTGGAGCTGACTTCTGTGCGTGGCGGGAGGTGAGAGTCGAATGCTCTCTCTGTCCGTGTGGGTGACGGTTCTTCCGGTTGTTTGTTGCAAAGTCCCCCCCGCGAACTGCCGTCTCCCTCCCGCCTGTGCGCACCCCGCTACCGGAGCATCCGGTCTGTTCCGCGCACGCCCAGCACCTCCCGCCCCAGAGCCAGCGTCTTGGCATTCGCCGTCCCTCTCTGCTCGTCCCAGAAGGGTCCCGGGACCTCTCGGCCTCATTCCCTTCTGTACCAATGTCATAAAAGTTTTATCCAGATCCACGAAAAACTCCTACTGAGATTTTGGTTGGATGCCCGTTAGGGAAATTAACTAATGAAGTCATATCTTCTCACCCGTGAACATGACCCCTTTCTCCAGTGACTTAGGTCTGTAAATTTTACAGTTTTCCCGACAGAGACCATACCCGTCTTAGTTACTTGATGTCGTGACGCTACAGCACGTGCTGTCACGATCGTGTCACCCTCGTGCTGGCGTATTAAGTGCACCTGACTCGCACACACTAACCTTCTGTGTCTCCACGGTCCCAAACTCTCTCATCACTTCTAGAATTTCGTGTACATATCCTTTGGAGTTTTCTACGTAATTGTGTCACATGCACATAGCTTCGTGGCCTCCATTCCAACCGCGCTGCTTCTCGTGCCTTTGTCTCGTCTTGTGCTGGCTGGAACGTCCTATACGACGTCGGCGCCATTGCTGAATTCCTGCTCTTAAAGGGACTTTCCAACGCAACCCCGTGTAGAACGACGTTTGTCCTAGGTCTTTATAAAGACATAGATGTTGCATAGATATGGATGTAAACGTGTCGACACTCTAGCGTGGGGATTTCTTTTAATCCTGACGGAAAATACGTATCGTGAACGTGTAGTGAATTTTCTTGAGAGCTTTTTTGCGCCTGTGGATTTTTCATCGCCCGTTGTTCCTTTGTGCTGTCCAAGTGCTGATAACAATGGACAGTCACAAACAGGGCAGCTGCGGCCACTCCGACGGGCGGACAGCGGACGCCTCTCTCCCGCAGTGGGGCTGCGGGCTCACACGCTCGCGCCGGCGCGGGCTGCCAGGCGTGTCCCACGGCGACCACGTCCCACGGCGGGAGGCGTCCCGCGTTTTACTTCACCCGTGTGGCAGACGAGCAGAGTGGTTCGCATCTCCGCTTCCATCTGCATTTCCCGACGGCTAACGCAGGTCACCAGCTTTTTGTTTTTATGGTCCCTTCGAACACACTCTTCTTGCAAAGCGCCAGTTTCGTGCTTGGACAGACTTTTCCGCCGGCCTGTTCGCGTTGACTTGTCGTCATTCCGGGTGCGAGTCCTTTGGTGGGTAACGTCTCAAAAGTGTCTTCTCACGTTCTGATTTGCCTCTCTCTCTCGATAGCATCTTTCGACGCACGTAAATGATCAATTTCAGTATATTCCGCTGTCAGTTTTTTCACGATTAACACTGTGTTTCCTGTTTGAGACATCTTCGCCTGTCCCGAAGTCGTAAAAATAGTCACTTCTTTTTTCTTCTCAAAGTTTCTTCTAAAAGCTGTCTCCCGAATGTGTGTAAGTTAGTTGTCTGCACAGTCCACTGGCCAAACTCAAGGCAGTGGTGAGGAGGGCCACACCGCCACTGGGGGAGGGGACAGGGACGGGGAGTGTGTCCTGAACGGTAGCCGAGCATGCGGCGGTCCGATCTGCTGGCCCCCAGGGCACACTGGCCTCCTGCAGACGAAGCACACTCACTGCCCCAACTCCAGAGGTCCGTCCGGCCACAGCATGGGCCCCACATCCGGGACCTGAGGACGAGGTGTCAGCTCTGACTCTACATCCTGCCTCGCCAGCTGGGTCACCACCAGCCAAAAAGACATGTTGTCTAGTCTGGGATCCTTCCTTGTGAGCTGTTCGCTCAGCCCGTGGTGGTTTTGTGGACGCCAGCAGAAGACGTGCGAAGCCTGGACAGCGGCCTGGATCACGGACGAGCCAGCACGAGCATCGGCACGTCTGTGTCAGCTCCGAGGCTGTGACGCACTGGGGCCCCGGCGGGTCGCACATGAACACAGAGAGAGCTGAGGGAATTCACTGCTTTTTTAGCAAGCGGTGGGCAGGCCTGTTCTTGTCCTGGACGGAGACATTACCTTACTCCTGCACGGTGGCCCAGGTGCAGGGTGGCCAGGGCCTTGCAGGGAGCACCGAGGAAGACACGTAGGAGCACGTGAGACCTCAGCAGACATACCCTTCCCGCACGGTGTGCCTGAGCACCTGTGCACATGTGTGCACACACGTGCACACTCACACACGAATACATGCATGCACATGCACATGCAATATATGTGTGCGCACATGCACACACAAGCTCATAAACATGCACACGCACAGTCACATGCATACATGAACACGTGTGCAACACAAACGTGCACATGCACATATGATCACGTGCAGGCACAACATGCACATATATGCACGCATGTGCAGATGTTGACATGCACACACACGTGCACACTCACACACGAATACATGCATGCACATACAATATATGTGTGCGCGCATGCACACACAAGCTCATAAACACACACGTCGCATGCATGCATGAACACGTGTGTAACACAAACGTACACATGCAGACATGATCACGTGCAGGCACAACATGCACATATATGCACACATGTGCAGGTGTTGACATGCACACACGTGCTCGCACGCCGCGGTGGTGGAACAGGATGGGGTGCCTGGTCCACGGTGCTCTAGAATCCCACGGGCAAACACCCGCCCCTCCCAGGGACCAGCTCTGAGCCCCGACTATGTCCCTCGAGTCAGTTTTTCATCAAGTCTCGGCTCCGCCCTGTGGGAGTCTCGGCTCCGCCGTGCAGATGTTCACATGCACACACACGTGGACACATGCACACACGTGCTTGCATGCCGCGGTGGTGGAACAGGATGGGGTGCCTGGTCC
>NW_006440654.1:602712-608411 GCF_000325575.1 Pteropus alecto
GGCCAGCAGGTCCTCACGGTGCCTTCGGCCTTCGCTAGCCGGGGCCGGCAGGTCCTCACAGCGCCCTCGGCCCTGGCCCCTGTCCAGGCTGGCTGTCCTTGAGCAGCTCAAACTTTGTAAAAGAAGGTTTTGTCACGTGTTCCATTCCCGCCACCCGTGTGCCCCGCCACCCGGCCCGATAGCTGTCAGGACACGCCCTGCACACTCCGTCCTCGGTGCAGCGGGCGTGCAGCCTCCTCCGGCCCAGACTCAGCCTGCGCCTGGAGCCGCCTCGTCCAGCGAGCCCACCGCGGTCCTGCCCGAGCGGCCGGCAGCGGCCAGGCAGCCAGCCCTGGGCCTGATGGGGAGGCTCCGCCCTCGGAGGCTTCTCTCAGATCATCTGTCACTGGACCGGCCGGCGGGCAGGCGCTGTCCCAGTGTGTCTCCACCCCCCACCCCGGCTCTGCTGCTCTGCCTCCCCCCACACTCAGGCGCTTCCTCAGGCTCCACCAATGCTCGAGTCCCAGGACTCCCGCTCGCTGAGCGGGACGCAGAGGGTCACCACGTGGACAGGCCTTGTGTCATGGGACACTCCCACACGGGGGTCCTCACGGGGGCACACGCAGCCGCCCTCACTGCCACCAGGAGCCAGCGGCGCCCGAGTGCCCACTCACGTCCAAGGGGGCCCACGGGGCTTGGCGCCTCTGCTCCCGGGCTGTGTCCGTCCACAGCCCAGGCCTCCGGGTCCCCCGAGGTGCAGCCCAGCCTCAGGCACCCCTCGAGGCCTGCGGACGGCACCTCCCCCTGGGCGCGTGCGACTCTGGCTGGTTCTGGGCCCACGGCGCCTGCTCGAGGCGCCTCTGGGCCTCAGGGAGCGAGTCAGGTCTGCACTGCACGGCCATGCACGGCCAACACCCCGACACTCGCTGCCGGGAGGGGCCTCTCGTGGCACCTCCATGAGCATTCGTGGGACCTGCCGGGCCCAGCCAGCTCCCCATGACACCTCGTCCTTGGGCCAGCGGCCACCCAGGGCAAGTGTTCCCTGAGAGCCAGCCAGCCGTGTACGTGCAACCTGTGCCAGCTGTCCGTGGGTGACAGCAGGTCACGCGGCGAGGCTGGCTGCGGGGAGGCACGCACGGCCCTCTGTGTCCCCATGTGCATTCGTGGGCCAGCCTGTCAGCTTTGAAAGAAACAGGGAAGGACAGATGCTGGGCCTGGGGCTGGGCACTGCCACGCTGTCACGTGAGGCTCTGGAACCGTGGTCATGATGCGTCGCATGTCGTTGGGGCTCCTGTGCGTCCCTCTCGGGCGTTTGGGTGGGTTTCGGGGGTGGCCTGTCTCGGTGTCCTGGTGAGCAGCGTCCCCTGCACACACACAGCCCCACGGCCCTCGCCGGGCACGGCTCCGTGCACTCCCCCTGCACGGCCTCCCCCGGCATGGCCTCCCCCTGCACGGCCTCCCCCGGCATGGCCGAGGCAGGCGACGGACGTTCTCTCCGCAGAAGGTCCCCAGGCCTCCGCACGCCGGGCTCTGGCGGGGACACCGCCACTGACGTCAGCCGCGTGGGTCGCTCTCGGCTGCGGTGCTCAGCACGGCATCGTGGGGCCGGGTCCTGCGCGTCGGCAGCCTGCGCCCCGAGGTGTGGCCCCACCGTCCGGACCCCGGGGCACATTCTCTCCCAGCCGTGTCCCTGGTCTGTGTGGCCACGGGGATCACCGTGCTACTGTGGATGGCAGGCACTGCACGCTCCGGACAGTGGCCTGGGCCAGTCCTCCTGTGGACACAGGCCTGTCACCCTCCCCAGTGAGGCCCGGCGGGGCCTGGGGCCCGGGGCACTTGACTCGCCTCATGAGAAACCCCCACGTGGAGTGCCGCGGGCGCCCCCACCGCCTGGCTCCGGCGGCGTTTCCGTCACTGGCGTGTGCCGGGCGTCCTGCGTTCCGTGCCCGCACGTCCCGTGTGTGCGTCGGGCACCTTTCCCCGCCCGTCGTTTGCCTTTCGTCTTTCTCGGCGATGGCCTCGAGCCGCGGAAGGGTTTCGCGGAGTCTGACTTGCCAGTTTTCCTGCTGCGGCCAGGGCTGGGCCTCCCGTCCATCCGCAGGCCACCTGCCCCACCGTCTGGGCCCTGGGCTGGAGGCGTCATGGTCGGCACGGTTCAGGCTCTGACCCGTCCCGAACTGGCTTTCGTGTGCGCTGCTGAAAAGACTTCCCCCCTCCATGTCTCCAGCATCGCTGCCGAGAACAGACTCCCCACGGTGAATTCCGGTCCTCGTCCCTGCAGCCCGTCTGTCTGCCTGCCGTCCACACCTGTGCCACACGTGGCCACTTTAATTACTGCCGTTTTGGAATAAGCGCCGAGGGTCGCCTTGGCTTGTCAGGGTCTTTTGAGTTTTCACACCAGTTTTAGAATCGGCTTGTAGATCTCTGCAGAAAAGGCCTGGCGGGATTTCCCTGGGGATCGCATCGAGCCCAGAGGTCGTTTAGGGGGAGCCGACACCCTGGGGCAGTGAGGCCTCCGGTCCACGCACACGACGTGTCAGCGTTGACGAAGTATTCTATGGTTCTTCTGAGCAGTATTTAGCATAGATTTTGGGGGGTCAAATTTATTCCTATGTATTTGGTATATTTTCTGATACATTTATAAACGTACTTTACAAGTAAGTCTTCATCCTTTTATAAATGGTGTTGTTATCTTTTTTGGCGAAAACGTTTAAGTTGTATTCTTAGCAAGTTTTGGTTACACGAAGCAGGGTCACCAGCTACGGTCCCCATGTTCCAAGTCCCATCCTCAGACCATATTCATCTCGTATCTGAGTGTCTGAGCCCCTCACCGACCTCCTTCCACGTGTCCCCACGCCCCGGTCCCCCGCGCTCTCTGCCCCGTTTCTCTGAGGGTGACTCTTTTTAACGATTCCACATGCGAGCAGCGTAAATGGCATTTCAAACTTTATTTTCCGATTTTCCGCGCTGACGTGCAGACTGTCCCGCTGGCGTTCGCACGCTGACACCGTGCCCCGAAGTCTGTCACGTTGTCCTCGGTTCTGTCCACGTGACCGCGGCGCCTCGGATGACGTCCGCGTACGTGCTCCTTCCTGATCCGTGTGCCACGAGGACCCCGCAGCGTGGCAGCCCCTTCCCCCAGAACGAGTGATTCCGGAGACCGAGCGCCCGTCGCCTGTCGCGCGTGGCCACACAGCGCTTCCGCCACGCTCTGCCGGTCACACCCACCCGTCCCGATGTGGCTGGGAACTGGCCTCGGCCTCGGCCACCGGGGTCAGGGACCGCGGGGCCTCGCAGCCCAGCAGCCGCCTCCAATTTCGTTTCGTTTCCGTTTACCCCACGCCCCGTGTTCTCTCCGTTCTTGCCTCATTTGGGGTTGATTTTTTTTCTCATTTCAGTTTGCCCTTCATCCAATCTCAAGGTTATACACTCTGTTTCTGGCCTTTTAGTGGCTGCCTAGAAGTGGCTAGTGGCATGCTTACGTGACCGAAGGCGAATGTTACGTTGGGAAAATCGCACTGGTACCGAGACAGTACGATGGCCCAAGGCTCAGAAAACTCCAGGTCCCCAGCGCACTCTGACCCGCCATCGCCGGCATGCCGTCTGCGGGGCTTTGGCCCCACTAGACACTGTGCCGCAGAGATCCGGGGGGTTCCCACACGCGTCCCTCTCTGCCTCCTCCCCTCTGTGTGTCCCAGACTTTCGGTGTGGAGCCCTGTACTCTGCTGAAGACGTTCTTGGGGAGGGCCCGGTGGCGGCACGCTCAGATTAGTTTCTGGTCTACAAACGTCTTTTTCCAGCGATTTCTGAAAAGAGCTCTCTTTCTCACGGAGGCTGCGCCCCGCCTCAGCTTTCTCTGCTGCTCTGGGAACGTGGGCGATCCGCGGCCTCTCGCCAACGGAACCGTGGGTCTCATCTGCCTGCTTTTCAGACCGATCTCGTGACAGGTCTGGGTGTGTGGTTTTATCTCCGCTTACTCTACCAGGGTTCTGTGGGCTTCTTTAGCCTGTACGCAGGCTAAAGAATTGACCAGTTACGAGAACATTTCAGCCATTATCTCTGGGAGCCTCCTGCCCCCTCCCTCCCTCCTTCCCGCTGGAGTTCAGACCGGATGTTTGCGAACCCTTCTCAGGCTCCCGGTTCAATCTCCCGCCCAGCTGTTTGATTTGCTTCCCGTGCTGCATCTTGAAAGGCTCCTCGTCTGTTTCCAGTTCACTCTGTCTTCATCGGGGTCCAGCTCGTGAAGAGTTCAGTTAAAAAATTTCATTTTTTTACAAGTTATACTCGGTAAAGCTATTTGGTCATTTTTAGAGTCCCTTTCCCTTCCGATAACTTCCAGGTAGTATTTGAAGGCAGTAGTTGGCGTGGATTCAGAGTCTGAGCTGTCTGATAATTCCAGTAATGAATGGCCTTTGGCCAAGCTCGTGCTGCCGGTTCTGCTGGCGCTGTCTCACGTTGCGTCATAAACGGCGTGTTTCCTTTAAGCCGTTAGTGGCGGGGACTCTCCGCCTGCCTGTGGAGTGCGGGTCTCTGCCCCATCAGGCCTGCCAGGCCAAGGAAGGCGCTCCGGCCTCGCCCTGAACCCACAGCGACACGCCGGTGCCCCTCCCGCCCCCGCCAGCCCCGCGACAAGGGATTTTGTGCGGGTCTGACTGGGAGCTAACGTGGCTCTGTTGTCCCTGGGACCCCTGCATCGCGGCACTGGGCAGCACTCCTGCCCCCCGCCAGGCAGGGCCAGTGCAGCTCCCCGGGGTTGGTGCTTCAGTGAGGTCCTGGGGGTGGCCTTCTGCCCCCGCTCCCTGAGGCCTGGGAACCTGCAGCCCAGCGGCTCTGCTGGCCGCGCCTCAGGAGGAAGTTCTGGGGCCTGCCCGACGCCTTGGCTGTCCACCCTCGCTGCCACCCTCGCGGCCACCCTCCCGGCCGCCCTCACTGCCCGGCCGGCCCCTCTGTTGCTCTCAGGGTGCTTTTCCCACGTGCGCCCGGGTGCGGTGGTTTCCCTTGGAGGGCTTGGTCTGGATCGCTGAGCGCACCGCTGTCCACTTCGGGGCCGCCCCCCGCCGCTGCCTCCTCTCTGCCCCCCGCCGCCTGCTTGGCCCCTCCCCCCAGGCCTCTCTCCCTCCGCCGTCGCCTGCACCACACGGTGCCCCTGGGCTCCCAGCCTGCCAGGCGCTCCTCGGCTCAGCACGTCCCTGGGCCCTGGGGCCTAGTCCTGTCCTTGGCCTGGAGCGAGCCCAGCGGCAGCCCCTCGGGGCCTTGGTGGACCCCGTTTAGCCCCAGGGGCATCGGTGGGCCAAGAACTGCCCCATGGAGCTTCCCCGGCACCGGATTCGGCCCCGCACCCCGCACACAGTCCCCATGCCTTCACCGCCAGCCTTTCTCCGCCTCACGTGCCACACAGGCCCTGGCGTGTCCCGTGGGCCAGGCTGGCCCCAGCCCCTCAGGGAGCCCCGTTTCCCGGCTCCAGCTCAGCATCTGCTCCAGGCTCCAGGAAGCTGCAGGCTGCTTTGCATAGGCACTGGGTGGCCCCACTGCCACCCCCTCTATCCAGACCCCACCCAGACCCCAGGGTAGAGTGACTCAGCCAGGCCATTGGAAATGGGTGGTTCGGGCCCAGCCCGAGGAGCTGCTGGGGAGTAGCCTGGCCCCGAGGCCCTGAATGCCTGGAGAGCTCTCCCCCTCCCCCAGCCTCCCTCACCTTCCCCAGCCTCCCCCAGCCTCTC
>NW_006440654.1:608491-609984 GCF_000325575.1 Pteropus alecto
CCCACCCCCACCCCACTGCACAGGCTGTGGCATCAGAGTGTGGCCCGTACAGGGAGAAAGGAGGGTCCTGGCACTGCCCACCCCACTCCCGGAGGAGAGCTGGCCAGGGAGCCGGGGAGCAGCCTGGAGCAAGGGCAGTGGCTAGGGCTCAGCGGATGAGGACAGAGGCCTGTGGGAGGCTGCCCGAGAGCATAGCCTCTTGATGGGGCCCAAGATCCCACCTGCCTGATGGGCTCGCCGGCCCCCGCATGTCGGAGTAGCTGAGAAAATCCTCGTGGAGCAGTGGGCTCCCCTCCGTCCTCATGGGGTGGGAGTGGGTGGCCTCGCAGCGGCCCATCCACCCACCTCGCCTGCCACGGCCTCTGGTAGGCTGCCCAGCTACACTGCAGCCGGCCACAACGCACTCACCCAACAGGGGGACCACCTCCTGGACCAGTGGACCTGTGTCCTGGCGGGGCCAGCAGAGCCCAGCCTGCTCATGAGGTAGACAGCTGCCCAGCGGCCAGTGCGCCCGGGCAGCTGGTGGGCAGAGCAGCCTCACACAGGGCCCCGGGCCCAGCCGTCAGCCCTCGCTGAACCTCGGGCTCCGACACCCCAGACTCCCTCGGATCCCCTCCAGCCACTGCCCCGCCCGGAGCTCCGTGCCCCAGTCTAGCGCGTCAGCAGTGGGCACCGAGCCCCAGGCCCACAGCCCACCTCGTCCAGGCCCAGTGGGGACGGGGCCTCACCTCCAAGGGTCTGAGCTCAGGCCCCCTAGGGTGGAATGAGATGGGTCTGTCTGGGCATGGCCCATCGGGAGGAGGCCAGGGTTGGTCAGGGCCGGAGAGAGAGCTGGAGAAAGTGGCCCTTTTCAGGCACCGGTGGGAGGAAGAGGCAGGATGGGGGCCAAGGGCCAGGGTCCCTCCCGTGCCCAGGAGGGCCCTGGAGCCGGCCCTGCTGTGGGTCTGCAGACATCTGTCCTCTGCCCTGGCCTCCTACACACAGGCCGAGGGACAGGTCAAGGGCACCAGCGAGGCTCCACTGGGTCCTGCTGCTGAGGGTGGACACTTCAGGGGGGGTGCTCCTGGCAGCGATGGGGCTGTGACTCCAGGGGGCTTGAAGTCCCTTAGTTTCCTGCAGTGGGCCCTCAGCCCACCGCTCAGAGGTAGCGACCAGCAGGGCAGGGCTGCTGTGGCCCGCCTACTGTCCGCGGCTGCCCACGGCCCCTGGCGCTCGGGAGTGGGCAGAGGGCATGAGGGCGGAGGAGCAGGGCAAAGAGGACCTCCCCATACCCACTGCGTCCCCCTCAGAGAGAGGCCCCCAGGCCCCCACCCCTTAAGTGGAGGTCCGGGTTTCCTGAGAGCTGGGGAGAGTGGGTGGGAGTGGGTGGGCTTGGGAGCCGGCCGAGACTGGACTTCAGCAAGTGAAGGCGGCGGAAGGGGAACAGGGGTCCTCTCCCGGGCCAGTGGGCCAGGGCTGGGTGGTGGGTGTGATTTTAGGGACTGATGGACCGG